>NC_031768.1:12842734-12966830 GCF_001522545.3 Parus major
CACTCCGGGAGAAACTCAGCGGAAGCCGGCGGGTTCGATTCTGGCAAGTTGGCTCCTCACATATTAACCAACCCTGCACAAAGGCAGAACATAGAAAAAACCATATTTTTACCCTAAATTCAAGTTGTAGCTTGTTTTAATTCCACCTAGAAAATGAATCATAGACAAGAAAGAAAAATATCCCAACTTTAACATCTTCTGTGAATCTGACAGTGTAATATGTACAGAGATAAAGGTCCATTAAGGACCTTGTTTAAACAATTAATGGCAGACAACAAAGCTGGAGTCTTCTTGCTTCAAAATCCCACACTGCAGTCTATCCTTCTTTGAAATATACCAAAACCCCTGCTCTTCTCTTCTCCAGTTACAACACTGACATACGACAGGAGTATTTTATCTAGCTATGGAGATCATTCAGCAAGATACTCTACTCCATTCAGCAAGACTTGAAATAAATTAAATATTTAAGTAAAATGCCATTTCTTTGTTTGTGCTTTGGACAGGAGAACCAGTTTTAAGTTTTCTGTTTCCTGATGGCAGAAGCTTTTCTTTCTTATTCAAGCTTTTGGTTTGGGTTTTTTTTTCAGAAAAAAGCAAGATGTCAACACAAACGGATTCATTTAGGAAAAAACTAACATTTTCTTGAGTTAAAATGAAATAAAATCTGAGACAGTTTGTCCTATGTCAGCTCGGGGAGACAATGCAAAAGGCTTCTCTTAAGAGAGTATGCAAGAAGGAATGATTCCAGGACTAGTAACGATGAACTTCTTGTGCCACGTTCAACCACAGGCTAAAAACAATTGTTGAAGATCATCTGTAAGAACCACCAAGAGAAGATACTTAAGGAAACTCTTCCAAAGATTTTCCCAGCTTTTGGAAATAGCTCAAGGGCTCCTTGAATCATGGTCTCTGTATTCAGTGGCGACTGAATTAATACATTAATGATACATTAAAGGAACCCAATGAACTTCAAATGCTTTTCAAACTCATGTAAACTTTAAGCATCTGCAACATCCTGCAGGACAACCATAAACTATATGGAAAAGTACTTTATTTTTCTTGAACATACCCCCACACACATAGCTTCTCTTTTAACACTTTCTAGTTCTTGCATCAGGAGAGACTAGGAAAAATCATTCTGCATTCACCTTCTTTGTGCCACTCATGATTTTACAGACCTCCACACATCTATCACATCACCTTCAATCAAAGTCTTTTCCAAACCACAGTACTAATTTCCTTAGTTGTTCCTTGTCTGGAAACCACTCCAAATCTTTGTTGCCTTTCTCTGAATGTCTCCCCAGTTCTTTTTGGAAATGAGAGAGTGTGGGACAATAGGACAATTGGGGAGGGAGATGAAACCAGTACTGCACACTGTATTCAAGATACCAACGAACATGGATTTATGCAGAAACAGAATGTTATTTACCATCTTGTTCTCTGCTCATTTTCCTCCTCAATTTCTGTCTGCCTAGAGCACACTACCAAGCATCTGGGCATTGAGCAGCCATTTCCAAAAAGATATTTATTATTTTTCAAGAATTATAATTTTATTCTTCCCAACTAGGTCAATAATACATTGAACACAAAATTAAGTTTGTTTTTTTAGCATTTCCTCACTTCCACTTACTTGGCAGAGCATATAAGCTTCTATTGTTAACTGAGAAGTCAACTTAAGTCTTCCTGCAACTCTTAAGCAGTTCCTGCTTTTACCACCCTGAGCAGCTCAACCCTGTCAAACTCCGCATTTCAGACTGGTGATGTCTCTGCTGGGAATAGTGACTGGTTATTTTTGCCCATTTCCTAATTTTTTGTTGCTCTTGCAAGGAAGTTAAATCCAATCATACCTGGATCCCTGGTGCTTTGACAGAAATGTTATGAATCAGAGGACAACTCAGAAAGTTGCTTGCTTCCATTCTCACTAGCTCTTTGACAAGCTGTCCCAATGTTATGCTCTGGCAATGACTTCTACCTAATTTCCACTTGGATTTCAACTTAAAAATATATTCTATAATAATTTCAGAAGTGCTCCAAGACTGTTTTAATCTTTTTAAGATGAATCCTCAAATCCTTTCCAAAAAACTTCATTTATTCAGAGACCTCTCCTCTTTTGCCATCTCTACAGCCATGTCATATACTCAATATTATCCCACTTGGTGCCATCAAAACACTTCCTGCTGCCCTTGCAGAGCAGAGCTTTTACGTCCATATAGACAGACCAGAAAAACTGTGTGAAGAACATCAAGGAAATATCAATGGATATAGCACTTCCTGAAATGTGTGCTTAAGCCCATAGTGCAGGAATGGAAAGAGTGTATTTACTTATGCAGTTAGATTGATTTCACCCAACTCTGACATCTAAAGCCTGATACCCAGTTAAGCTTACCCATTTTTATCTATTAGCTTACCCCATGAACCATTTATAGTAAATGGATAAAGAAAAAAACATCTCCAAAAGCAATTCACCTAACAGATTTTGGGATGCAGAAATCCTCCCCGCTCTAGACCCTCTCAATAAAGTAAGGGGTTTTGGAAACAATATGGTCAGTGTATCAGACCACTAAGCATGAACTTTACTGTTATGTAGATCAGCAATATCAGTTTAAAACTGCACGGTGAGAAAATGTCAAAAATTCAAAAACCTTCTGTGATTTGGTCTCTTGCACAACTGTTGCCCTAGCAGTCCTAGTACCACTTTTTTTATCATATACCATTTATTTATGACATATACTTCAGAACTGACATTAGCAACGTAAGACACTGCTCACCGAGACTGAGCTACTTCATCAACACATGCTTCACTATGAGAAATCGTAACTTAGGGCCTGACCTGACAGGCATCTGACCTGTGTCTTTTGAAGTCAGTGGGCACAAATGAGCCTCAAGTGAAAAACACAGGCCTTGGCTTTGGTTTTGCAAATGAACCTAAGATTTATCTCTAAAAGAGGAAGGTGCTTATTAGTTGTCTCACACTAATAACTCAATTTAAACAGACATGGAATAATCTACAAAAAAAAAAGCTATTCAAGGATAGCCTTGAGATCTTCAGGTGTCTCCCTGAAAACTCAGCTTCTGAGCTTGCTAACATAGTTTTCTAAAGACTTTCCCAAGACAATAACTGTAAACATAGATATGTGTACATTCTTTCTGTTACACGTCTTGTGATGGGCATCTCTCATGGCCAGTGCAGTGAGAAAGTGTTATCCTGACCATCCAATCCCTGGCCTTAGTCAGAAGCCTATAAATCCTGGGAGGAAAAGTAAACTCTGCTCTTCCTTTCACTACACCTCGACCTGTGTCCATGTGATCTATTCATCTTCAGCGGTAACATTCAGGCACTCACCTACATGAATACCAAGAATATCATTAGAGCCACTGTGAGGGAAAACACAAAAACATCTTTGTAAGGATAATGAATTCTCACAGATCTTGCATTAAGTTAATTTTTAGAGACAAAAGAGATGCTCTTCTTGAGCATTTCTTGGAAATGTGTTTATTCTGCAGCATCTCTACCTCCCATGAAACATATGGCAGCAATCTGACATAAACAGCACCTTAAAATACACAGCCAGGCAGGGGGAGGTGTGGAGGGTGCCCTCACCCATTCCAAAACCCTCCTGTTGAAGAACTTAATTGTTTCAGCTGTAACTATGAACAGATTCTGTGTGCACAAAGAGAACATTCATGACTCAAAACATATTAAATTACTACATATGAACTTTGAAACAATTTGTTATATTAGAAAAACAAACAATGGAAACTGCCAGATAGTAAGACAGTTTGTAATGGAATGCAAAAGCATGGGAATGAAAAAACAAAGCCTGGAATGGGAGCAGCATCCCAGCTTCAGGTGAACAGAATACTCAAAAATAGACAACCATGAAAATAATGCATGATAAAAGTAACTGTGTTTTCTGCCACCTATTGGCCTTTTTAGCTAACAATTATGAAACAAAGGACTACACCACTCACAAGGTACAGCTTCTACTGTCTTATAAGGGAATGCATAGAAAGTCCTCTCAAACAACCACTGAGTAATGACATTTGAAGCCAGTTTCTTTATGCAATTGTTTCAGTCTAATGCAGTCACTGTTGAAGAAAGCACTGGGAGGCTCTGCTGGTTACAAAAAACAGGTGAAAAGACTGAAAACCCCCTGACTAAACTAAAGCTTAGGATAAAAATAACCACTTAAATTCAACAGCTTACAGCTTATTAGGCTTGTTTTCAGCTACTAAGAAATAATGATCAAAATATACAAGTTTTACTGAGCAGTACATTTCTCAATAAACTATATTCAAAAACCAAAGATTTAAGTTATTGACTACAATAAAATGCCCAAATGTGTTGAGTAGATACACATGTTTGAGAACAAACTGGATGTCACTTCAATTCATATAGAAAACAGTTAATGTCATTTGTATAGACTTCCCACCAGTTATAATTAACAGAAAAGAGGTCTTTTCTTCTTTGTCACCTCTCTATTCAGGCCTTATTTGCGTTTGTACTTTCTATCTGTTAATCTCTCGTAACAAATGACAACAATAACTGTTGCTATTATGCATGGAAATTAAACATGTAGATAACTGTGTGAAGGGAGCTATTTTTGAAAAAAAGCAGTATCAGAAACATGTAGCTCTTTATGTCTCTTGTTTTGCTTTGATAATTAAGCCATAGCCTTGATTTCTTTTAAACAAAAACCTTTTCCATGGACATGCATGTTGCAATCAAATTCAATACATGCATTATGTTCTGATTCAATCTGTTCAAGTGCATTATTGTTAACCCTTATTTGATCCATGCCTGTCATCTTCACTGACCAAACAAAACCAATCCTTCATTTCCCAGCAGCTATCACTGAGTCTGTAAATTAATTTGCAGTAGATCAAACAAAATCATAATAGGGAGCCTTCAGCTTTGTTCTACTTGGTATCTGCAACACTGTGGGAAATGAAATACAAGTTGTCAGAGGGGGGAAAAAAAGCAACTAGCGTTTCCAAACATCATGGCCACAATAGCTTAGTTCATTTTAAAATATAAAAAAGCATGCGAAAAACCCTGAAATACATGCACAATATAAAAGAAAAATCCTTGAAGAGTATTAAGTCCATGAACTGTAGCTAATAGGGAGAAATTTGCAAGTCAAAAGTAATTTTTGTTTCTTTGTAAGTCTGTTCTTGAGAATTAGCCTCTCCCATTCTAATGATCAACAAGCATTAGAAATATTACCCCAAAATACATAGGCAAGTGGTTTTGCAACAGCCTTTCAAACAGAAGTTGCAGGGGTCAACAACATGCATTTACTGAGCTTTATCTTAACAATTTTTACAAATTACGTTTGACAATGTAGCTTGGTTGCGCCTGCTACAGTAGAGGACTGAATGTGCTTCTCTAAGACACTTCAGTTCTGCATCTGTTCCTGCCTTTAGATAGTCTGGATGCTGAGGCACTATAACACTTTAAAGTTTCACGTGGAATGAAAAAATGCGCTGCTAAAAAGCAGAAAGCTGCAAGCACAGAAAATTATTCATAAGTCACTATCAATTAGTTCAGAGTTGAATTTACTTGTAATACACTCGCGTCTCTGGACTCTTTCTCCCCATTGAAGACAATATAAATGTGGATTTTTGAAAATGGGGTTTTGGTGGATGATGCCCAGTCTCAGATGGCTGGTATATCTGAGCACATTACACCCCAAACCCATGTCTCCAGCACTGCAGCGCTGAAGTTGTCACCTTACACCATCAAACGCACCAGAAGGGAAGCACAGAAAGCCTGAACATGCTATCCTAGCCAGCCAGCTTAAGCCTGCTGCTCATGTCACCAATCAGAAGAGCAGTTTTTGGAAGGCTGAATGTGAGACAGCACAACAAAGAATTTTCTGATCCAGGTACCATTGTGACTTGCTAATTGGGATACCTGCACTTCACACTGGCCTTTCTTTTCATACCATTCTTACAAAATCATATTTCCACTCATTCCAAGACCAGAAGCTTCAAAACCTGCTTTCCTGATACCATCCATTATTATGGATAGTATTGCCTAACAGGGAAAACCTGGCTGAAGTGGCTTGAAATCCTCTGGAAGGATGAGGTTCCACCAATACTGCATTACTGGATACACTATCAAATCTATTGATCTCCCCAAGCAATATTAAAAGACAGATGATTTTATGAAGTTGAATCAGGCAGTTCATCATGGCAACAGAGGACTTAACTCAGTGACCTGAAAGCTACCAGTTCTAATTGCAATAATTTGTTCCACATGTATGGTGTGTTCTCCCTGTCCCACCTGTGTGTTCTGTAAACAGCTGAGTGTTTGGGGGAACAGACAAGCTTTCCTACAGTAATAGACAACACGTCAGGAACTAGAACCACAACCTTTTTTTGCATATTCTTTGGCCAGTGTTTTGACTACCAGTAGTAACTACATCTTTTGAAGATTACATCATGATTTTACACTTCCAATGTGACAGGTGATATGAATATTGACTTAAAGATGAGCTCTTGTTTTGAGAAGTTTTTCTGCTGCAAACCAGAAATCAAATTACTTTGAAGTAATTTCAGCGTCTGATCTGCTTTCTTGCCTGTTCAGAACAAAGAAACACTCTAGTAATAACACTGGCACAATCCAATGCATCTGCCCCACCTTGGTGAGATACCAGCAGCAATGAAAGTCTGAGTGATAATGTGAGAACTAAGGTGACCCACTGGAATTTCAGCAGACAAAGCAGACCTGAGTGACACCTACCTGCCACTACTACCATGCCAAGAAGAAATCCCCTCAGGTCAGGAATGCTATCATAAATAGTGAAATAAGACTCCACCAGTAAACTTTACCCACTAAGTAATGTGAATCATAGAATCATTAGCATTGGAAAAGACCTCTAAGACCGGAGTCTAGACACTATCCCAGCAGGCCAGCTGCCACATCCACACAGCTTTTGAACACCTCTAGGGACAGTGATTCCACCACTCCAGTTAAGTTCAGTATAGCGTAGGTTCCTCAGGCAACACCCCACATTTTTGTAAGGAAATTAACCTGATAAAAACCTCAGAGGATGCATTGTAACCAAACAGGTCCTACTGCTGCTAGACACAAGAAAGTCACAGACTCATTTAACTTCTGAAAAGGTTTTTCCAGATGGAGGACTTGCTGAGGTCAGAACTGGTATAATCAGAAACACACACCTCTCTAGCAGGAACAGTAACTCTGCAGGGTCCTGGTGCCTGTCTGTTCTATGCCTGTTCCATAGCTGCCTCATCCTGAATGTCTCTCCAGAGCAAGTACAAAGTCACATCAGAGAGATGCTTGAATGATCTTATGGATGCAGTAACTTATCTGTGAGATCACCAAGGCAGAGTCAGTGTAGAACACTTTGATCAGGAGGGCTCCTCACAGGTGATACCTTAAGGACACCTGACTTTGTCAAGTCCGTGTTTCTCCTGACAGCCTGAGTGGACACAGCCACTCCTCTGGAACTTGCAGCTACTAATGGCAACAACCTGGACATGAGATTATCCGAATTTATGTAAGACTGGGTGAACATATGAAAGGGACCTCATGATCTTTAAAAACCCACCTCATGGTCACCCCCCTCTATGGACACAGGAAAGAAAAGATTAAGAAAATTCTTCATAAAGGAAAAATTCTTAGACAATATTGTCAGAAAAAAAAATAAATTGAGAGAAACAAAAAGAAGGTGCTGCCGCAGAAGAGCATAACATATCTGGGAAATGAGCCATGAGGCTTCCCTTCTTTGCTTCCCCCTAGGAAAATGACCACCATCAGAAATTAAGCCTTTATAAGGAGCATCTTGTCTGTTTTGGCATTTTTCCTATCAAGAAATATCTCCTTGATAAGTAATAAAGAGGCACACTATTTACAAGACTCATGCAAACCAACCCTAAAAAATGGAGTAATGAAGTTAAAAGCAATCACTGATGCAGAATTATGGGTCGGCAACTTTTCCAGGATCCTTCAAAGCCTGATATTTTCCAAGCAAATCAGTTACCAAGCACTAATGAAAACATGTACATGTGACACCATGAGAGAGATCTCAATTTATTTGTGAAGGAAATCCAGGGGACTTGCAAAGCCTCTTCCATTAGAGAGCTTGGATATACTGAGATCTCAAAGTAGTATATGGAGAGACATTGTTATTGATATATCAGGCATTCCAGCCTTCTTTTCACTTCAACAAAAAATTGATGGAGAAGCTCTCTCCACTTCTTTAATATGTTACTACAAGATCAAATCCTACTAAATCAAAAGCCCTAATGTTATGTTCAAGAGATGCCTTGCTTGCTAGAGAAGAGCTAAGTCTGAACTCCATGTGAGAATTTTAAAATGCAAAAGAATTTCACAGCAAAGAGTGCGTGCAAGCTCTCTCCATCAGGTGTAACTGAAACTTTTAAGTCAAAATCATCTTAGAACTAAGTTGAAATATTTGCACTCCAATTTGAGTATATAAGACAAAGGTGATTTTCAAGAATATTTTCAGGTTTTGTACCACTGTAACATTTAATCATCTCTGAATAATAAATCCCTTTGATATTTTACAGACTCTTCAAATAAATTGTTTTATAAAAGGAACTGGGTCAAAAGCCCACTACTGATGCTGGCTGACTAGAACTTTTCTTATTTTAAGTGGAATAGGTACCGTGTTAAACATGCTGCCAAGCTTGTTGCAGATGAAAGACATCACAGCATATGCTTAGAACAGTGAAACATTTTAGGTTAGCATAAATTCTTTATACATTTACACTGTAGCTTTAATCCCTTACCCAGGGCATGCTTATTCTATGTTTTCTGACACTTTGTTAGGTGTGTACATTTTGGCAAAGCTAATAGTTTTAGTAACTATTATAGTAGCAGCAACTGAAATTAGTTCCTGAAATTTATACATAAAGCTAACTGTAATGCATTAAGAAATCTGATCACAGATCCAGCATGGTATATGACTATTCAGATCACAAGAGGAGGACCTATTTTATCAACTCACTCTTGGCGATTGAGATCATATTAACTTTTCTTTTTCTGTACAATAAATATCGTAGCTAGCTTCTCATCCAGAAAAAAATAGGTTACATTTCCCAGTATGAGTATTTTTAGTCAGATGCTACCTGATCATCCAATTTAGGGAAAATGTAAACAGTGACCACAGCATTTCACACTCCATTTCATGCTGCCTCACTTCAATGGAAGTTGGATGATATGAATTCAATTGCTTTTCTAAGCATTTCCTTATTTTCAGAGATTCTTGAGTTTTGGCCTATATAACTGATCAGAATTCAGCTGTGGGATGAAGTGGATAACAAAAACTCTTATATAGAAAGGAAATTCCTTTCCTGAAGGCTCACTTTCCTCCTCTAGAATTCTGCATTATCCAGGCTGATGAACAGATAGACATGATCTCTTAGGAAAAATGCAAAGCTGTCTCTTAAATGAAAGATAAAATGAGGAAATATGCTTTTGAAAGTGTATTACTTGAAAGCAGTACAGGTCCTGGAGAAGACTGGTTATATACCCAGTATTATTACATGACCCACATTAAATGATGCTATCAAATTAAAGCTTAGTTACTTAGCCAGCAACTTCCAAGTCGAAGGCAAATGATCACTTTAACACTCAATGCTGGCTAAAGAGAAGGACACCCACTCCAAAACATTCCTGTTCCCAGAGACACTTGCATCTGTTGTCTCAATTCTCCACTGGAAAACTGCCACCCCAAGGGCACCTGGCATCAATGGGAACTACACCTTTTCACAGGACCAGCCGGAAGGTCCAAAACAACTACACAAATGGTAATTGAAGGCAAAGTAGCTACACTGACTTACTACCTTAAAGAAAGCGTGAATGAGGACATAAACAGCACCTGAATTTCTCAGAACACAAAATGTTCTATCTTAAAAAAGCTGGTGATACTGGAATGGTAAAAGCTCTGATGTAGATTCCAGGTGGCCATTTAGGAAGTGAATCCCTTTGGATTTTATGGAAAATGGCCATAAATTTGAGGATTTACCCATAACAAAATTCTGTCCCATAGCATACTTTTTAGGAGTTCCTTCAGAACTTGTGTATCTCACAGTCCAATCAGCAATGCATCACTGTTGTGAGGCAAAGTCAGCCACAGAATATCAAATGCCTGTTTAAAGGCTACCAAAAATGAAAGTCTGTAGAGTTTCAAGAACGGTATTTTGAAATCCTGAATATTCCAAAACAATAGAACTTAAATTGTATTCTAATCCATAACTGGAAAAAAAAATTATAAAAGGAGGAAACCACCCAAGATCAAAAGAAAATTTCATTATTTTCAAGAAAATATTATTCTCAGCATTATCTGTTATATCAGTTTTACCACTGAAAGTCTTGGAGGTGTGTGTATGTCATCAAAACAAGAGATAACTGAAGAAGCAAGAAATGCACCTTAGCCTGCATCCCCTCCCCCAAGAACTGAAACACTCAAGCTAACATAAAAAATGTTTTAAACAAAATTATCAAACAAGATGTAAGTGAAAAATATCTTGTAGGTCAATGTAAGAGTTTTACATGTTATTAAAAATTGATTTTTTTCAAGATACCTTTAGATGTACAGTCACATGTCATTTCATAAATGTTATTTGAAACTTATTGATCTCATTTGTGCAAAGCCCAGGCTCCATCATCAGCCTGCTGAAAGGATAATAGAGCACTCGAAACCCTTGTGATAGATTTGATACAAACAGTGGCCCTCATTTTAGCACACGTAATAGCACCACAAGTGGACAAATTCCAACCTTAACAGTTGTACATTACAAACTAAATTAGCAAATATGTTCTGCTTTACTTCACATCAAATCCAATACCTTGGTCTTCTTATCTTCACTAAAATAAGGTTCTAGGCACCAAAATGCAGCACAAAAGATTAAAAAGTGTTCTCACGCTGACACACCACTCACAAAGAGACCCAGCTATTACCAACAATTTTATTTCACTTAAGACAAACAGAAAACAGCTAAACTGGACCTTGAGCAAGCACCTGAGAGATGACATACTTAAAATGACTACACATGGAAAACTAAATTGAGAAAGGATCAGTGAAAGAAGCCCTACAGATTTCTGTACTTGAGAGCAAAAACCTCTAGAAGGACATTTAAGTCCATTCTGCCAAAATACTCTCCCTATTCACACAACTCAAAGGAAGCCATATTCTTAGGCTACAATAGGTCACAACTAAGTACAGTACCTTGCTTCAGAAAGAATTTTGCTTTGTCTGTCAACTATCAACAAAGCACAAAGAGCTCATACAGCCCATCCATGTATTGCTTGTCAAGGAGTCTAACAACATACAAACAGTAAGAACGCAAAAGATTTCTTAAAAACTATACCTCTAGCTTGGTTAGAAAGCTAAAAACACTCTACTGCCCTCAATTACTATACAATTCTGTTATTTTCCTTCTCCCCTCAAATTTTTGTACATTCCTTGAATTTTTCAGACTTGTCATGATGAACTTCCTGCAAGACATCAGATGTAAGATAGAACACACAAAGGTTTTGCTCATATACATGGCACCTACAGTAAGGTTTGTCAACTCTAGTATACATTTCAAGCTGGTAAAGAGACAAAAAGATTGCTCATGTGAAGCATTTATCTTTGCAATATGGTTACGAACATCTCTGAATACAGAAGGAGTTAACAGAGTTCCAAAAACTTTAGAGGTGGTAATGCACATACATGGGTATTTAAGTTCAGAGGAGCTCAAAAGAGTTAAAGGTAATGGCAGAGAAAGGGGTCTCAACAGCCTGGTCACCTTAAACTAGAGAACTTTGAAGCAACACTAAGCAGTGTTTGTTCATTTAAGTTTAATTATTTTCTCCTTGAGAATGGCACTAATGAAACTGAATATCTTTCATGGTTTCGAAGAGCAGTCTGAATGGTCTGTAAACAGGACTGGGGGCAGACAAGAGAACTGGCTGAGCCAGGGGGTTGCTAGGTGATGCAGAATGTAAACCCACAAACTTGTTCAGGTTTACTTTGCTTTCATGCTGCTCTCACACAGGCTCTCCAAAGTTTTGAGAATTAATTTCCAAGTAGCTATTTAAAAAACAAAAAGTAGAAATAATTAAAAAAGAAAACTCCTTAATCTTCCTCACCTCTTCCCTCCCTTCCCCTACAAGAAAAATAAAAGAAAGACGAAAAGAAATTCACAGCACTAAAGTGCAGGAAACCATTCCCTCTATATACTTGTATGAAACTGTTGAAGACTGGTTATTATGAAAAGCTTTTAATATTTTCTGCTTGATTTTTGCCTTTGTAAATGTAAATAAAAATGAATTCTGGAACAATACATTGGGCCTTTAAAATACTTAAACTGAATATACAGTCTTATTTACTAACATTTCCACCACAGATTACAAAAGCAAACTTTTCAGTACAGCCATGTGTTTCTACCTCCACCCTTTTCAGAGCTGTGGTTATTTTTTTTTTCCCCTAAAGTATCTGATCAGAGATTGTCCGGTAAGAGCACTTTATTAGATCATCAGTCAGAGGGTTTTACAAGCACCAAGAGCTATGGGCTCAAATGCAGCACATCAGTTTTAATAGCCGAAGGTCTAATAGTAAACTGCAGATACTGCTGAGAACTTTCCATGCACTGAACTCTTGAAAAAGCACCATCTCTCAAGCTTAAATGCAGCTGCCTCTTTCAATGCCGCAAATGGGTAAATTTGACAAAAAAGCCACCATTAAGACTACATGAAAGGCTCAAGACAACATCCTTTCAATGCTTTGTACTTCAGTAATCAGATGTACTTACTCACCCCCTCCCCCAAACCCGATCAAGAACTATTTCTGAATGGTAGGAAATAATTCCACTTTGTACATCTTTTAGTTAATCAAGACTTTCTATTCAGCAATTTGACCTTTTGTTCAAAACAGGATTATCAGTTTTTTCGCCAGTTACCAAGGGCGACTCGCATGGTGAACATAATTGCAATAATTTGCAAAACACCATGGCAACCCACATTACAACTAGGTAAATACTGGTCTTTTGTGCTACATTGTTATTTTCAGAGATGCTGAAGTCAAAGAACGAATGACAAATGAACACAAAATTTATATTTGCTTTGTCTCAAAAGAGAAGAAAATTGATAACAAGAATTGGGGGGAAACCGACTACAGCTGTAATTTCTAACTTGATTAATTAGGATGGTAACAGTCCTTAACAGTATATTCAACAAACAGCCCTGACTTAGTCTCTCCACCCACCTCTCTCTCTCTCTACACTACTACCACTAACCCCCACCCCAGACAAATTTTTTCAGCTAGGAGAACAAACAACTCCATTTGCTCTTTTCTTCAACTTAATGGAATCCTTAATTACAGAATATTGTTCTCCTGCTCTTCATTACACTGAAAACTGAAAGTGAGAGAGAGATGAGGAGGAGGAGGAGGAAGACGGTGCCAAGCAGACAGGGTAGCTACAGTCATCCTTCCTGCCTTTGCTTTTTTTGTCCACAGCAGACCTAAAGATGAGATGGCATTTTTTGTGGGGTTTTTTTTTTTCTGTTCTTAATATTAGCAGCTGTTGCACAGCAAATAATTAAGTAAACTAGTGCTCAAGTTCTCTCCTGGCAGCATAAATAAGACATGAAAGCTTAAGTCAAGTCATGATTAAAATCCAAATCAGAGAGGAAACAGCTGCTTAAAAAGAAAAAAAAATCTATTAAAATTATATGGCTGGGTGGCTTCTAACAGAATACTTACACTACTTACATTAAAACAATTTCTAATTAATAGAATTATAAAACACAATAAAGTACTATTTTTAAACTTTATTTCTTTACAATTGTAAGGAACTTATTGTTACAGCATAGTTTACAGTATAGGCTTCTAGAGTAAGACTCAAAAAAATCACACTAAAACCAAATTTTCAGAAATAGCTTGGAAATATAGAGAAATTATTTCACCTAAGAAAAAAAAAAAATGCTGAAAATAGTGTACTACATGTTACCAATGGATGCCACACTAAATTTGCTATATTTTAGTGGAACACAAGTTCTGTGCTGAAAAAATTTATTATGCCACAGTGAGCTGATTGAATGATTGAGAGCTTAATTTTCATGATATCATTAATTAAAACAAGTTGTGCCTTTATACAGACCAATTCCTGTCATCAGATGTATGCATATGTTCCTTGTGAAATGCAATGGCACCCCTTAGCAATAGATTTTTCACATACAGAGTGGATTTGAAATACATTAAGATCAAGAAGCCTGCAATCAGAAGCCAGGGTAATCCTCATCTCAGTTCCCTGTATGTACAAATCATGTGTCAATTTAGAGTTAAAGGGCCACATGTATATTTTAATTCTTTTTAAAGAACTGGATTGCTTTTACAATAAAACAGGTTTTCGAAGCGGAAAGAGCTACTGCTGAATCCCTGTGTGCTGGGAACACTGGAGAGAGTATGCAGTAAAACGAAAGCGGTGAAAACAAAGTGCTGAAGTCAACTGAACATGCCTGAGGGTGCTGAAATACACCACTGCCACTACACAAATTCTCTGTGCTGCTGGCCAAGTCCCTTCCAGTTCACCCAATGGACCCACAAGCAATGAGCGCCTCAGGAATCAGTTGAGACCCAACTGCAACCTGCAAGTTCTTCTTCAGGTAGCAGAAAAACAGGTCCTTTGATCCACAAATTGGGCACCCAAACTTATGAACACATTCCAAGTTCATTCCTCTAGGCCTCATCTCTTTGACAAACAGAAATTATAATTGACCTGTTGCTTAACACGCAGCTCTTGTAAAGATGATTTTTAAGAGGCACTTGATCCCGCAGTAAGTGTGCCACAGAAAACTCCACAAGAAAACAAATAATCCTATGCAAAGTTTGTGTATTCAATAAGGTAAAGAGCATCCACAATGCAATGGAGAGAAACAAACACAGACCAGCTGCTCATCTAATAAGTGCTGTCCTACCTGTACACACTGAAAAAAACACAAAATGGGATAACACCATACATAAATGACCTGCATTAAACTTCAGTAAACAGTATTCACTCTGTATCTTCAACTTTCCAATGTCCAACTCTGTAGTATCAGGATCTCTCTTCTACTTTTAACTATTTTTTTTAAATCCATTCTTCTTCAAAACAGGGTTTAAAAGAATAAACAGATTTTGCATCCTGAAATAAACAGTGGCCCATAATAACTTATCTTCTCTGAAAGCCATGCATTTTGCCCAGTATTTCCCAACAGCAGAGGGAGGAAAATATTTTTGAATTTTCTCATGCTTTTCTTTTTCTATTAAACCAATCACATTCCAATATAACTGCTTGGGTTTTGTGCCCAAATTTTCACAGGCAATCTTCACCCACACCTGCCTCCTCATGCTATTTCAAGCCCATCTGCCCAGCCAGGTGCTTATCCAGCAGATACCATATTTAAACATTCTAATTCAACCAACTCCTCTCAATTCAACTGCTTTGCTTTTAGTTTCATCTACAACTACTTAGGTCCGGCTCCAGTCTCCAATGTGCCATGCTCCAGTCTCTTTTCCTCATCTAAAATCAATTCTTGCCAGCATTTTTGGGTTGGTTACTTGGTTTTGTGGGGCTTTTTTGGTTTTTACTTATTAATCATGCCTAGGTTCCTACTCCACACTACTAACTTTTCTTAAAGTTTTGTAAAATTATCAAATCTAGATGGATTTTCTTAGGACAATGAAAGTCATCCAACAGAAAGGAAGAAAGAAGGATAAATCATCTACTCTTCCTCATAGCATGTTAAGGACTTCAAAGCCATAGCACCTACATTTTGGGTGTGACAAGGTCACCTGAACAACATTGACACCGCTTTTACTGCAACGCCTTAAAAGAAGCAAGTGATTATAATTCAAGCATGCCTGTGGGCTTCAATGGAACCAATTTATATTACATCAGATTTCCCCTCTCCCTCAGGACCTCACTAGGCAGGTTCATACACCAAGATGTCTACATTTAAATTGCAACTTAATTTTTTTGGAACTTTGACTTGGAATAAATAAACCAAATTTGTAGCATGCTTTATTCTGAGATAATAAACATATACTTCTCTACTTAACTCCGCCTTAAATTACACTTTTCTTCCTGCTACCATTAATTAAACTAAGCATCAAGCAAGACACTTGAAAATCTCAAAAAACCTTTTGTTAAGGATTATGGGATAGTCAAGCTTCCTCCTTGGCTTCTCCTCAGGTTTCTATTTCTGTAATTCCTCTCAACACTTGCCCACAGCTCTTTCCTCCAGTTTCCTTAGGTTGCTCTCAAGCTCTGCCTTGGACCTGCCTATTCTTTTTGAAAAAGAGAGCTCTTGTTCTGCCTTCCTACTGACTTTGATGTAATTTGCCTTTCCCTGTACTGTAAGACTGCAGTTCTTCACTTCTTCGGCAGGGACTGATGGTCATATCATGTCCATGTTAATAACAAACACCTTCTGAGGAGTATCTCCATACATGGCACACCACCTGCTCCAGATGCAATCTGGAGATTGAGACAAGAGGTCAAAGGGAGATGAAATTTTGAGAGTTTATATACTTTTAATAATTAAGAATCAAAAAGGATTATAAACTGAGTTTATCTGCTACTTGCTATAAAGAACTGATCTCCAGCAGCCAAGTGAAGTCAGAAATAAAAAGCATCTCTGAAGAGCTGTTGTGGATTAGATGAAAACAGAAAATTTCAGCCAAGAAACAGCTTTAGACAAATCTGACATACAAAACAGCAACAAAGACACCTAAAATGTGGCAATGCTTCAAAATTTTAAAACTTTTTTTTTTCAAAATTTATACCCATGTAATATATGGAAAATTTTATTAACATCTGCTTGGAGGCTAGTATGAAGAAAATTAGAAGGACATGGGTTCAGGGAGAGCAACAGCAGAAAGTGCAGGGCTTTTGTGTGTTGTTTTTTTGAAAATCTCTTAAACTATTCTGGACACCAACTAAAGTAACCAGATGGATCTTTAAAAATTGATGCTCCTGTGTAAGCATTAAAAAAGGCCAACTCAACAGAAATAAGGGCCTGTCATAAACCCAGCGAACTAAAAAACATGAGAATGGGGAAAGACTGACTGGTTTTTGTTGTTTCTGGTGACAGACACAGAAAGCAAAATAATACATATTTCTGCTGCAGTGATTTTTTGGTTGTTTATTTTTAATCTAACACTCAGAACTTTTATTTAGTAAATCACATTCAGTAAGAACAAGCTGCATAAAATCAAGAGGTAAAGTATAATCCTTCAAATGCATTGTGTTTCTGTTTGTTATACAAGTTAGCTGCTACCAAGACCTGCAAGGCCCTTAAAGCCAACAACTCAATACCCAAATTGTATGTCCCAGGAGAGCTTTCCAACTGCAAACACTTGAGAGCAGAACAAGTTATTTGTTACATGCTGTCTGCTAGAAAAAAACCTTGCTGCTATGGTGTAGCTTCTTGGAGTTTGCAACACACATACCATACATGTTGCCCCAAGTCTCTAAAACAAGTATTTTCTAAAATCTAGAGAATATGTCATTAAAAAAATATAAATCTGAGTTTCATTATGACATGTAAAGAAAAATTAAATGTCTGGAGTAGAAGACTGTGACTACTTAGACACTAATGTTATGACTTCATTGTATTTCATATGGGTAAAAGAACAGTTCCAAACAACTTCAAAGTCCTCTATCTTAAGGTAAGGAAAATTACAAGGAAATTTTAACTTGAATGTATAAAATATACATTTTATGTATAAAAATGGATAAAATATAAGTATAAAAAACGGAGACTGAAGCTGACAGCTGCTGACATAAGTCAGAAGTTTCCCAAAGTAGAACACTAATAAGAAAAATTAGGTATTAACTAAGAATGTAGAAACAAAGCAATAATATAATGAAAACTAAAAATAGTTTACAGCAGAAAAAAACAGAAATGCAACTTTTCCCTGTATTTAGGAAAAGCACGGTAACAGCATTGTAGCAAATAATGATGAAGAACTATGTTTTGCTTTGCTAACAAGAAAATACTTAATAGGCCCTCAAAATTCAGCATATTCATAGAACAAATGCTGGAACTCAGCAGTCCTATTAGAGCCAGGATGATGCTACTCACTGAACTTGCCAACCTCTTGAAGCTGCCTCAAATGACTGAAAGCCAGTATCAACCAAAATGATGAATTTCCTTGAAATAGTTAAGCAGACCAGAACTATCCATGTTACTATTTCTATATATCAGTCTAACATTCACCTGAGAAAAACAATAGAACTACTGATATAGACTTTAAGGGATTGAGAATTTAAGAACAGGAATGGAATTAACATCAGTCAATGTTTTTGTGTAGAAAAGCCTCAAACAAACATGGCAGGTCATTTTTTTTGGTATGATTACAGGTTTGGTCAAGAAAGGCAGATACACTACAAATAATCTCTTGAATGACATTTGATTTACTTTCAAAGGACACTGCATTAAATTAGGATTGCACAGTGTTAATGAAGTACACATAAAATGGATTAAGAGATGCAAAGTTGAAGCAGCTCAAAAAAATCAATTGTCCATGAGACACAAAGCGATGACAGTCAAGCAAGCATTTGTCAATATGGAATGTAGAGAGATTGTGCTGGTGTATCACAACAAAAATGTTACATTCACTCTTTTTACACCACTGATTAGTAGAAGAGAGGAATCAATTTAGACAAAATTCACAGATGACAAAAGCAGAACAGCAAATAATGATAAGCATGAAGAAGTTGTTTTGGAAAACCTTGTTCATTTGACACAAAATACACATTAGTTCAGCGAAACAAAAGCGACACACTGGGAACAAAGACTACAGTTCACACCTACAGAAAGGAAATACTGTATGCCAGAAATTACCACCTGAAAAGGAGTCATGGCAGACAAGTTATTCAACATCAGCTTTAAAGTCAGGCCTAGCAAGATGTGGAGATTGAATAGTGATGAACTGAGTATGAGGAATTAGCTGAATTTCTTCAAATACATGGGTGAGAATGATAATGGAGCACACACAATCCTGGTGGCAAGAGTAAAAAAAACAACAAAACAACAACAACAAAAAAACAACCAAAAAAAGAACCTTCTACGCTGAAGAGCCATAAACCACCTGAAGGTGTTGAAAAAAGAATAATAGCAACAGACCTTGAAGAGCAGTCTCTTACCATCACAGAAGGGGACTGAGAGGTGACCAGAGGAAAACAAGTAGGTATATTCATGGGAGAAAAGCAACAGCTAGCATAGTGTACTTAAATCTAAAGAAAGGAATCATATCAGCCAGTGCTCAGGAAACCTTGATGGCTTGAAAACCGACTCAATGTCTGGGCCCAGCATGGTGACCAATGGTACAGAATCTAGTTGGAGACCAGAAAATAGCAGTGTAGCCCTGGGCTCCAGTCCCATTCAGCATCTTCTACTGGTGATTTGTGTGATGGAGAAGAGTATTCCTGATGACTTTGCTGATGGCATACGACTGGTGAACCTGAACTGAACATGAGCCAGCAGAATGCTTTTGCTTCTCTCATCACATCCCATGCTACCAGCAACAGGCCCCTTGGTCTGGTTGGCATGATTCTGCCTAGAGATGTCCAGCAGGAGAACATGGAGAAGGTTCTGGTAGAACCTCTCATCTCAGCCTGCATTACAAGAAAAATGTAGGTATGCAGTCCACCTAAACTAATCCAGATGTTTATATTCTGTAGGGAAAGGCTGATACACCCTTTGTCTGGGCTGATGCACGGCCTGGGGGAAGACCATTATCTTTAGAAAGAATAATCTGCAGCAGAATGATGACACCTACGCCACTCCCTTATTATCCAGGTATCTGTTAACCAGAATAATTTGACTTCTCTGGTAAGTTACCTCTTATCTTTTTGAATTAAATCTTCCTCTCCTCAAACACCAATCTTTAAGGTTGTTTGTTTTTTTTTCTTTTAAATTTGCTTTAGCACAACTCAGGTGTTCATTTCTCAAAACCTCAAGAAGACAGCAATAGAGACAAATGAGAGAGGTCAGAGAATGGAAAAAGTGGGCAACAAATAAAAAGCAAACACTATCAACAATTCAGACTACTTAGCCTATATTTTCAGGGAAAAAATATTCCAATTGTTTCCCAAATTCCATCAGACAGAATCAGTGTGTATACGTATATCTGTATGTATTTACATATGTGACACATATCCACAAACACCCATACTAAATTAAAAAAATTCTTTTTTTTTTTAATTTCTGTGGATGGAATTTTAAGTCAGAGAACACATCCTTAGAAAAACAGTGTGTGAAACTTTAAGCTGATACTCCAAATAGTTTTGTTTCCTTTGGTGGTTTTAGTTTGTCTGGTTTTGGATTTATTTTTTTTTTTCCATTGTGGGGGGCTTTGTAAATGGAATTAAAGATCACATACACACATAATGTATGGGTGTAAAATGTAGAGAGTACTTAATGTATGTTTTAGAAATATTTAAAGAAATATACTCAGCTAATAGGCCCCCTCTGTTACTATGGTAATAAGCATTTTGTAAGAGGATATCAACACATAAAAGGTGTTTTTACTTCATATTGATACTAACCCACTCTCTTATGTAATAAAACACACAAAGTAAAAGAAACTGAAAAAGATAAGCTAAGATTCTAACACTGAATGCGATTTCTTACAAAAAACTTTTTGAAGACTAAGAGCACATAATTTTCCATTTTGCTCTAAAGCTGCTGATTTTTAAGGCAGAATTTTCATAGAACGCATGCCTGTAAAACAACATTCTGGGCGGAGAGCATATTAAAATATTACAGAAATAGTAAAACTAGAAGATATAATGAATTCATTATTATAAAGATCTTAGTTGCACTGGCAAACACAACAAAAAAGTTCCCTGAAAGTAGCAGTTACAGTGAGAATACAACCATTCATAAATATAATTACTAGTTAAACAAAGAAATTATATATTGAGAAAATATATATTGAGATGATCTCAGAAAAAAAGATGTGGATATGTCAACCTTCAGACCACTTCCAAAGGGATCCACTGGCCTCTCTATCCCTGTGAAGTGCAGTGAATTCAATGCCAAGTTCACCCATTTGCTACTGCATTTCACGTGGAGACTAGTCCTTAATTTGACACCAAGATAATTCAACCCAGAGTTTTCATCTCCTGCCTGTGGATCTAAAATTTTTTTCCACAAGCTATAAATCATAATGCATTTATTCCAGAACTCTATCACAGCAGCGAAACACAAAAAAGCAGAGCCTCAATTATGTGCATAAACTTTAACTGGTTCTTTGCAAAAGATGGCACACTTGGGAGTTTAACAAAACTCTAGTCTTATACCAAACCATCAAATTTGATTTTCTTGTTTTCTATCCTCTGTTAATACATAAGAACTGTGCTGCAGTTTCTTAATTAAATAATTTTGTCTGATCCCTCTATTTGCATGATGAAAATACTCAAGACAAAAATTGCAAGATGATAAAATCTTAATATGCAGTTTGGTAAAGTTCTAGTCAGTCCCTGAACAACACGTTTATCTATCCAGTAAAGCTTGTGTTAATGCGATGTAAGAGTTTGGCAAATTCAACTCTAATGGAGCATAAAAGTGCTTTTGCTTGAAAGTGAGATCATTTTTAAAAATTCAAAGCATGATCACTTTTCCCTTTTTTTTTGCAGGAACAATCTGATACAAGCAGCAAAGCTTAAATAAACTAGAAACATTTCAAATGATCCATAAAGGATTAATAAGCACCGCAGGAAGTCCTATAGGCTCAGCGTATACATTTTCCATCTTTTTCTCCTGCGACAGGCATGACGTGAAATTCTAAACAGAACTCAAGTTTCAAAGTCACTGAATGTTAAGGTCTCCAGCTTTGATACCAGGGTAGAGTGGGGTCACCATCTTGAAATATTTAATTTAAATAGATAACAAAATATTGATTTTATTAGCATAATAAAGCCCCCAAATTATGGCCCTTCACAAAATTCTTTTTCTACTCACAAATAGACGAATGGACAAAAGCAAGGCAAAAGGGGTAGTAGTAAGCTACAGGCCACTAATATAACAAGAACAAAATGACAGCTATTATTTTGGCAGAGATAATCTATGCTGAAACACAAAACACACACGCACACAATTTCTTTCAATACAATTTTCTTGTCTTCCCACTGACTTCTATGATTACCACAGAAAGCAGGGTTCTAAACACATTTCTCAATTGAATCTTCAATCAATAACAGTAAAAATTTGAGCAGGGAGATATGGGAAAAGGTATTATAGCATTAGTAAGTGTTTGCAAAACAGACTGAACTTCCCAATATGCATAAAAGTTGAAGGGGAAAAAAATAAAATGAAAATATATCAGTAACAATGTACCCTACACATTTACTTCACAGAAATTAGCAAAAGAAAAAGCTGAAACTTCAAAATTCAATCAGTAGCACAAATTGCCTCAAACCTGGTCCAAGTGATCAAATTATGTACTTATACTTTTTTTTGCTTGTGCCATAGCAAAAATAAGTACCACAGCTGTAAATTAAGGAATACTTAATTATCAAAAAACATTCAGCTATTCATAGGTACTTTTTAAACAGTGGATAAGGGATCATTTAAAGAATTTAGAGAAAGCAACAAACCTTATCTAAGTAGAATCTATGTACTGGTATAAGTAGGATGGCATAATTGAGAAATATTAGAAAAGTAAGAATGAGATCCTTGCAGAAACCTAAAACTACTAAACTTCTGGGGGAGGTCACCTTGACCCAAACAGACTCAATTTGCCAGCAACAATCCAGACTGACTCTAACACTGATGTAGAAGAAAAGACAAATAATTCATATCAGAATTGAGAGTTCCTCATGTTGCAAGATGGAAAAGTTTTGCCTCTGCTAAGCTTATAAGGCTGTTTACCACCCGGGCATTCTGTTCTGAGCCAAAACAATCAACAGTAGAAACTGTTTAGGTGACAGTTACATACAAATTGGAATAACTTCTTGCAGGAGTTGAAAATAGAAAAGATTCAGAAATGCAACAGATAAATAGAAAGTCATAAAAGAGCATAAATATAAAAACCAGCACAGATAATACTGGCCATATTGGGGAGGGGAGGATGGAGAAGACATGTGAGAATGATAAACGTTAGCTCACAGTAAGAGACTGATGCTGAAAGGCAAAAATTATGCTAAAATAATACATTAATCAGAAGGAAAAGTGAATGAAAAGAAAAAAGCAGAGGAAAAAAAAGCTGAACAAAGGACTAAAAGAAATCATTTGTCTGTATAAAGGCAGCAGAGAGGCCTTTCCTTGAAATGGCATCTACAATTCTGCACACATTACTAAAACCAGACAGAAGAAACCAATGTAAAGAACAGCAACAAAGCCAGCTCTATAAATTAAAAAAAAAAGTATGATAATTTTTTCTGTAGTTATAAACATAACAGATACAGTGAAATAACATCACTCCGCTAACATTTGAAAATATGGAAGAGCAGCTTCAGAGGAACAAGCGTGGCACAAAAAGTATCACAAAAAAGGGCAAATTTTGTCTAGTGGAAAGATTTTTATTACAAATTCTCATGATTAACAGAATAATAGAAGATAAATATGAGAAACTGAAAAATGTTTAATACAGTAGCTGCCCTAAGTCTGATCATTGCAGTGCTAAAAACAATCTACAAGCAATTCTATACTTGAAAACAGAAGGTGAAAAGGATTTTGATAAATAGGTATGGCCTTTGTGTACCTATGAAAACCATGGCTCACTTAAGAGAATGCCAGTGCTTGCTGATATTTACCCACCACTATCCTGGCAAAAGAGGAATAAAAGGAGTGCAAAAGACAGTCCATGAAAACAGAAGCTGACAAAAGAAGGACTACAGGTGTGGACAGTACAGTATACAGATGATAAACTTGTTGTTTTGTTTACCTTACTTTGCAATTCAAAACAGAATTGCAGTGAAGCTGAAAATATGATAAAACCACAGCAGTGAAAAACAAACATTTTCAACTCTCTCAAATAGCCTTTGGAACTCCTTGACACGAAGTGTCAAGCCAGACAGAAGCTGTATCTGCACAGACTCTCACAGTCATACACATGAAAACACTTGTGTTTTATCAGAGAAGTCATCTGCTAACTAGGCAGCTGCATCTCCTCCCAAAGGTCTTACTGGAAAAATAGTCTTGCAGGAAGTTCCTTCAATCATTAAGCATCCAGCTAATGTTAGAGACCAATACTACACTGGGCAAATCCCTTCATTAAATAAAACTCATAGTTTAGTATTTAGCCAGTCTATGTCATTTGCCTGCAACGACCAAACATTAAAAATGTAACCATTTTCTCAGTATTTAAACCGAATTTGAATACTTTATTTCTCATGATGTTCAACCTTGTTTCATCTTCAAAATACATTAGTTTAGGACTGTGGTAGTGTTACAATAAGCAAGGAGTACTGCTGAAAGAAAGCTTTGGCTGCTGCACAGTTTGCAACAGGAGAGAACTTGACTTGCAATACCAGGGGAAAATGTCAGGCAAAACTATGAAATGGGTTATAGATGTTTTTCTACCTGCAACCACCCCCACCATTCCTGTCCAAATTAAGTGCTCATTCAACCTTCCAATCCAGTATTATAAGATATGAAGAAAATGAATTTTTATTTGCATGGTTTAGTTTCATTTAACAATGGAACCACGTTTCCCATTTCAGCCTTTTTTCTCTGCTTTCCTGCAAATTATTCTGTCTTAGAGCCAGATGACAAATATTTACAATTTACCAAAGGACAGGTAAGCTTAAAATATACATGGATGATGCTGAAGGAAAGAGCAACAGAATTCAGACAGGATAGACTGAATACCTTAAAAAAACCCCCAACTGTTTCAAAGGATAATGATAACTCAGAAAAAAATGGCTCTTCATCACATAGGATGAGACAGAAAGAGCTTCTAGGACTACCTTATGAGGAAACAAGTTATCTGTAAGTTAATTTATTCATTTATTCAAGGAATGAATGATATTGTATGTATTTGATTTTTACTGTGGAACTTTCACACTGAACCGTAGAATGTACTTTTATTTTTCAGAACAGTATCCTACCCAATACTCAGATAAAATTAATAAGCAATTACAGAGGTGAGGTCTTTTATCTTTTTCAACAGTTGACCAATCTGGCTGTTTCATATAACTAAAAATGCAAAGCTGTTAGGTGTTCAAAGCAGAAATGTGTTTTGCCAAAGGCATTATTAACAATTAATAATCATTACAGAGTGCCTTGTTTACCTGACCTTGTGTAAATTCAGCAGCCTTGTAATTAGACCCATATTTTGCATATTTGTATATTTTCATGCATAGAATTTGACTCACTCGCTCATCCATTAAAATACGCTTGACAGACATAGATGGATAATCAGGGTACAATTTGTATTTACTGGATTATAGAAGATTGGCCAAACAACATGTGAAGTTCAATGAAAGCATATTCTTGTCTTTCTCTTGTGAAATATGTAAAAGTAGTAAAATATCTGAGGCTGGCCCCAAGGTTCTCTGAAGTAGCAGAGTCTGATAATCTGATAGTTTTAATACAGCTTTGCTCTAAAAAAGAGATGTTGGGTTAAAAAATAGAATTCAGAAGAAACAACATTAGGCCTACATCTTCCGTTAGGCAATGTAAGAAAGAATTCTACAGTAGAAAGATCTCCTATAGAAGTTAACGTATTTCTCCTATTCAATGACTTTCCGGTAACTTTCTAAGCAGCTGGCAGAATTATATTATTGTTCTGTTCAGAAAAAGTCTTAAAATTTATATTTTTTTAAAGCATTAGACAAAATAAACAAGTACTTCATTAAATACGCTTAAATGTTTGAGAACAACAGAAAGGTATGGAAGATCTCAATGGAGCAGCCAGTGTGGAAAGCAACAATACAGAACAGAATGGGGAATGAAGGAATTTGTTTACCTTTGTGCATGTGCTGGTATCTCATAACGTCAGACAACCTTGTCCAGCAAGACATTTTACAGATTTCTTGTGAAGACACTGACTTTTGCCCAAAAAGTCAAATTAGATGTACTCATAAATGTGTAATACTTAAGAATTTTTAAAGAACTTTTACAATCCAAAAGGAATCTTTCCTAAGAATTCCAAAACACTTAAAGACATAAAAAGCAAAACTCATTTGTTAGTGTCACTATTCAGGCATAGCTGAAATGTCCTAATAACAGCTAATGAAGTCCGGTAGAATTAGTAAGAAGAAACTACCAAGACAAGAGGAGAGCTACATCCCTGACAGTGTTCAAAGTCAGGCTGGATGGGGCCCTGAGCAAGCTGATCTAATGGGTGACACCCCTGCCTATAGCAGCAGGGCTGGAACTGGATGATCTTTAAAGTCCCCTCCACCCTAAGCTTTTCAATCAGTCTATGAGCCTGCATTTTCTTTCACTAATTTATTTTAAGGATGTTGTGCTGCCTCTGAAGATCTTTCCTGTCAAAACAGTTTTTAACAGTGTCCTAAGTGCTGTATCATGTTTGATCTGTTACAGATAGTTCAGTGACTCACCACAAGGAGAAAACTAGAAACCTCGCAGCTAAAGAGTTACCTACAATTAAAATTAGGGTGAAAAGAATGGGAAGGAGAGAGACCTGTCTAGATGCCTTTTGTCTTTAAAAAAACAAAAATGGCCAGTAATCACATTGACCCCATCAATATGAGAGACAAAGCCTCGGTTATGATATTGGCTTCTCATGCACAGACCTGTGTCTGGAAAGACACAGTTTAATTTATATAAACTAAATGCACTTCTCATTATGAAAGCTTGTAATCACTCCCTAGATAATTTTCCGTATCTTCACTGCAGTCTCAGATGCTCCTCAAACAGGTATTTGCTACTCAAGCCTTTTTCTGAATGACATCTGATTGCTGGGTGGCACATTGCCATGAGTCTCATAAAGCCCTTCAGAAATGGACATAGGATGAACATTGAAAATACAACTTCAGAGAAATCCCATACCGTTTCTTAGCAGACAACACAGACTTATTTTCTAAGTCTTGGCGTGCCTGACCATCCTTGTTGGGATGCCTCCAAAGACAAATCAGAATATACAGAATTTAAATTATTAATTTTCTACAAGATATTTCAGCACTTTTTACTTGGGGGGTTGTGGACGGAGAAAGGATGTTAGATCCTAAAACCACATTATGTTTAATCATACACTAAACTCTTTCAAGGACCATATCACAGTTCAGTTTATTTCTGCCACCTAACTGATGGGAATAAAAAAAACCAAACCAAAATCCTAACAAGGTGATTCCCAAAAGGAACAACTCAGTACAAATGGTGATCTCTTATCACAGAAAGAAAAAGAAACAAAAAAAGCAGAAGGAGCAAGGGGGAATTTGATTAATTGCTTCCTTTAAGAAAGCATAAAAAAACATATGCAAATACTAAAGAATAGTGTGAGAAAGCATCATCAACAATGCATGAACTACTGGAATACTATCTGATATTTCTAACTAGTTGTACTAATCTTAATGACATTATTCATACTCAGATAGATAGATGGATACACACATAAAAAGAATTTCCTACACTCTATCTTTGTGCTTAATAGGTGGTCAGTAGTGGGTAGCTTGGTGTCTGCCAGTTCTATTGCAAGAGCATCCAGCATGGATTGTCCCAGTATGAGAAAAAATATGTTATCCAATAGAAATTATTATAGCAATTCAAATTTATTGCAGAAATCTAACATCTTATTCTGCAACAGAACCCAGCAGATGCCATTTTGTGTCTCTGTATTTTGGGGGGCCTGGGGGTCCTGTGATTTTAAACAATTCTGGCCCCTTTGTAGTAGAGTCAAATGTTGCTTTGGATATTAAATTGAGAATTTATCTTAAATGGAAACAAACAACTTCGCTAAAAATTAGACATTTATGACTTGCAAATTACAGATACTAATTATTTTCAGTATATACAATTATGATATTCTCAAGAGGTATTAATTTTGGGACAGATGTGCTTTCATCATGTAATTTGGAAATTAAGTTACACACTCACGTATGGGAACTCAGAAGTCTGAATTTGTGTAAAGACAGGATTGATAGAAAGGAATTTTGTCTTGCTAATTTTCTCTCTCTCCCCACCCCCCACCTCTTTCTCTCTCTGATGAGAGTGAGTGTGGACAGCAATCCTCACAGCTGGGTTGCCTTGCACTCAGAGGAATGGGGGCTGACTGCAGAGCTGATGAGGATACACCTCCACTTGACTCCACCTCCTGTTTTGTCCCCTCAGATAATTCTTCCAAATCCAGTAAATTCTAAAAATTTAAACAATTAAAACATACTAACTATAAAATATGCAGAATGCTGAATACTTCACATTCAAGTCAGAGTGCAGAAATTAAGTGTTGCTAATGCAAACATCTTAAGAAAGACATTATAAATACACATAATCCAAAATGAAGGCATTAATAGAGGAAATTAAATCAAATGAGGATGAAAGGAATAATATTGTTAGGTTGACCAAATTTTCATTACGAAAAGAGAGCATATTATCACAAAAATGCTCTCCAACATGTGCATGTATATAATCTTCTAAGACAGGTGGTTATAAGTGATAAATGAAAAAAGAACACAAGAAAAATGCCAGCTACATCAATGTCTGGGATGATATAGATGCTGTAGAGTGGATGTATTAATTAGGTAGATTCATTTGGGAGTTCATACTTTCTTATTTTCCATAATTGACCTTGAGACACCAATACAGATAGGGAAAAGACAAGACAAAGAAGTATTGTTTTCTGGTCTAGTATAAAAAACAAATTGATCTTCAAACATCGACATTTGGTTTGTACTGTTCCACAGGAGGTGGAAGGTACACATGCAAGGCATTCCAAGTATCTGCTACAATTCTGAAACTGAGATTTTTATTTTCAGATGGAATTAGTTCAGCCACTACATAAACATTCCTATCTGGAGACCTTTGCTGACAGTCAGGAATTTGTGATGTCTCTTGCAGATGCCACTTAAAAAACTAGTGACTTTGCTCAGGAAAAAAGGAAAACATCTACTTGTCAAATTCTGCAGAACCTTAATTTTCATGTAGAAACCTGGCACACCTTTAGAAGACTTCAGAAACGTTTCTCTCATACATTTATGGATTCAAAGTCCAACACACTCCCCTAGACTGGATATAACTGGATAGCTGAAACTGTTCATACATAGCAAAGTGAACAAGACTGTCATTAAGCTGCTCTGAGAGTTTTAGCAGGACTACAGTTTTGGTTTTGTTTTCTTTTTTGCCTTATGTTATAGGATGAAGTGGCCACAGGCAGACTGAAGACACAATCTTAAGCACAGCATGGAAATAGGGGAGGTTTATCTGTAGCAACAAAAAGGCCTTTAAAATAGTGTGCCATCACAGAATGCACAGGAGTAAAGCACAGGTAGAGCTGCCCCTTCGCCGGGCTCAAATCACAAAAGAAACAGTGCAAAACCCCCATGTTTGATTGAATAAAAGCACTAGATTAACTAATGATCAGTAAAATGTACAAGTTAACCCCTTCAGTAGATGCCATACAATGAAATGTAATCTGAAGACCAACCTAGCGAACGTTCAGAGACCAACACAACACATGCTACATATGGGCCCACAACTGTTTTGAAGCACAGTTTTACTATCTGACTATAAATACTGGAATAAGGTTCTGCACTCAAATCACACTATCTCCCAAAGCAGGCACACAAAGCAGTTATTTGCTTAATGCCTAAAAAAATAATCTGCTTGTACAAATCCACTGCAGGAAACACTGGTACAATGCAGAAAACAGACCTTGTGCATCTTGACTTCTGAAGAAGACACTGAAGTAAATCTAAAACCCTTCTATGAAGCCTATAAAGTCTAATGTAAAAGTATTTGCCATTTCTTCCTGCAGACAGGAACGGTCTCAATTAAGATGATATAACATCTCTTTTTAATCTCAGATGATCCAAAACTTCACTGGCTCTTATAACTATTCCTTTCAAACAAACCTGTAGAACTACAGGTTTCATGAATCAGGAAGAGTAACCAATGTCAACTCTTAACACAGCACAAGCTGCTAAAATTGACCATGGTGTTTTCTAGGATACAGGATATCTTATAGAAAAATTGTTGCATTATAGCTGGTACTACTTCTCTTGGCCACCATAAATGAAAAATTAGTAATTCCCCAGAAGTCTCACCCAGCTCAAGGGTCACTTTCCCCCTCCCACAGCACATGAATGAGCACACAAAGGCAGAAGTGTAGCTAAATGGTGCTGCCCAGACTCATTGCTCAGAGGTTTTTCCACATACATAAACTTAATTCCAGGAACCAAACTGAAAGGTCTGAAATACTCCCCACTTGACGAGTTCAAATACTCAAATACTGACCTACTCTCTCATTTTTCCCTCGCTGCACCAAATACTAAACAGCTGCTTAGATGAAGTTAAATAAAACTTTTTAAAATTATCTTCTAACTACAAAGCTTCCTTATGACAAGATTTTGAATACTGAAATAACTTCTGTTGAGGAACACCTTATATAATTTTTCTAAGAGTGTTTTATCAAGAAATAGAAGAGTGACTGAACATTGCTATAATTATTTTTGGCAATGGTAACTGCTTGAAAGCAGAAAAAAATGAAAATAATTCTTTAAACATCTAAGACCAGGAGAAAAATAAACACCTGCAAAACCCATTCCCAATATGCCAAAAGGAAAAGCATTTTAGGGCAAACATAGATGAAGTATTTTGCATATGCCCTCCATTGTGTCCCAACCCCATGATTTTCTTATTCAATTATCTTTAGGAAAGTGGACTATGAAAGACAGCATCAAACAAAACTGTTTACAAAAAGAAGGCAACTGAATGAAAAACAGTTTCCCAAACACTGTAAAATTTATTTTAAGCTTACTTTTGAAGCTGAAGGAAAATTCATTATAAAGACTGAGAAACTAGGATAGGTAACATAGATTTACTTCACTTATTACAAAACAATCTGTATTTTTTTCTTTTATATGCCCATTCAATTCTGAATTACCACAGATAGTGCCACTTTAGGTACTGGATTTTTTAAAAAGAGATTAAATCAACTTATTTTCACTTTCTAAAATCAGCAATCGACCATGGATCTCCATATCAATAGTGACTTCTAAGAAAACATTTCTGATAAGCACATCACTTTTAGCAAACTTATTCTTAAGGATGGAACTATGTCCAGAGAAAACCAGATTTTAACTCTGGTTGTCCTGATAGATGCAAGGTGCCTGGGCACTGTAAGAATGCCTGGTTATACACACATCAACAGCATCAAGCATTCAAGCCCAACAGAACTTGTGTACTTGTGCAGTCTCTTGGCAAGCTGGAGATTTTTTATTAAAAAAATGTCTATTAAAAGTTCAGTAGACTCATACAGACTCAAGCTGGTCTGGTATTTCAGTAATTGGTTGGTCCAAGTTACTATAGGCATTAACTACATCAGAATTCCATGAGAACTGGTGGTTTTAAGACTTACTTTATTCCTTATTCAGATTATTTGGACTCTTCCTTCTTCTAAGTCTCTAATTATAGACTAGTGAGATAATTTTCCATCAAACTTTAAATTGAACAGAAAAATCTAAAATTATTTAAAATGGCTCTCTAAAACTCCTGTAAAAAGAAAGATGAACAACAATCCATTCAAGACCAGTGATTTTTTTATAAACCCTCTTGTGATTCATTATTTGTTATTAAAATAGATTCAAAAGCAGCAAATCCTCCAAATCTATATAGTAGCTGAAGCACTTCTGTCAATCCAAGGTATCCAAAGCAGGACACATTTGCTCGCTCTCTCTCAAGCACCACCAGTAATGCCATTGTAGCAGATCTCTCCACAAGATGCACAGATCTGCCCATGATTTTAAATTCTTGGCTACAGAATCTCGTAACAAATGCTGTACAAATGTAGCTGGTACACCACAGCCACACACTTTGTAGTCAGTTTAATGCCAGATCAGATACACTGAGCAACAACTGCGTCCCTCTACTGCAGCACAAACCTCCTCTCCAAGTGTTGCTGAAATTCATCATTGCTTTGACCGGGGCAACAGATCAGTTCCAACAGAGTACCTTCAAAGACTGTGCTTTCTGTAATCCTCTGAAGACAGCAACATCTTGTTATTAGATGAGTGATTCAATCACCTAGGTAAACATTACACACTTGGTGGCAATCATAACCACAACCATATTTACCTCCAGGCACACTTCCTGTAACACGGTGTTCACAATACTGCCATTTATAAGCCTAAGCAGATAAATTATTGTGATAATAAGTCCTTACATTCCTGCATTCTACCTACAGAGGAAATTACAAAGTTAGTTTTTACTCTATTGAAGCAATCCACATTTCTCAGAACCTGATCCATGCGGTGGCCAGCCTTTTCTACAAAGAGCTGACAGAGATATCTAGTGTCATTAAGCCTTCTCTGGCAAGGTCCCAGACTGGGGACTAAGTACAGATTCTGCTTCTTTGCTTATGTTAACTCATTCTCAGTGGCAAAAATTTGGAGTGCATAGTCATACTCAGCCTCTCTCAACCACCTGTGAGATGGATGCATGTCTGTCACGACTGGTAAAATCCCATGAGGAGAGTTAAACCCTTTGTAAAGACGTATCGATCATTACTTTGAAACACTTCACTAAAAATCATATTGATGCTGGAAGTGTGAACCAAACAATTCCTTTACAGGGCAGATCATGGAGAAGTTGCAGTAATAGCGAATCGATTCCAGTTAATGGACTCGATGAGTGCTGTGACAAATAACTGCTTTCTCATCCCCAAAATGCACTACACACCATGACCAAAAGGGTTATCTTTTATTATTCAATAAACATAAATTATAATAGATGTATTACACTTTCATAAGGTAGAATACTGACTGCCCTGTTCAATAATCAAGGTATTTCTAACTTCCTCCTGGTTAACCAAAACCTGATTCCAAACAAAACTCATTTGTTATCCTCAACCAAGGAGAGGATCACAAAGTACTGCTGTGGAGGGGAGGAGGAAATTCCTGGTAACCTGGTAGCAACCACCCTTCTCTCTCTCAGGTTCCCAGTAAACTGTGAATGGAATCACAATAATATTTTATCTTTCGATCCAATCGCTCTCAATTCTCCCTTGACTTGGAAGGTTTCACTATGAAAAATAAACATCTCTGTTTCTGTATGTATAAACCAAAATACAAGCTCAAACTTGGAAAATACTCAGAAACCTATTTCCATACATACAGAAAGGGCTGAAAATAATCCCTGGAGTTAATCTGAAGGTAGAATCTAGCTCTCTGATTCTGCCTACTACATCAGCTGGTGTCACAATTCTGGTCCCAACTATTCTTCATCACATGCCCATATAATTCTAGCACTAATAGCACAGCAATAAATAAAATATTGTACTATTACCACTATGAAACACCTTTCCCTCACACCGAAGAGATTTCTTATCCCTACCCACCCACCAAACAAAAACACTTTCCATGCACGACTCTTGTGAGAACATGATTACAGAAGTCATCACCATCATCTACAATCATATTTTCACCTGCTCATGTGGTGTACACCTGAGGGTTCTTGGCAATACACTTCACGGAGGTGTGGGAAATTTCGGGTTCAGAACGAGCCCTGTCATCTTTCTTCTCTTAAGCAAATATGCCACGCAATCCCAAAACCTGTGTGAATGCCATGGCCTCTTATGTTATCTTATTTATAAATATTTTACTCTTTTAAGTGCACGAAATACTAATGCAAATGCTTTGAACATATACACAAGAGTCAGAACAGTAATATATATATAAAAGGCAATTCAAAGATCTTGAAGATGCTTTTATACTGCGACCTAATGTGCAAGCAGTAGACCACCCCACCACAGGCAAGAAATGAGAAATTTTGAGGGCTATTGAACACTGAATTTTCACAGCTGAACAGTATAAAGTTATTTAGTAGTGTTCAATAGCCTTCAAACTCACTTCTGCCTGAGGGTTACAGTGGTCCAGTAGAAAAAGACTGTGAAACAAAAACACTGCAATACAGGTTGGACCAAGATTTTTTCGGTATTTTTTAAAAACCCTTTTAAAGTTCACATGATTTTATGTGTTTTGAAAAATATAGACAGTTCTACAGATGTCACACGCTATTAATCAGACAGCATAGACAGAGCATCTATATAAAAGAAGATTTGAGCAAATAAAGATGCTACTAACAATGCTACAGGTGTATACGTGTATTAAAAAGCAATGAAAAACTATTAAAAACCTGCTCCTTCAGGGACACCAGCTTCCAAGTCCAACCAGTTCTTTACGAATTTTGCTACGGCACAAATGGCATACGTAAGATATTGGGGGCTTTTATTCAATTACTTTTAGCTAGCAAAACTAACAGCTCAACAGCTGGGTAAGATATGGGATTCATTTTATTGTCATGAATATTGACTTTTACAGGGCTTTTTAAAAGGGGATCTAAGAGTTGGCATTTGTTTACCAAGCATACAAAAATGAGCATTTAAATATTCCAGTGGGAAACACAAAACAAGTTCCAACACAATAATTAGATTCACTTACTATAAATTAAATTACATCCTGCTTAAGGAAAAAAGTTGGTCAGTTTTTCCATTTATGCTTGCATATTTCAGCTTTTACCCATTCCCCTAGCATGGATGTTTCATTGATGGCTGAGGGTAACACTTCAAAAATGAACTAGCTAAACAAACTTCCCAGCAGCACTTGACAGAGCTACACCTATTCTTCCCCATTTCCAAAGCAGTACAGAATTAATTACCAGTTCTATGGATCTATTGTAAGTATAATAGACTAAAGAGCTATCACAGACACATTTATTGTAAAAGCACAATCCCAAGAGTGTCTAGTAGAGGGCCAAAACGATTAACACAAATGCTTTGTCAGATCAAAGATAAAACCTGCACCGCCCAATTGAGGAATGAATTAGAACAGTGGGTTATCTTTCAAATTAACCAGGGCAGTTAGTGAGGAAAATTTCATGAAAGTGTAATTCTTAGCCTTTGTGAATCCACACAGCAGGCATTCTGCCAGCTGACAAGATGATGAAATTTTCATGCTTAAAAAAGCCCTCTTCATTTCCCAATTTAGATTAGCTAGCGTTTCTCTCTCTTTTCATCTATTTGCTCTTCTGAAGCAGAATTAAAAAAAAAAAAAAAAACACACAACAGGATCAATCTCTCATAGAATAAATGCATTTCTGAGAAGAAATAAAATCTTTCCATGTAATTTAAAAATATATTTACATATAAGAGCAAGATTATCAAAATTGGTATTGTTAATATCATTAAGAAATCTGTAAATACTGGAGCAATGGTAAATATGTTTTGGAAGTCAAACAAAACATACCAATGTTTAATGGCAAAAAAACGATTGCAGAAGCAGATATTTTCATATAAAGGCAAGTCATTTACAAAAACAAAGAGATTGTAGCAGGCTCACAAAATTCTATTTATGCCCTTACATTTGCATCTTTTTAAAGGAACGTAGTATATCATGATTGTATTTATTTATTTAACCCAGTTTCATGTGCCAAAAAGGGCAAGTAGATTTTCTACTTTTAGATTTTATGGCACTCCCCCTTGCCCCTAAATTTATACAGCCACATATAAAGCATTTCAATACACTAAAGGAAAAAACAAGCAACATCTTGAACACTTAAACACTTTAAAAAAAATCTGATTCAAAGCTCACTGAAAGAAAAGTACACTTATTTATCTCAGTGAGCTGTGGATCAGGCTGAAAGGCTCTTGATAGAGCTGTATTCATAAAAGGCAGCTCATTATTTACAGGTTAAAAACCACATTTTCGCATTTTACATTTTTGTATTATTTGCCATTTGATGAATATATAAACAAAATAATTTAAAAAAAAATATTAAAAATGGAGTGACAATATATTTGACCCTTATAAATTGGTGTTTCTGTGCCTTTTAGATACAATTACTACAATAGGAGACTATTTAATAAGAGCCTGAAAGTTTCATTAAATGTTTTGTTCAGACAGTTCTTTGCCATAATACTTCTGGGTGTGTCTTTATAGTTTATAGGATTATATATATTAGTGCAAACACCCATTTGATGAATTTCAACTCCAGCTGTTATACAGTCACTACAAGTATTGGATGAAAGGAATAAACTAAAAGTCTTAGCATCTGATTTTCTAGGAGCTAACAAGACACTTGCACAACTCCATGAAAAGTCCTTTTGTAAAAAGAAAATTCATGTGCAATCTGGAAATTACTCTCACATTTCCAGAGTCTGAATGTATTGCACAGCAAAACAATGGTTTTAAGCCTGATTATAGCTAACTAGTTTAAAAGTAAATTCTCTAGTAAAAAAAAAATCTGAAGCTTTTACTTACATGGACAAATAATTTTCTTTTTAATTATCTTCATTATCCAATATACCATTTAGTAAGATACTTAATAGATTTATGTAAGCAAATTATGATGTTCAATATTCAAACATTACAGTTTGGTTCATAGTTTGGTCTTAAAAGAAGACAAAAGAACAACCAAAATATAAGCAGAATAGCACAAAACATTAAATCACTTTTTGTTCTTATCAGCAGTAAGAACTTCTCCTGCCCTTAAAGACATCTTTCTTCATACAAGTTTACTATTATATCTCTTCTGCATGTGTTTTCAAACACTTTATATGTTTGAAATTATTTAGCATGTGGCACAGTCTACTATCATTATGTACATATATCGAATCTAAAAAGCACTTTTCATGTAAAAACAGTTGGTGTAAATATATTACTTAGACCCATTATTTAATAACACTTTAATAAAATGATAATTTTGCAGACAGGTGGGCTTTCCAATAAAGTAACATGAGATCTCACATTTTGGTGACTTTACCTGTCCAAGTCATCCTTAACTTCAAGGGAAAGGAACAATCTATCTCTACCTTGTGAAATAATGCTTGAATTGAAATAGTCTTAGAAAGTTTTGTGCTTCTTTTGATGCTAAGATCTTCAAAAGAAGTGTTTTTACCTTCAGAAATTATTAGGCTTTCAGAAGAGTTTAGAAAACACTCACCTATAATCACAATAAGAACTAGTACAGAAGAAAGATGACACAAAACATACTCTTTAATACACTTGCACTTAGTATTAAACCACAATAATAATTCTTAGTATTGTAGCTGCTGTTTGCAAAAGAATTCTGTAATACTTAAGAAAACACAGAATAAATTCAGCACATCATTCAAATTTGGTACGGGCCAAATTTTCAAAAACAATTTACTTTTTTGGGTGTACCAAAAGTTATGAGCACATAAACGTTATGAATGTCTTAAAAATTTATGTCCATCCTGCAGCTGTGTAAGCAGGCAGTGTTGGACAATCAAAACAAGCAGCTAGGTGTTGCTGCCAGCCAGGCAATAGCATGAGATGCTCTATGAAAATTTTACCAAAATAGCTAGATGCCAGTACACAAAATATGATGCTTCTAGCATATTAGAAATGCAAAACACATTGATATAAGTTAAAAAGCATGGTGAGTTTTCTCCTAAAGCTGGACAGTGAGAGGACAGAAATTTTAAATATTACACCTTTTTTCCCAACCACTACCACTGGCACTTTGGATTTCTTGCATTACCCCTCAAAAAACCAGAACTGCATCAATTTAATTAACTACCCATCTTTCTCCTCATTTTTTCCCTTCCCAGTCATTATTAAGAAAGATTCATAGTATATCCCTTCTCCAAATTCTCCAAAGAATTTTTACAGAGCTATATTTGGGTTCCCTTTTCACAATGAAAGACAATATATATCAATTTGAGTTGAAGACAGAGAATCATATTTCAATTACATGAGTAACTGGTATCTACATATTTGATAGGTTTCACAGATTTTCCTAAAAGCATTGAGTTAATGCACTCTGGCTAAAAATCTGGAAAACAGAGAGCTACTAGATCTGTAATAATGCTGACACACACAGTTACAAAAATATAAATATATCTAACTATCTTGAAGATGAACTGAGAAAACAAACATTCTAAATTAATTTTTTAATTCACTGATTGTTTTATTTTCAGAAAGTTGGGGGTTGATGTTGCATGCTTCTACCTTACACAACACAAAAAAAGGCTAACATGACAGTCACTAAAAACTCAGTGCTACTTCAAAAACTCATTTCATATAGCAGAGAATTTTCTGCATACTTACACTGTAGTATTTTCTGAGGTAGCGTCTAATGTCCAACAGTAACTTGTTGTTCATTTGAACCACATAGCTGAAAGGAGGCTCATCACATTCTGTCTTGCTGCACCTTTGTAAGCTGGGTTCAATAAATCGCCCCTGAAAACCAAAGTGTAAAAACAGCATCATTATGACTGATGATGGAAACAGATGTTACCACAGGAGTTTAGACAAAATACCTATATCTTTAAAAGTAATAGTTTTAAAGAGCCCATAATATCTAGACCTTCTTTCTTCCCATCATGGTTGGCCATACCCATATGGGAAAACTGCAGGGCAGAAATAATTTCATCCTGTTCTTAAGGAAAGCTCTTTTAGAGAACACACCACTAAGTTAATAATTCTAAAAGAGATGCTGAGTAAAAAAAAAAATATCTGTGGACAAATGATGCTCCCCCATCTCCACCCAAAAAACTCCAGGTTTATTGTTTTATCAGAGACAAGCTTCAGCCTCAGTCTACTGATCAGAACTTTGAAATCAACCTGATAGATACTAATTATGAAATTACCAACAGGGCTGTAGAGACACACCTCATTCAAGAAAAAATCACATTATCATCTTTCATTTTCTGCAAGTTCAAAGTACAGCTCTTATAGTTTTGTACCATCTCATTCCCTTATTTTCAAAACCTTCTGAACACCTGACATTAAAATTTTAGGACTTGGAAGTGTTGTGTGAACAGCTAAAATTAAGCTTGTGTAATTCTCACTAATATAACAATGGTCTGGCAGGCTGGACACTCATGCAGCTTTCAGAAAACTTTCCTTCAAGGTAAGACTCAGCTGTTGTGAGCCATCTTGGCTAAACCCCCACTCACAATGCTAATTAATTCCAGGTGAAATACTGGGGATTTTTGGCTTGGTTTCAGGATTTCTTCTGTTCTCTTTGGTGGTGGGGATATATTTTTTTTAACGAGTTTGACACGCACTCCTCTCCAGTTAGCCCATCTGCAACTTGTCAAGTCTACATGCAATTAACTGTCTTATTTACAGCTGCAATGAACAAAAGTCAAGGATTCACAAAGTATCACTCGATTTGTATGTCTTTTCCTCTTGCTTCCAAAGACCGCTTTATTTTGATTCAAAAAAATGCAAAACATCTGCTGTTTGTCCAAATTAACTTAAAATAATTACTTTTAATTTAGATAAAAGATTTATTTGCTTTCAGTTTCAAGGTTTTCACTACTCTGAAGCTTGCTAATTTGCAGATGACTAATATATACATAACATGCTGTAGAGTTAAATACTTGGCCCTCTTTCAAGTCATGATCCAAGGTCAGAGATACATTTTTTGGCAGAACTTCTCAACAAGAATGTTGTACCCCTATGACTTTTTATTCAATTCAGAGAGACAGAAGGAAAGATAACACAGAAAAATCTTACTGTCAAGAAGGGAGGTGGGATGTAGCAAGATAAACATAAGTTTAAAAAGCACTTTGTTCCAATTATTATGATTTAGGGTAAGAAACTGCCATTGCTATACAAAAGTTTTATTAAATAGAGAACTGGAAGTTACAAAGGTGCTAAGATAAGGATTCCTTTAAAAAGTGACAGCAACAATCATTCACGACTGTGGGCAAACAGATTAATGAAGCCAGAAAATCTCACATGTTCTGCGAGACGATGCAGCTGAAATGCAAAAATGGGAAAATATCTCAGCACTATCCTATCAGCAATTATCTGCTTCAAAGCTATAAATAGGAGGAGAACTAAAACAATATGGTATCTTCTACATCATATGAATTCTGTCTAAAAAGCTGTTCTACAAGCATTTTTCTCCCTCACCAGTGAGCAGAAACGAAACAAACAAAAAAAACCAACTAACCGAACCATCAAAGACATTGTCATAAATATTTTCCGTTCCACATTTGAGGCAGCAAAACTTGAATCTTTCACAATCCCTATATTTCTCCTCATCAGTGAGCTGAGCTGGGCCACCAACCAAGGCATCATTCTCATCTTTATGGTAATGGTGATGGACTCTGAATTGGGAGGGATCCAGTCCTATTAATAAGAAACAAAAATTTCAAAAGACTAAGAGGTCAACCATGCAAGCAGGCTTATTTTTCATATGCTTGGTGAAGCAGATTCAAAAGAAAGTTACAAAATGTAAATTCAGAAGCTGAAAATCTCTCCTTAGAAAAACTTCCTCTATAAAACATAAATACATTCTACAATTTTTAACCATGAATAAAGGTTCATGAGACATGAAGAAATCATCTTACTTATCTTCTTACGCAAGATTGCTTTATAAATAAAACAAGCACACTGCATTATCATGGGAGTATGCACGAGAACATTTTGTTTCTGAGGAAACCACTCCTAACGGATAGCTTTATTGTTATTTTCTTCTTAAGTTACATTGAAAATATTTCAATAAAAATGTGCATCGTTATTAAGAAACAGTCTTTAAATCAAAATGGCACCATTAAAATCAAAAACAGAGAATAAAAACCCCATTAAAGAGACGCGGGTGCACTGCTATTACCAACTCCTTCAAGTCCGTACACAACTGCCAACTCTGATTTCAATGCAGTGGTCGATTTCATTTTGGCTCAGTGGTTAACAGCATGGAGGTTTCAATCTAATGCAGTGGTTAAAATTCAGCAGCAGCATTTAAAACCGCAGCGCTGGAGACAAAGTGCTTTATTTTTGATTGCCAGAACTCAAGATTTTAAACAAATAAATACACAAAAGAGATCCCAGAAATACTGATTCAACCACAAATAAGTAAATAAGTAAGCAAGCACGAAGTTCACTGTTCTAGGAATAAGACTGCCAGAGTAAACTTAATAAAAATCCTCAAGTTTTGTCATCCTTTGTCATGTGCAACATTTTAAAAGCCCATGCATCTCATTTACAGGGTTTTTTTGTTAAGTTCAGGAAAAAACACATGTTGGGAAAAAAAAACTTAATCAAATGAGCACGAAGGAGAAAACCTTCAGAAAACTATGGCTCATTTTAATAGTAAAACAAAAAGATCAGAGAAGCACTTAAAAAAATATTTTTAACAGACATTAAGCCAAGTAACAGACTACCATGTAATAAACCATATCCTGTATAAAATTCAGTTTAAAAAATGTAGTAATTCCTGTAAGAAATGTAACAAAGATTATAAATGGAAAGTGAAGCTTCACCTTATTACTAACTGTACTGTGACACTTAAAGACAACAGTTAGGAACAATATTCAGTTAAACTACGCAAATATTATTGAACTTATAAAACAGTTGTATTATACAGGCAAATATGTCTTGACTTTAGTACCACTACTCTGAATTTTTATATTGCAATCTTAAACAAATTCAAGCACAAATTAAAATTCCATTGCCAAGTAAGTTTATTTGGCTCTTGATAGAATATGGGTTTCACTAAAATTTATTACATCTTCTCAATTTTGTCAAAAGAAAAAAAATTTCAATGCATAAAGGTAACAATTCACCTCCAGGAGGTTTCTAAACTTTTAATACAGTTCTCCACTACTCATTTAAAGAAAAAGCATACAAAGCAAAATACACTGCTAATAACATGTTTTACACTTTAATACACATGGTATCCCCCAAGAAAGATTGTACGGGGGTTTTTTCTGCTTCTCTCTTTTTTTTTCCTTTTTTTTTTTTTTAATAAAGGGATTGATAATATATCTGTAGCACACAAGTAGTAGATAAAACATTTAAAAAGGGAACTGGATTCAGATTTTGCAAAAAAATCAAGTATGCAGTAGGTTGGATCTAAGACAGTAATGGTGAAAACAAAAACTCTCAGTTTACTCTGAGCTCAGAAGTGGAATGAAAAAACATCATTCCAACTTTCTGATACAGATAACCATTACAGTTCAGCTAGAAATCATCGGTGGTTTTCTGAAAGGCAAATATGGAGCAAAGCAGCCCACTAAAAGATAAAAGGAGACAAATTCTGGTCTTCAGACAATTGCAGTTTTCCAACAATGTGCCAAAGACAGTGACAGTAAACACTGGTCATTTAATATTAATTTAATGGGAAAAAAAAAATCATTGTGAGAATTTAAATCACACCTATCTCTGAACTTTTTTAGATGTTTTGGATGGAAAAAACAAAAAAATAAAATATTCTGCTGAACCAAGCATACATCTAGGTTTTGGTGTGTAAACAGCCACAGTGAAATAAAAGGGTCTACAAATCAGGCATTTAAAGAACATGTATCTTAATTATCTTGTGGAATTGGGAACTATTTTATCTATTATCTCCTTTCAGGAATAGCTGGTTGGTTCAGTTAATCCATTTCAGCACCCTAACTGGTATCCCCTTGGACCAGGTCACACCGGTCACATTATTTTACTTGGTACACAAAACGGGGACTATCTAATAGGGAGGTGGAAAAAAATTAATATCTGGTTTTGGTAATTTTTAAATGAATAGGTTGAGACTAATCAGTGAACTGTGAACTCTTTTTTTCTTTTTTTTTTTTTTTACTTTCATGACATCACAAGAAAATAAAAATCAAAGGTACTTTGACTTACTCTGACAGGAAAAAGTCTTCAGGGCTATCATTAAATTACCTGCACTGCAGGTAAGCTTTATCACCTCGCCAAAACTACAAGGCTGGATGCAGGACAAAGCACTGCAACATTCCAAACGTGCTGACGAACGAACGCAGTGTGACCAAACTAATTAATAAAACTAAGTTCGGGGAATTGCTCCTGATTTTTTTAATATAATTATTAAAACCATTACTAACTGGCAAGCAAAGCGGATCACTTAAGAACCTTGAAAAAACTGACAGAGATTTTTACCAAACGCAGTATTTTAAAAGCAACATTTCTGCGGATCGCTCGTGCACTTCCTTCCCCCGCACTCCCTCACGCAGGGGCTCCGCGGGAGCGCCGCGGGGCAGTGCGGGGCCGGGGGCCGTGCTCAGGGCCGTGCCCGGGGTCTGTTCCCGGGGGCCGTGCCCGGAGGCTGCTGCCGGGGGCCGTGCTCGGAGGCTGCTCCCGGGGGCCGTGCTCGGAGGCTGCTCCCGGGGGCCGTGCTCGGAGGCTGCTCCCGGGGGCCGTGCTCGGAGGCTGCTCCCGGGGGCCGTGCCCGGGATGCCGCATTCCAGCCGCAGGTGCTCGGGGGCCGGGAGTTCTGCCCGCACCTTTCCCCAGGGAGCCCGCGCGGGAGGCCGGGAATCGCAGCCGGTGCTGCCACCCCGCGGCCGGCGCCGCGCACTGCAGCGGGGCCCGCGGGGCCGGGGCCGCCCGCCCGGCCGGGCTGTTCTTTATTCATTCACATCGGTATTGCTTCTTTTATTCATTCATATTTTCACTCTTTTATTCATTCAGAGCGCCCAACGCGCTTTAACGATTCTCAGGTTCTGAGCAGGTCTGGAGCACCTCTAAACACTCAGCCAGACCACAAACAGCAAAGTTCACATGCTCTACGGCTAATTATTGTATTGTCATGAAGTTTCGTCACGACTTTAATCTTAATTTGCATCACTGTCCTTTCACTTCACTCCCTAATGTGAGGTAAACAACAAAAAAGTTAAAACCTGAGGTAAATTCTGCATGCCACAAGGAAAGCATCCACCCTGGTTTCTGTCTGGAGAGTTCAAGCAGCTGCTACACGCTATACTAAAGATACTTAAACAATTCTCTAATAACATTTTTTTTAAAAGACAGTAAAAAAACCTAATATATTTGGTGCTGGTGGGTTTCTTTACAAGAAGCAGTTAGCATATAGACACAGTGTCAAAGCAGGGAGCAGTACAGGGAAGTGCTCTTCATGACAAGCCTCATCAGGACCCAGTAATGACTCCCTAAAATCAGACAGCCTTCCTAACAAATGCCCGGTGCCAAGCAATCTGCAGAGCACCAAAGTGCACATCCCTCTGTAAGGCAGCAGAACACATCTCTTTCAGAACATCGTGACACTGTCTAGGACAGCAGCCGTCAACTTCCATCGTCTGAAGCAAATAATATTATGTAGTAACAGCTACAAAAGTCCCATGATTGAAGAACTCTGCTTCCATAACGTCTGCTTATTTCTGACAGCACACAAAGAAGATAAATTTTTCTTTGAGACAAGGAGCAGTACTTAAATATTAACAAAAAAACCTGATTTGAAATACAGTAAGAGAATTGCTGTGCCATACAGTTCTTCTGGTTTAAAAGCAAGATATCCTAAGGATGAATTAAGGTCTCCAAGATTTACGAAGATCAGATTTATTAAATTATATGACTGGCTAGACTGCACGCTTTATTTAGTTTTACAAATTGTGACAATCCTCATCTTGTCACTGCATTTCCTCAGAAACTTCAAAGCAAAGAGAGTAAACGCAGGAGTATACCCATGAGGTTCTTGTTTTTATGAACAATGAACTTCCGTCTCTCAAATGCTAGGCAGACCTCCTACAACACCCCAAAACAAGGCAGTTTTCAACTTGATTCCATAGCGAATAAATATGATATTTAAGGGGTTCTTTGCAGTTTTAAAGTTGCATTATTTGCTCTTCTTCAGTGTCTAAAATAACTTGAAATTACTTGCTTTGAGCACAGACAGAACAAAGAACTTTTCAGCCCTTTGATGTGAGCCAAGCTTCCCTAGCAGAGTTCAATTTTATCTACTCAAGACAAGCAGGGTGACAGGAAACATTCACCTTATAAACATTATTCACCTTATAAGCATTATTGTAGATTCTGTTAAACATGCAGCCAAGATCTTTCTTTCTACAACCACTCTCCCTATACAGACACATTCTACATAACACAATAAATCTGATCAGTGGAGCAAGACACACACAATGAGACTGCAACAGGGTTTTGGCCCATAGATATGATGCTTCTGTATCCTTCGGAACAGGAAAATGTGCCTTTTTGCAACAAGATGGGAAAACAATGGGAATCTGGATGTATATCATGATGAAAATACTAAGTAAAAAAGCCCAACTTAGCATCACAGATCAGTAAGCAATTTCCATATTTTCTTGTTTTAGCAAGTTGGACTCAAGTATCTTGTACTCTTCTGAATCTTACAAAGATTTTTGATTTCTATGAAAGAAAACCACTTGACTATGCCTCCAGTACCATTAAAAAAACCCTGTAAGATAACTTCAGCTTGCAATGACTTATGTACAGCTCTGATCAAGTGCTGTATATGAAAACCTAAGCAGATCAGAAGTCTTGAAAAAGACCTGACCTTACCCTCAAGCTCAATTTAAGCTTTCCCAAGAAAACAAAGCTAGGGAAGGTGATACAATTTTGATTGTACAGCAAGGTCACACTGAACACACTTCAGATCTGAGACTGTAATAGATACATTCAGGTTTTCAGACTGACAATTGTGGACTATTAATAAACTCTCAGCTGCATGATGTGATTACAGACCATAAAGAAATCTTCATCTGGAATGTACTACAAGCACAAAAAACAGCACAGGCATTTGAAAACAGTAGGTGCTATCAAGTGGCACAGAGTTCTTAAGATCTGGGTAGTTAACTTAGGTGTCTGAAGGGAGCCACTCTTTTCTGAAAATCTAACCTGTTGTGAGTAAGAGCTCTGAATTTTACCGTAAGTCTACAAGACTAACAATCTTTGCCAAATAAAATAAACTAGCTTCAGAAATCGTTCCTGTCTTTTACCTAAATGAAGTACAAGTTTGCTGCCTATTTTAAGCCCCTTCAACCTAACCAAGAGTGCTTGACCTTTTCAGTCAGGCATACCACACAGTCGACTCTGACATCAAGGGAAAGTTGGATACCAAGGTCTTGCCACATAATAAACAGGATGATTTGTGTGGTCAGCCTGCATGTGTGGAGCAGGGCTGACACCTCCTCAAAGCATGAGAGCTGTTGAGGACACATGACAACATCAAATGCCTCCAAGAAACACCTTTGCTGACTAAGAAAAAGCAGAATTTCTGTCTTCAACCCCTTCTCAACAACTCAGAAATGGAGATGGAAAAAGCTGCATGTTACAAGGATTGGTTTGGGAGATTAAGATCCTTCATGGCTATAATCCCCCCTCCTGAGAAACAACAAGGCAGGACCTTTCTTGCACATATTCTAAGTACAATCTCCAAGCTAATCAGCTGTTACTGCAGGAGCTAAAGACATGCAGTTACACAGGTGAAGGGTCCTGAGGCAACCTGCTACCAAGTGATTTTTAACTGGCCAAATCCTGGATCTTGGCCTCCTTTACCTAAATACAAATGCTGATGACTAACTCATCCTTTGAGTGTTTCAATATTCTGAACAAAGTAATTTTTGCAGGTCTGAACCTCCTGTAGACACAGGCATAGCACAAACACATTGTTAAACTGACACGGTCACAGTGCAACTCTCTAAGAAGTTCTCCTAAAGAAAAGGCAGTCTCATCAAGAATTTCACAGCCAGCAAAATTAACAACTTTTCCATGTCCTTGAGCAACAGTTTTAAAAATAATGAACTACATGTGGGATAAAAATCACAAAATTTCTGTTTATCAAGTGGATGGAGTCAAGTCTGTTGGATAAGTAGATCAGTCAAGTTTGTTTCCTCCCCACTTCTGCAGAGGAAACAACACTAAAAAGAATACACACACCAAGCATAGCATTTTCAAGAAGAGAGACCCAATAGAACTGTTAACAAATTTTCAACCTTTCAGTTTTTTCTAGGTAAGAAGTCTAGGGAATAGAGAAGAAAGAGGCAATCACAGTTGGGCAGAAAAATCTCTAATTCTAATTATTAGACATCCTTTTAAAAGGAAAAACAACTCTAACAAGAGCAATTCCCTGTTGCTCATTTGAATTAAAACTGTTGATTTCATGGATCACTAACATTACTTATATTTTTTGACAGCACTTCTTGGTTTTGGGACCACTTAATTCCTTCATATGAAGCAGTTAAAACTGTTACAAAGATTACACGTTTCTATTATCAAGTAAGTCAGTTCTAGCAATCAAGTCTTCACTTACATCCTAGTAAAAAATTGTATTCTTTCATTATAATTATGACTGTTTTTTTTTCCCTGGGAAGATGCCAGAGATGCCAGCATTTCTCTCTGGAAAAATGTTAGTTCGGATGCACACCCCAGAACTCCTTCAGTAACCTAAGCAAAATCTCAAAGACATGCAACAGTACTGCCATTTCTGAAAAGCATATTTTTGCAACTCTGAACAAAGACTGTAAGATTAAATTCATGTCAGTGATCACTTTCTGAAAAAACACTTTTCTGCAGAAGTGATAAATATACTTAAGAGTCCACACTGCTTTCTACAGGCTTTGTAACACAAGTACAAGTTCAATGTAGAAAGACTGATGGGAGGAAGCATTTCTGTTGAGAAACATACATTAAAATCTCTCACTTTGGATCTTGCAATTCTTTAAATAAACTGAATTTAGAATACTTACCTAACCATGTTGCAATAAGAACAGAATCAATTCCCTCTATAGGCTCACATATTCTAGCAACTACTGGATGTATTTGCTGTGACAGGTAGTACTGAGTATCAATTTTAAGATTTTCTTGCTTTTTTAACTGTTCTGGAGCATATGCTCGCTGGCTGGCACTGAGATCTGATCCATCCTAAGAAGACACATACAAAACAAAGTGTGAAAAAAATCTACACAAGGAATTATACTTCAAATATTACGCATTATTTTAATGCAAAATTGTTACACACTCTTTTGGTTGATTTATTATGCATCCAACACAAATCCAACAGTAGTAAAAAAACTGCATTGCTGATGCTGGCATCAACTAACAAGTTCAAGAATGCAAAACCAGCTTGTATTATTGCAGCCTACATGTGCAAATCAGTACAAGGAGACAGAGTAAACAGTCCCATCTGTCAATTCTGAAATGCACAATGAAAACACATTGTAACCATCAGCCCAGTTAAAAATACACAGAGGGCATGCATTCTGGATTCACTTTGTACTAAACCAGCATTATCATTTTGCACAACAAGCAAATTCTAAGTCATGGATATCAAAACTATATCTGTTTTGCTAAGAAATTCATATTCTTTAATTCTATAAAGAAGCTAATAGAATCAATGGTTGGAGAATGAACCTTATATATATATGAATGAGAATGAACCTTATATATATGAACCTTATAACCGTATACTACTCATTGGTATATGAATAAATAACAGAGGCAAGTGTGTTGATTTCATTGAGGAAATTCTAAAATATTCAAAAATACTGAATGAAATGTATGGTGACATCTCAAGCCAGAAGAGAAACACCACTCAGAGGTTAAAATATACATTACATTCTTCTCCAACTTGAAAGAAGAAGATAAGGGGAAAATAATTTCATTTGGAAAGGCAATATTAAATTGAAAACAATATACATGGAGGAATTAAGAATCAGATCTAAGATGACAGTAGTTTTGGAAAATATAACTCATTTAAATCTGTAGAATCATAATCTCAGTCCTCGACTAGACTTGTAAATTTCATTTTTAATGTGTGTCAAAAATCTTAGAGCAGAATTTAAAGCAGTATTTTAGCAAGATTCTGTAACAGACAAACATTTATAGGACTGGGACAGGGTGGAGAGAAGTACCACAACTGTTTTGGGGTTTTTTTGCTAAGTACAGTCTCTTTTTTGATTTTTTTTTCCAGTAAAATAAAACTAACACATTAATACATGACACCTTCATTTCTTCATTTAAGACGAGCTACTGGTTTCAATAGGGTCAGCAACCATGGACTGAAAACCCATCACTAATAAAGACACACTACAAGCCATTGGTCCCTCCCACTCCTTTCAGACAACTTAGTATTCAGAACAAAATTAATTTAGGACTATTCAGCTCATCCAGCTGCTTTGCAAAAATAATTACAATGCAACTCCTTCAGCTCCTTTCTTTCAACAAGTATATTCTTCTCTTTTATTGTGCCACTGCTCAGCCGCACCCGTTGCCCAGCTCTCAAAAGTCTGGGCAGCTTTGGGATGCCAGGCTAAGAACTCTCAATTAAGTCAAATACAGTATCTTTCTGTTTGAAAATAACGAAGGAGGTGAAATAATCACATTGCCAAGTTCATCAGCTTGACCTAAAAGATCCCTTAGTCCATCTAACTCAACCTACACTTTTTTTTTAATTAACAGAACCAAAGTGGAGTATATATTTGTGAAATAGTGATATGCATTTATAGGATAAACACCTGAACCAGAAAGTGGCTCAAATTTCCCAATCTATACATCAGAGGTAGCGCCCGATCCAATGACCATGAATTGAAGAGACAACAGTGTGAGACTGGAAATAACAATGACACTATTTAACCAACAACAACGATTATCTTTCCACAAATGAAAGGTTCTTCACCACCAGAATTTTCTTCTGCTTAATACAAAGACTAGGCATATTCTTTAAAGTAAGTTCTAGCTCCAAACATGAATGAATTCAGGTAGATTTTACCAGTCACTATATGGAAATAGTTGCTGAGTTGATCAAAATGCTCTATAAAACCAAATTTAGTGCAGAAAATGGACAATTTTAAAATATAAGACTACCTCACCAAAAAGAAATGTCAAAACTTATTTCCCAGGAGCTGAGTTGGTTTTCTTTGCCACATCTCAAAACAATACCTAGTATTTAGCTATAAAGAAAGACATTTTTACCTGACAAATGATATATGACACTGTGTCTCCTGCCTTCACCTTTCGGCCTCCATGAGAATTTATCCACATGGCAACATGCACATGTGGCAAGGCTTTTTTGTCAGGATAATCCTGGGGATCTTTTGTCAATGCCTGAAATATCAAAGGGTAAAACAGAAACACAACTATGAGAAAAATCTATTACTTCAGTGATGGGCAACTCAGAACTTTCAGATACAAGATTACATAGCAGCCCTTCTACTATTCACAAGCGCATCTGAAACACAAAGTAAGATAAAAAAACTGTAACAAACCTATTTGCCATATGTCAAGCCCTAGGTACCAGTCCTTCAAATTTTATAAATGTTACTATTAATTGAACAAAAGGATGTTTTTACAATTACCATCTAAAAAATGCATTAGCGTTATGATCATAATGCAACTGTTTTAAAATTAAACAATTGAAGATGACAATATTATACTAAATACAAAAACAGAGCTAGGTATTACCCTCTTAACTCCAGTTCCATTTAGGTCATACAGTAAATCTGAATATTGTGTAGCTCAGTGTATCTAACAAGCTCTGTAGCAAGAGAATACAACTGAATTTAAATATTTCCGTGCATCTCATACTACTGAGACTCCACAATGAGTTTTTCATTTAAATAAAATAAAATGGTACATTTAAATATTTACTGTCACCCCAATTCTTAGAAAAAACTCTACACTTGACTTAATAGTTAAATACATTTTTTTCTGAAGTAGTAAAACAGAGGAACTTTAGGAATTGAAAGTGAACATTTTACTATATATATCTCTTACAGGGACAAAGTGCTCTTAGAAGATTTGCATCAGAACATTCTTTTTTTAAGTTAACCATAAAATTCAGTGATTTCTCTACACTCATATGAAAACCTGAACACATTTCTTAACTGATTAACAGTCTTACAGAGCAGACAGATATCCAGCTGGCAAAAGAAACAGATTTTGGATGGACAGCTGATAGACATCTTCTTCTAGAAGCATTAAGAGGGGCATGTAATACCCAATTCACTGGTGAAACACCCTCCCCAACAGGAAAGGGGAGTCTGAAGCTGAAAATACACATTTTATCATTGAGGATTCACAAAAAAATCCCCAAAACCACAATGCTATTGCTAAAACTGCTGTAGACAAAGCTGTAGACAAATTTTACTTCTTGTTGCAGAAAAGTCTTGGATGATGTCTCAAAATGACTATTGGCTTTTTTATATGGAGATTTCTAGGGAAATGCTATGAGGGTTTTCTAGAAAACAGAGTATTTGATTCTTTTCCATTGCATTCTTCAGTTTATACATTTCAAGCCTGAAATATTAAGTAACAGCTCAGGTGAAAACTCCTTCAGAAAGGATCATCATCTCAAAGTGCAGAATGAGCCTAGTAAGCAGCAGAATGGGACAAGACATTAAGTTGTTATTCTGGAGACTTGAGCTCCAGTAGGGCTTTTTTTCCCTCATCCCATAGGATCTTCACAGCAAGGCCTGAACTATTCAGTACCTAATGAAACTCCTGATATTTCACAGCACCATAAGGATTAAAAATACTTTTGTCAGCAGTCAATATAGTCAGCAACAGTAAAGTTTTTCTGAGACAGAAAAGAGCTGCAAGATCACTCACCTTGTTTATTTCAAACTGATTTGCTGGGATCTGACCACTGACCACATTTTCTCCAATTTCTATAAGTCGCTTTTGAATATTTTCCACAATTATGTCTCGGGGCTGATCAGAAAGAATCTGACCGATTACGTAGCTGCAAAAACAATATAAAAATTAAGAAAAGCTTGGCACATGCAAAACCATTACAACAGACACAATCTTCTCTTCCCCCAGATCTTCTCTAGACATTAAAGAGCCCGAGGATGAAGTCTAATGAAAAATTTATAGAAATCTGCCAGTATATTTTATGTTGTGTTTTATTTATTTACTTATTTTACTAAAAGCAAATTATTGCAAATAGTTCTAATGCTAAATAGTGATTTGGAATGGTTGAGTGCAACTATTTTCTGCTGCCATATCATTTTTCCACTTATTATTCCATTGCAGGTATCTTAAGATGGGGTAGAGGAGAACATACCAAGTAAGCAAAGTCTTGCCTATTGCTGCAAAATGTGGTTGGAAGATCTGCCAGCTGCAGAAGAGTTAGTCACTAAAGAACACTCTCCAACATTTGTATAGCTTTAATTACTAATACATTCCTAACTTGGAAAAATTTGCTTCTATTATGATGCATCTTTTCTTAGAAAATGCAAGTCTTAAGAACAGTAAGCAAGTGTGTGGTGTATTTTTACAGATGTGAAAAGTATTCATTTTTGGATACATTTGGACCATGAGCTGTTTAAATTTTCAAGAGGCATTATACAATGAGTCAGCACCCAAATGACCACCTCTCCACTCTCTCTAATTTTCTTTCTATGGTGCTAAATGTATTACTTCTACTGAATTAAAGCATTAAAATGCCCTGTGCAATGACAATTAATAGTCAATCCAGTATCTATCATAATGAAGCATCTATCAAAGGAGTCTCACAGCAAAAGGAAAGAGAAGCAGTCTTGGGGAAAGGGATCATCTCCTCAGGCTGCACCCAGAGCACTTCCAGGTTTTTTTGAGGGTGCTGAAAGTGCTGACCACCAGCTTCTTTACCCATCTAAAATAAAACATCTGACCTAGAACCTACAACTCCAAATGCTGACAGCATCTACCATCTTCACAAGATTTCAGCTCTGGTTTATTAAATGGCATTTACAACACTGTGACAAATCAAAAGCACAGCTTCACAGCAGATGCAAAACCAGATAGCGAAATCAGGAGACATTGGGATTTGCACAGGTATCCTGTTATCAATGCCAGAAGGTAACGTTTATCATCTCCTACAAAAATCAGCAAAGTCCTAACAGTGATGTTAGTTACCAATCTGTGATCTTCAAGAAACACAGTATCAATTGTTTATGAATTATGTACTGTTTAAAACAGAGTAAAAAAACACAATGCCACAAAGAAACTTACTTTCCAGTCTGTTTAGCAAGATCACACCAGTCTCTCCGGACTATATCCAGCCCTTTTAGTTCTTGTTTAGTTACATATTTCCCATCTCCTGTTGGTTCCACACTCAGAGCAGCGTATTTCTTCTTCTTTAACAATAGCAAGGACTTAAAAATTCCATCAATATCAATTTCCAACAATTTGTACAGTTTGTTCACTTCACTTTTGATCTGCAAATGCACCAACAATAAAAACAAATACAACAATTTAACTATGGACAAATTCAACTTCCCTATCTAAATGCATTGTTCTTTAGTTTTAAAACAAGTTACATTACACACTGTATTCGCATTACACATTTTAAAGACTGGTCAGATATCATTCATTAGTTACACACTAGTAACTATGAGCTACTGCTGAAATTAAGGTCCAACCATTGACTTTTTCAGTATCTACAGCTTTGTACATCTAACTCCTTAACAAAATTAAGCAAAGCAGAGAAACATGGGATTGAAGTGACCTTGGAGATAACTGACTCCAGCTCATTTTACTAGAACAGCTAGTTCTAGTAAACCAACTAATTCTAGACCAACTAACCTCTCACATAAATGAAGCAAACAAGGGATTTCACAGCAGGGACCTACTTACTAGGCCAAGACAAGAGATGGTCACTTAGACAGAAAATGCAAGTAGCCTTACAGAAAAGCTACCTTGCAAAGGCACCTTTCTTTCTTTCTTCCCACTCTCACCCTAAACCAGAGAGGGGAGAAGAACTATGACAGTAGACCAGAGCTCTACATGTGCATGTTCAGGAAAATCAGCAAGTTTCTTTTACCCCTCCCCACAATACACCCACCTTTTCTACAGCTTGATTTCCTTCAAAGGAAAAGGTGCTGTTTTTCTACACACAGGCTATATTTTATCCATACACAAAAGTGTCATATGGCACTGATACATTGTCCTAATATAGTACCAAGTATCTCTTACCTCTGTACTAAGGGGACAGAAGTGCAACAGCTCGAAACAGCATGAAGCTTCAACAACAAACATTGTTTCCAGTACATTCACCCACCTACTGGCTTGGCTAACAGTTTCACACTTGCTTTTTTCTTTCTTCATATGTTTTTACTTTACATTCTTCAACACAGTATCTGCATATGCCAGGTGTCCTGTTCTGTCCTCATGCTCTACTCTTTACTTTCTTTCCTCTACAATTTACTTTCCCCATTGATTTTCACTATACATAATCACTCCTACTTACGCTCTTACACTAGCTATGAACTACCCTTTTCTCATGTCTCACTGAAGTTTGATATGGATTCAAGTTCTTTTGCCATCTAACAGATACCCTCACCAAGAACAGGACCTTCAGCATAACATCTCACTGGTTTCCTATTTAGCTTTGAACTCAAATTACCATTTTAACCAAAACTTTCCTTACAAACGTTCTATTTATGTATATCTATATGTGTGTACTTAGTTTTTCTCACTTAGATCTCTGTTTTTCCTATTGCAGGAATTACTTTGGTATCCCCTGTACATTTCTAAGTTTTGAAGGACATCATGAGGCAAAATCCATTTTGCTACAAGGTTCATATTTTCTTTCTTAAAACAAACAATTCCTTTGAACATTTCTCTGCAATTTAAATTTTCAATTTTTCCTTTTTATAGCATACTAGCCAAGAGCTCAAAACCCAGCAACAGTTCAGTACTGAATGTACTGGCAAATCTGATTCATAAGGACGCACAGAAAATGAGAAAAAACTTCTGCTAAGCAGTGACTAAAAAGGGCATGGATATAAATAATGGAGGGTTAAGGGTGGGAGAGAACACACACATTAGATAGGGGAATTCAGAAAGCATGTGAGAGAATTTTCTCCAATAAAAAACCAAAATAAATCTCCTGGAAGAATGTTTCATTGCAGAAGATAACCCATAAAGTTACATTTCACATCAGAACAGGGGTACACTCACTGACCAACTGCTCTCGCTCTAATTGCTTGCATTAAACCTATCTGCCTTCCATACAGTCTACATTAAAGCAACAGCATAGTGAAAGCATGTAAATATTTCTCACCTCTGAACATAAAACTTTGGGAAAGAAATTATTATGCGGTGGAGCAGAAACATTTCTTGAGAGTGTTCCTCATCAAAACAGACAATTCGTTATCCTGATTTTTTTTAACAGAAATTACTCAAAACAAGGAAAATATAAATGACCAAAGTGTTTACAAAAAAAGAAACTGTCACTTTCTTGAGGAATAAACAAACAAACAAGAAACATGTGAAATGAGACAGATATGAATCACTTTTTTCTGCCACAGAAAGAATACTGAAAGCCACACCATCTGCAATTTTGATGCTAGGTTTGATTGTGCTGGTTTACAGAGACAAGTTTATTCACTTTTACAGTTTTTATATGTTGTACTTAATTTTAATGAAAACGGGTTTTTCTGTCCTTTTTTCTATTAAAAAAACAACCTCAACTGATACATAATACTGAAGTACAACAGATTAAAAATAGCTTAAGATTTTACTCTCATTAAGCAGCTGACAAGTTCAAACACATACCTATTCTCTCAGAAAACCTGACTCTAATTCAGAAGTATTTAACCTATTATGCTTATTCTGTTAGATTTCATAAAAGTTATTATTATTTAACTATCCTCTGTAATGTTTAGCCACCAAATGGGAGCACAGGAACAAAAATTAAATCAGAATGAAACCACATGCACACAACTGGAGTGAGATTAAAAACTTTCTTATACACTACTGTACATAGAAGATTATATATAATTTCATATATGCGGCAAACAAAAAAGAAAGATTGCTTTCTACTATGCCAGCAGCCCTCCTGCTACACAGTTATGACATCAAGATATTATCCCATTTTCTGCTCCTGAATGCATTTACTTCTAAATATAACCTCTAGCATGAAGGTAGAAGCATTGTAAAAAACTCTCTGCCTAAAAATTAAATTACTTTTATTTAATACTATACTGAATACATCTATGCTTCTTTAGTTTCTTTAGAGTTTCCATAGCTCTCATTTTCATCACAATTTCTTACATCTTTCAAAAACAGTTTCTCTTACATCATTTCTTTAGAAAGTTCTGGAACATTTCTCACTTTTCTTCAACAATTTCAGATTCACAAAATTCAGATCAAAATTCAGGCAAAATTCACAAAAATTTCAGATCACAAAATTTCCACATGATCAATTGCCAGCTACTAATCAATCAGATCTCTTCTGTATCTGGTATACCACAGAAATTAATATTTGAACTTACCACTAGAAATCTGGTAACATAGTGAGTATCAAACAAATTACATAACTAAACAAAACTAATCTGAGAGACATCCCTTGAGGGAAAAAAAGAATCATAACTGTTCATGCTGTAACTGAAATTAACATGAAGGAGCAATTTTATCTTACATTTTGGTTCACCAAATATTGAGATAATCTCCTGCTACCTTAGGATTAGTAAAAAAAGCTTGTTATGCAATGAAATGTTTCATTTAATCACTTTTAAAAACGCACAGAATAGCTACACCCAAAAAAGAGCACTGAGATTTTATTACTTTATAGGTTCCACGCATTGTGACGCTCTTTCTCATGGCACATTCTCTGCTTGTGCCACGGAATCCTCTCTTAATATCATCTGCTCCACTCAGAGCAACAACACAGACCTATGTATGAAATCTTCAAAAATAAAAAGTTCCTCACCTTATTCCCCAACTTGAAGACCTCATCCAAATTCGTGCTGTTAGTGTTTATCATAATGGAATCTGTGTCTCCATAAATCACTTCAAGGTTCATCTAAACAAAAAAAATTGCTTTGAAAAAACAAAAAAGAACCACTCCATCTTCTACAAGTCCCACAAAACTTTCAAGGTTCAAAAATACCATATCTATATACTATTCCTTAAACACTAGGAAGTATCCTAGCAAGAAAAAATAATTTTTTACTGATAGGTCTGTACATTTCATTAAAACCTATTTGAATTTAAAGAGAAAAAAAGAAACTTCAGTCACTGATATGTTAAAAAGACCACTGTCCAGTTATGTACACAATACAAATAGGTAATATTTTACTAAATGAATACTAGAAAAATAAGACAGTGAACAAGTCTGATTTTGAGAAACAGAAGGAACTCTGATCAGAAGTAACTCTGGACTGCTAAGACACAAGAAGATCACTTCCACAAGACTGCTGGACAAATTCAATGACAAGGCAGTCAGCCAAAGTGTTTGAAAGGCAATACCACAGTCAGGTATCCCATCCCATTTGCAGCCATCACAATACTACTGGAGGTAAAAAGAGAAAAAATACTTAGATTCTCTATTTCAAACAGATCTATGAAAGCATTGGCTAATGGAAGACAGCAACTGAGAATACCACAGCACCGTTCAGATTATGCAGATGGCTTCAAATTTCCATCTTCCCTCTCCCATCTTTTAACTTTTGCTAAATTAACAGAAAACCTGTGTTTGTCCTTCCCTGGGCAGCAGATCATTTAGGGAATTCTCCTTTTGGATACGGATCTAGCTACTATGACCCACAAGTTTTATCTTCCCAGGCTGAATACAGAACAATTATACCCAGGGATGAACACGAACATTTACTGAACCCCTTCTCTTGGACTGACACTCTGCCCCTCATATCACTTGTGATTCTGATTCTTGTAACAACTTAAATGCCCAGCTTGGACAAGACTGTATTCGAACACTAGCCATACATTCATGACACTTACTCTGGATAATGGAGCAAATTCTAGACAAACTGAGGAACATAAAAAAGCCTGAGCTGCATATGAAAGGCATAGCGAGAAAAAAGGCAGAAAAAAAATTACCAGCACCAGTAAATGTCACAACAACAAAAAAAATTGGCAGATCCATCTAGTTGCATAATATTAATTTGAAGAAAAAAAACCAAAAACCTGACATTTTCAGTGGTGGAAAATCAATGCAGCTGTAAAAACTACAACATGGCTATGTCCATGTTAAACTCTACAGAGTCAAAAAACCACCCCATGACAGAGTTTAAAGGATGCCAAAAAATAAACCATAATAAACCACTAGAACACATGGTGTAACAGGTCTATGAGTAAACTCTAATTAGCACTGTTGCTAATTTGCTTGAAACAGTCCCACATAGGCTTCAAGCAGGGTCCAGATCATATCTGTGTTAGGAAAAGAAAAAAGCTATAATCCATCAGGAAGGATTACATTTGTAAACCAGGCATCCTAAGAAGTGATTTCAGGACTGTTTGGGTTACAGTTCTCCTAGAATAAAAAAATTTCACCAGGTGTGCTCTTTAAGTGTTGTTGTTTAATGAAAATGCTCAGCATTACCTTCTGCACCATCTCCTTGGTATGCATCAAAATCTGAAATAAAAAAAATAATCAAAGATTAGCATATGATATAATTACAGGCTAACACATGCAAACATACCCATTAGGTTGCTAACTCCAAATGCTCTCACCTTTCAAAACAAAGCAAACCACCTCTCTCCTGGCAACACACAGTCACCTCAATACTTCTATTACAGGAGTAAATTCTTGTTTGACCTTGTATTAATGCTATTATTAACTCCCCTAAAACAAGATTAAAACAAATCTCAAAATTGCATATGCATGCACACATTCTACCTTAGGAAAAAAAGAACACTGAATCAAATGGCTCAAATACAACCTAATCAGCAAGTGCCAGAATTAAGTCTCTTTCAGTAATTTAGGTCAGTTGTCACCTTCATATCCATCATCTTATCTCTTGATGTCATTGAATTTTTTTCCCAAAAACATCCTGTCTTATTCAGTCCAGCCTTGATGGTGTTCACTCAACTAGACTTAGTCAAAACATTGATTACCCTTGTAATGATCTCAAAATGGGTCATCAGAAAGCAAACTCATTATGGAAACCAGAACAGGGACAAAGAGCTGAGATAAAGACAGGATACAGATCCTGAATCAATCGGCAAAACTGTGTGTAACCAAGCTTGATACTCAACCAAGAATGCATCCCAAGTTCCCCAAACGCTCTGAATAGCATCTCTCTGAACCTGAGAAACAGCTAAGGAGACCTCATGTGAGTAGGCTCCTTCTTCCACCTCTCATAGTGCTCAGCACAGTGGAGGGTGTTGGAGGGCACATCATCTGGAGCCACAGGTCCAGCTGTAGCACAGAAAAGGGACAATCAAATGAGCTTAATGAAAAACATGTGTAGCTGCAGCAGCAGGAAGAGCTTGGTGAATTCTGCACAGCTGCATGAGAACCAACATCTGGTCCATTCCTTCAGCCACCTGGCCACAGTTCCACTGTACTCCCCCATTTCTTTCTAATCAACATCCTGGTGCTCTGGCACACAGCTCCAGTTTTCACTTCCCTGGTTTCAGTCCTTTCCATTGCCACTCAGCACAAACCTCAGATTTTCCTTCAGCTAATCCTGCTAGTCATATATATTTATACTTTAAATTTTCTTGAGGATTGATTTGAACCACATGTTACAGCAATGATAGATCAGAGTCTGTTAGGTGAACCCAAACAATTTGGAATTCTAAAGACAGTCAGGCAACACACTATCAAACAGCTTGTATCAAATTTAGCGGCCCAATCTCACCTTTACTATTTTTCACATCTTAAATTGTAATACTCCTTGGCCGTATTTGCCAAAAAGCAGAATTAAGACTTGTAGTGAGGAAGCCAGTGACAGGGAGCTGAGCAGTAGAAATCAGCAGGGATGAGGAAAGAGAAGGGACAAACAGGCAAGAGCTGTCTCTGCTCAGTGGGAATAAGATCATATTCAGGAAAATCTCATTACTTTTATAAGGCAGAGGAGTCTATAATGAAGCCATGGGTCTTGACTGTTGTGATGCTGACTATGCTATTGCAGCAAGGAATTCTGGAACAGGTGAAATCTCCACCTCTACACAACAGCACACAAACAGGATGAAAACACTCTAATTTCTTTAACACTAGTGGCAAGTTTCTTTAGTAGTTCAGAACCTTTACACAACCACAGTGCAAGTATGACTTTTTTGTCTGCAATTATGCACTGAAAGCTGTATTCCCCTCAAGGCACTTAGAGACAGGTTCAGTTCCAAACTATGATGTAACTTTGAGACAGCTGAACTCACAATGCATGTCCTTATCAGGGTTATTCCTCAAGCACATATGGGTATCTATGGATTTACACTCTCTGGGTCAAGTTCAAAACATCCAGTTGATTTAAAGACCATCCACTGGCGCTGCAAACTAGGCAGTCAGACAATGTGATGCCTGAACTCTGCTGAAGTCCAAAACTGCAGAAAGCTCAGCTGTCCTCAGTCTCCTTCACAGAACAGGAAAACTGTGAGCCTTAACTGCAGATTCCTGCTAGGCTGTACCTGTCACTGGAATCAGACACACACAATTCCATTTTAATTGGAAGCTTAAAAAGAAGGTATTCCGCTCTTATTCATCTCCCAGTGAGTGATTCAGCCATTTGACCCCACCACCTTTCTATGGAGTTTTGAAATTATTCTAGACATATCACTGGTACGTGATATCAAATTTCATATAAAGTAGTCAAAATTCCAACATATTCACCACCTCACAATCCTTCCTCTCACTTATTAGCTAACTCCTACAGAGAAAGGTTATACCTCTCCCTTAGTACTCCAAAAGCAAACAGGAGTCCCTGAAACAAAATTGAAAAATTAGACTGAAATAAAGAGTTTATACTGAAAAGAAAGGAAGGCCTATCAATTTTCCTTGATAATCTCTGGCATTTTCTACTTCACTCTCTGAAATAACTCTATACATAATGAAAATAAATCTTATTTTTTTTTTAAAAAAGGGAATACCCATACTAAAAAATGGTCTGGCTGTGCAACAACCATTTCTCAATTGTCCCTGAGGACAGCAGTGGGTGTAGGTAATCACAACAAGAGGGTCACAGACAAGTTGGCTTCATCAAGTGACTGGCATATGCTAGTGCCACCCATTCTGACAGGAGATCATTTGTAAGTGCCAACAGCTACAAAACAGAAGGTTATAAAGTATTGCTAAATTCATTAATAAGGCAGTCAGTAGTTATCTGATTTCACAGCAACACCTGCATATTTATCCTCTCATTACCAATTGGATGATGGAATTTTTTCAAGCACATTTCAAAAATCTGCCAATTTCAAGTGTAGAAAAAAAATAAACTTTGTAGTTAATTTTTCCCTTAACAAAGTACAGCTGTTGAGAATAATTGTTCAAGATCTTACCCTGTAATGTCAACTGCAGCAGAACAAAGAGTATTTAATTAGCAAATCTATCCAGTAATTCAACACCTATTATATAAAATGCCTTCGTGATTTTATTCAGGATAATTTGCTAAGAGGGTTATTACTGACATTCAGATGAAATTTAAAATTCCTACGCAAGTCGAGTCATAATAGCAGTAATGATCCCCCCAATCAGGAGATACTGTGTCACACAAGGTTCTTTAGCAATGCAGCAGCCCATTTCCTGACTTCTTAATTCCTGGGCTCTGCTCAGTGAGAGCCCTTCATGCCAATATTTCAGTCAGCAATACATCCTTAATGGGACTCTATTAAAATACCTAGCATAAAAGTGACTTTTTTTTCCTTTTTTTTTTGTGTTAAAGAGAATGACAGCTCTGCTATCATATCAATCCTGAGCAGTTTCTCAGGAATGCACAGCAAGAGGAAGGGAGAAGGGAGGTGGGAAGACAGAAGAAGGAAGAGAATAGGAAAAATGGCATTTGTTAGTTTTCTTTTGCAAATAATACTGCACTGCTTATGAGAGCCGGATTGTCTCCTGTTCCAAGTAGGAAGAATTAATTGCCTGGCAACCCATTTGTACAGCCATGCCCCCTTCCCCCAGCAAACATATACTTCTAAAAACCTGTGAGCTTCTCAGTAGAGTGCACATCTGTGAAACTCTTTTAACTTCTATTCTTGTGAAAGAAAGACTAGCGACACACATTCTCTTACCCGTGAACTGCAAGTCAATATAAACTTGAAGACTATAATTGCAGACAAGCTCTCATCAAACTGCAAAATTCCCTGTTCTAATCCCACCCCAACTCACTAATTACTTTCTTAAAGTTTATTTAAGTTGTGATTTAAGTTGTAAGGCTGTGATTTAAGACTGGAAATTATTAAAAATATATAAATAAAATAAAAATAAATAAATAAATAAATGAAGAACAGCTTTACTGTTACTTATTACATCAAGTATTTTTAAAGATTCCTTATTTAAAAACCCCTGAAGAGTACCTTCTGATGAGAGGATGCTTCTGTGGACACAAGCTAAGATACAAGAGTTCAAAACCAATGAGACAGGATACAAAACTAATACGCTGATACAAAAATTTCTCCTGTAAACACATTTCCTGCAGAATCCGGAGGTCACAGACATGAAGGAACACAAGGGAAAACTTAAGAGCAGACTGAAAAGAATGAGCACAATCATTGCAAAAACATTGTACCAAAAGCATACACAAAAAAAACCCCAAAAAACCAAAAAATCCAAACCACACCACTCCTTCTGCATTCACTCTGCACAAGGAGAAAAACACGCAGCCTTAAGGCCCTGTAAAAAATATTTTTGAAAACTCTGTAGTTATCTAGAGTAGGCCTGATATATTTTTCCACCTCATTTATTTACTTCTGCAATTATATAGCAAGAAAATAATTCTGTCACCTGCTTTAGTAATTCATATTAGCTATTCCTTCCCATGGGGCAGAGGAATAAATGAGCTGGAAAAACTGTGTTCCAGTAACACCACTCACTAATCTAAGTATTTCTGAACCTCTGTATTTTTGAAACCTATTCATTAGCTTTGCTAGGATTTTGTTGTAAGTAGACTTCAGCACTGATGAACCACAGTCACAGGATGCTGTAAAAAGATTTTATTAAGGAGGATTTTCAGAAAAGGTTTCTATTGCTGGACAAAAAGGCACACATGCCCTAAGCATAAGTGAAAGAAAGATGAAGGCCTTGTCTGCCACAGAGAATGAAGAACTGCAATTCAGTCTTTTTATCAGACAACGGACTTGATTCAGAAAAGTTTGAGTGATCAGATTCAAGTAGTTAACAAGTTTGTCTGTTTCAAAGAGCTTTTACTGAGTATTTGCTGTATCTAAGACAATACATTCAAAGTTCCATTTCTCCAAAATACACACTCTTATGAAACATTAACAGCATGAGAAATACACCCCAAAATGCCCTTCTATGTCTTCCCTTCTATGTTGTTTTGGTTTTGTTTTTCTTCAGACATGCTGGAATTAACTGTTCATTATTAGCTGTTTCCACCCAGCAAAGCTGACAGACAGTAACAGAACTTTCACAGCTTCTGTATGTAACAGCAGTATTTGATGGGAGCACCAAAATCTAAGAGAGAATGGTTCCAAGGGCTGAAGCAGTGTACACAAATATCCAGAGACTTATGTTTGCATGCCAAGAAAAGGCAGAATTTTTTGCCACATGAACAGAAGACACAAAAAAGGAAGCAACAGAAATGTGCTCAATACAAAAAAGATTATGTGTACCTTTGTCACATTTTGACAAGAAATGCAAACATGACAGTAAAACACAGATGATGATGCAAATCAAATTAAAATTTGAAGAAAATTTTCCCTTGGTGCCAGAAACAATTATATCCTTTAAATTCTACAGTACTTCTATTTCAAGTATTTGTGGTGAGCTTCGCTGAAGAGAATGGGAGAATCAGAACTGTTTTCTTATTAAGTTGTAAAACTATTGATTTTTCTACAGAAACCATGCAATATTAAAGCAAATTTTGCCTATTTTGGAAAGGGTTATTTTGGTATTAGGATGAAAGAAAAACAATGAAACATATTCTTAAAAGCACTGAACAAAAGTAAAAAAACACAAACCAAAAACAAACCCAACAACAACAAAATGAAACAATCTAAAAAAACACACCTACATACACACAAAAACTTCTGTGCTGGAAAGGATTCTACAATCTTGGAAACAGAGTGCTGAACAATGAAGTTGAACACTTGAGTGCATAGAAGGTAACTGATCTGGCTGTGACCCACTTCCTAGAAATGTTCTGTGTTCCCAGAAGCAGCAGGAATACAATGTCCATGTGATAACTAGCTGTGAAAAATGTTGGTACAGGCCAGGCATCTCCTAACTCTCCCAAGAAACTAAACACAGGGACAGTTCCTAGAGAAGCACCAGGGCTGACAACCCACCCATGGAGTTATTTTCTTTCTAACTTGTTCAAAACTGAACACCTAAAACAAATGAAGGAACAGGGATCCCTGTTTCATTTAATGAAGAAACAAGATCAAGAGCATCCAAAACCCCTTGAAGAATGTGGTACTCAAACAAATCTTGGCTCATTAGCTTTTATGATTCTTTTTTTATTCCAAAGCATTAAAGAAATGTGTGCTTGATGAACATTTTGTACTTTATAAGATGCAAAGGTAGCTTTGCCTACTAAGATGACCGCAACTGTATCAAAAACTAACTGTACCACAAACCACAAGTAAAACCACTTCTAATTGAGAAAGAATATGACAAGCATCGTTTACTATTTCCTAATAAAACCAAAACATGTGTTGAGTTATTCCATATTTAAATGCATGTAGACAAGTATATTTTCCTTAAAAGAGAAAACAGTATTTGTTTCAGTGGAATGAACAAACATTTAGACAGGAAAGCTTTGCTTTGCTTTGTTTCCCAAACTAAACAGGTTTAACACATTCAGCAAAATACAATCAGTCTTTCACTAGAAAAAAATAAAATGACAAGAACAATAAATACTTGAAACTAATTGCCAATAAACAAAGGTTTCCTTTTTCAGTCAGACAAGTTAGAATCCAGTCAAGGTTCAACACCAGAGCACAGAAATTTTCCTCTGAATACAGCAAAATCTATTCCAGATTAGGGAATACCATCCTCCACATCAGGTTTGAAACTACAGTGTTAAAAGTTATCTTTCAAATATATAAGCATGTCTCTCAATCTTGAAGTGATAGAAATAGAAGTACTGTCCTATCTCCAAGAAAAGTTATTCTCATAGCCTATAACTGGAAGCCTTGGAGAAATCAGGGAGTATGTCTCAGAATCAATAGAGAAGATGTTTTCAAAAACATCAAGTATGCCTAAAAAGCTGAAAAAGAAATAAAGCTAATACTCCAAAGACTAAACATCTTTTCAGCCATAGATAAACTCAGTGCACTATCTCTGAGAATCAAATCTTCCTCCCCTTTGTTTTTGGGGTTGTTCTTTAAATAGAAAGCAAAAAAATGGAATTAAAACTTTTATAAGGCTCTCCTGGTCAGCATCTTTCACTTAATAACCACAACTTGTGTGTTTGGAGAAAAAGGAAGGCCTGGGAGAAGACAAGCAAGTGCTAAAGAGAAAAACAGATGCAGGACACATTTGTGCTACCTGATGAGTATTCTTAAAAGAAAAAGGCCTTCTACTGAACAATAGAGCCTTTTCTTCAAGAGCCACGGGCATTTTGCGATAGCTACACTAAACAGAACAAGGCAATCTCTGGCTAGATACAGGTAATATCCACTGAAAATGATCCTGACATTTTATAGGAGATAAGAGGACACAGTAGTCTTGGTAATGAATAGATTGTGTGTGGATGTTGTGTCCATCAAAAAATCTTTGTGAGTGGTTTGAACTGCTTTAAAATGGTTCTTTCATTATGACTAAGTGGTTGTCTATCAAGGCAACATTTATGCAAATTCAGAGAAGTATTTTAGCCTCTAATTAGCCTCCAAAGAAAGTTCTCTTACCTAATTTCTTAAATGTCATGCAGAATTTTCATAAAGCATATCATTTTGTTTCATTAAATTAGATCTATTTAGACAACACGACAGGTGTTTTTATAAAGTTAAACAATACTTATTCATCCTCTGTGGCTGCAGCTAGTGTCAGCACCAAGAATTGCTTGGATCCAGGAAGCAATTTAGGCAAAAAGAAGGATCCATTTGCCTAAATGGGGTAAAATTATCCATGCCAACAGGCTTCCCCAGGCTGTTAAGAGAGCCTTGAATCAGCACTGAGAGGGGCAGGAGTGCAAGCCCATGCTGGCAAGCAAAGGATGGGAGATGTGAGTAGAAGGACCATGCAACCAACAGCAAGGGGCCTCTTCAAGCATGTCCATGTGAGTAAGGGAGTGCCTCCAGCACAGCATTACAGACAAAGCTCTTGCACTTTCTATGTCATCTCCCTGCTCTGAAGAAAAGGACTATTCTGAAAGAGTTCAAAATAATCTGCTTCAGATCTGACAGATTGTGAGCCTCAATGACTAAGCAAGAAGTTCCTGTAACATTCAGCTTCCCAGCTACTGGGATGTTCAAGGTTCCACCAAAGCTATTCAAATGCAAAAGATGAGAGATCAAGTGTATATGAATGCCTAGAGGGTTCACAATTGTACTTTAAAAAAAACCCAGCTCCATTTTAATTTTTTGTTTACCTTCAGAGTAATAATAAAAATAATTTTATGTTTCCACAATGTTACTTTTGCAGGCTATTTTATAAATGCTTATGGAATTTCCTCCTCTCTGCTGTCAGCCTGGAACACCACTCCCTACCACTCTGTCTAACATGGCATCTGCATCTTCAGTCCCACAAACCCATGTCTTGTTGAGACACTTCCTCCAAGCCTTCAGACACAGCTCTGTGTGCAGATTTCTCATCTCTTTTAGCAGTGTGGTAAAAGCCTTCTTAGGTGGTGCCAAAAATAAAAAAACATTATGAGGAGCCACTGAGGTCACTTGGTCTGTTCAGCCAGAAGGAGACTGAGGGAAAACCTCACTGCAGCTACAACTTACTGTGTGGCAACGTGGAGGAGACAATAATGATCTCTTTTCTCTGTGACCACTGACAGGGCTCAAGGAAATGGCCTGAAGCCGAGTCAGGAGAGGTTTAGGTTGGGTATCAGGAAAATATTTTTCACCCAGAGGGTGGCTGGGCACTGGAACAGGCTGCTCAGGGAAGTGATCCCAGCACCAGCCTAACAGAGCTCAAGAAGCATTTGGACAATGCTCTCAGGCACAGGGTGTGACTCTTGGGGTGTCCTGTGCAGGGCCAGGAGTGGGACTCAATGATCCCAAAGGGTCCCTTCCAACTCAGCATATTCTGTGATTCTATGAAACAGTTTCAGCTCTACATGGCACACTTAACATTTCCTGCTTCAGGCAGGACCTAGTGATTGCTCCAAAGATTTGAAAATATGATGAGGAACATCCATGGTTAATAGCATGAAGTCTCAGTCATAGCTGTGATTTGTTCAGTGTGACCTCCTCACAGTACTTGATGAAGCTGGATTGGATACAGATGGAAGGAGCGCCTGACAGTGTGTCAGTCAGATACAGTCTTTTTAGATTACCTCTTAAAAATGAGCTTCCTGAATTCCCTAGACGTGTCTGACAAGAAAACCAACAACCAACAATCAAAGCCCAAGACAGAGCTCCTCAGGACATGAAAGACTCTCCAAGAACAATGTAGGCATTTGCAAGGCATGTCAGAAACAAAATCTACTAGCCAACCAAATGATTGTAAGATGTATAATGTAGAAATAACATTTTTTTAAAAAGGCTCATTTAAGCCTTTCAACTATTTTTAAACTAACTACAAAAGAAAATTACTAGTTAACAATCCTAAATTGCTTGTTAAATACAGCTTGTAACTCTTAAGTCAGGAATAGGAACTGTAGGGTGGGTTGGGGCAACCTCACCTTCCAGATTTTTCCTGTAGGACTGTACAGGAATGAAAGGGTCTATGACATTGACTGCCTATCTACAGACATTCACCACACCACATATAATAAACCTAAGAGCTACAGATGGAACCATACTTGATGTCAGAGAGCTACTGCAGAAACAGAAATATGATCCATGACACAATTTTGGGAGTACTCAATTGAGAAAAGATGAGCTTCGTGTAAAAGCAAATTCCCGAAAGGGACCACCTTATTATCAGCCTTTAGGATTTTAGCAGCTAGTTGTCACTTGGTCAATTACCTAAAATGGTAGCATAGGACCTTTTTAATACCATTTGTAGTCTGTCTCATAACCCAGGACATTTGTGCTGTTTTTAAAAATGGAACGAGGTTAGTGGCTTATCAATACATACAGTTACATTTTTCAGGACTACAAACTTATGCAAAGAAATTATAATTTCAGAAGTTTCTTTTATGCATTAGTCTGTTGTTAGGCACTCCACATACAGCCCACCCAGTTCAGTATTTAGAGGTTTCAAATTAACAGCAGTATAGCTTCGTTACTAATGAAGCCAAGCTGCTAAGCTGTCATTGTACAATCCCACAGGACATGGGTTTGTTTGTTACTTGTAAAGAATATGGAAATTTGAAGACTAAGGAAACAGACAAATGTATTTAACCTTTCGGCATGACCCTCTAGGAATCCAATCCAAATACTGACTTTTAGCCACATAACAGATTAAAATAGTAGAGTTTTGCCATTCATTCAATCCACATAAATCGCATAAAAAGATACTGCTCAACAGGAATACATTTCTATTCTAATGATGGAAAAACCTTAATTACAAATGCAACTTAAGCATGCTACCTCCATAAATCCATTACTACAAGAGAGGCATGCTGATTATTTTTTAAATCTTTAATTTGTCATTTAGACCTACTGTTATCTCATTTTGTAAAGAATTCAAAATACATTTGCACAAAACTAGATTTCTAAAACATTAACAATGTTTATAAATGTCTCACTTATTTCCCTACAATTTGACAGGATTGATTTCGTGCTACATACTCCAACTCAATCAATCTTCGACTTTAGAAATTTTCATTTAAATTCTTCATCCCACAAATTCTGTTAAAAGAAAGAACATCACAACCTAAAGGTTTTGTTTAATCTAAAAACATAGCTAATAAGCTTTCCTACTACTTATTACAGGAGTTTGAATTGTTAATAAAAAACTCAGCTTTCACTCATATGCCAAGGAAACCTTTTTTCAAAGCTCTCTCTTGCTCTCACTTTTCAGTTAAAGTAGAAGGCACCAGCACTGATTAACATTATTGTCACACCAGTCATTCAATATCCTCATTAGAATTATATTTGAAATGAGACCTGCAGGGCCCTGAGTTTTAGTGCCAACATGATAATCCAACCACAAGCACTGGTGGACAGTGGCTTGATTTCATCCACTGCTATTACAGATACAAATGTTGCTAAGCTCCTTTTTAATGCCCTTAGATAACTACAGGTGCCTAAAATAACAAACAAACAAACAAACCAATCCCCAAAACAGAAGCAAAGATAGGGATATGCTGTAGGAAAAAAAATCCCTGTAAGAATTTGCAGGTATTTTAAGGCCTGGTTTGAATTAGGAAAAAAAAAATAGACTTCATCACAAAACCACAGGCTGGCTGAGATTCGAAGGGGCCTCTGAGGTCACCTGGTCCAGCTCCCCAGTTCAGGTGAGGCCACCTAGAGCAGGACTGTCCAGGGCCATATCCAGACACCTTTGAGTATCTCCAGTGATGGAGACACCACACATTCTCTGGGCAAGCTGTGACAGGCCTCAGTTGCCCTCATAGTAAAAAACAGACAAAAACACCAAACAAATAAACACACACAAATACATCTATTATTAAAATGACACAAGCACCATGAAAAAGAGGCCATACTTATTCCGTTGAGGGGGCTGAAGAATATTGAGTGCTCTTTGAAAAAAAAGATAAAAAAATCAGGAATTCTGAACTTCTTACATATTAAAAAACACATTAATTCTTTTTGGGTTAAAAAAAACCATACCTGCTCACCAACCTCCAGGACACTGAAGAGATATTGCTGCTTTCTGAAATATGTAACACTAATTTTGGTAAGTCTTGATAAGCTGTGAAACAAGAGACTTTAAAGCATTTTCCCAGGAAACATATGTGAAAGGTGGCTGGGAAGAGATGCCTGTTCCCCTCTGCAGGTCACGTTCTCTTCTGAGACACAGTACCCCAGAAGTACCTTATTTTTACAACTTGGACTTTTATTTTGATCCTATGTATACATACAATTATAGGAAGACATTTAATATTCAAAGTCAAAAACCTCAAGAATATCAATTTGACTGAGATTAATGAAAATCTTACCCTAAAATATGATCCAGAATGTACTTCACTGCATCCTTCTTAGGCTTATAACCTTATGATATCAGCATCTACCATCTTAAAAGTCTGATGTGCACCTTGACAGTTCTCTCCTTGGCCATCACTGTATAGTTCAGACTAATTCCATTTAATTATAATGGATCAACTGTCCCATTCACCTGAACTGCTAGGATTTTTTTGCTGTTTAAGTTCTGCCTTTTAATGAGCACTTGCTCTCTTACAATCCATCACATAAGAAACTGTCAAAAAAGCTGAAATATGGCAAATTCAAAGTATTTGAATATTTATTTGATTAAAGTATAGAAGATTATCCTTATTTGGTTAAAGTACAGAAGATTATCCAGTAGAAGAGAAAGGTAATTAACATCTAATTTCGAAGCTTTTCAAAGGAGCCTCATCCCAACCACAGTAAGAGATCTACACTAAAGAAGTTTCTCATTTTCATTCAAAAAGGCACACCTGGCAGACCAACAGTAACCATAGGAAAGAGAAAACAGAAGACAAAGAGACATTCAGATCAAGCAAAAAAACATGTTCCCCACTTTCTTCCACATGTGCTTGCAGTCCTATCATCAACTAAGTAACATCTGACTAAATGAGGTACACTCACCCTTACAGAGAGAGGTAATTTAACAGGTTAGGTAGAGGAGAAAAGATATTTAAATTACCTGGAAGCTGAGAAATAAAAACAACTTACAAAGTCTGTATCATACAGACTTTTTGAGTGATTCTGAAAATGGTTTGCCGACACTGCTGGTGGTTGAATTTTCAAGCTTTAAAACAAAATCATTGTGCAGGTAACTTCTAAACAATGGCAAAGCAAAATCTCCAGGCTAAGCTGGTGATTTACAATGGACCAGTCTTTCACCAGGTTACAAAATTCTCAACACTGACACAATGCCATGTGCAGTTGAGACTTCTGTAAAAGATATTACCTACACTGAGAGAACATCTGCTGTCTCTGATACTAAACATTTTAATTTCCATATACTTCAAGCACCCTTTTCTCCTAAGGCTTTCCACCACGCTGCAGAAGATACCATGAGCAAAAGAAGAGGGCAGGGGGAAAAAAAGACCAAATACTTCTACAGGATCTTCCAAGGACATGACAAGTTTTTCAAGTATCTTTGTAATAAAAAGAAATGGTCCATATATTAGAAGAAAATACCAAAAAAGTTGTTACTAATACAGAAATTCTATATGATTAGAACAGAAAAAATATTGGCTAGTAATGAGTCTTAAAAAACTGGGTAAACTAACATGGACTGAACATCAGTTTGGGGCTTGTGTCAGCCTACTGCAACAGCAACGATCCAGGAAAAACAGCAAAGTCTTTACTTGTCTTATCAAAGGATGACATTTCACAAAAACCACCTCTGATCTCAACTGTAAGCAATATTTGAGGGGCTCATGACGCAGATCTTCCATACTAATGCTTCCCTATAGGGAAAACAGAGACAGCTAAATCCAAGAAACACACATGTCCCATGAATCCAAGTTAGTAGTTCCCAGAGAAGACCTGGAGGGAGGGAGGAGGTTGCATTTTAAGATAAGCTGTCCCTTACCTCTCCCCCCGACCAAAATAACAGATGTATCTTGGAGCAGAAGCAGCTCCACAAAAATAGTCCAATTGCTGCTCCTGCTGTGGAGACAGGAATTCACGATGGGCTGCGGGAAGTACCCCACTGGCCTTAACCCTGAAACACCAGTGAGGGCTGCACCACAAAGGACCTGCACACTGTGAGGAACTGCCAGGCATACCATAAAGCAAGAACATCAAATTACAATCTTAATCTTGCTTCCAAAGTCCTGTATTTCCAGTCCTCAGCATAGATAGTTCTTTCCCGCACAGAAAGCATTGGGTGTCAAAAAGTTCATAGACTTGGCTCACTGATTGATTCCCAGTCTGATTTGTAAGGCTAATTAAGACATGGCCAAACTGTGTCCATATCTTACTTAACATTGGTGTTCAAGCAAGTATCACACAATCTGATTAAAATTGACTAAAATGTCTTACTTCAGTAATCACTTAGACAGAATGAATTTTACATTAGCAGGATCAAGCACACGTCAGGCCTCAGTAGAAATGAAAAGGGCTTATAGTAATAGAATTTATAAATCCACCACATTAGGTTAATGGCTAAATGATTTACATGTAACTTTTCCCCCTCCTCCTCACCCTTCAACTCACACACAAAAAAAAATTCCTATATTTGGCACTTTTAACGACAAGTGTCAAGGCAAAAACAGACGTTCTTTTTAATTAGCTGAAAATTAAAAGCCACAAGTGATCCTTCATTAACTCTTTCACTGCAGAACTAATGAATTAGATTTTTATAAAGCCAGAATTCTTGAAGACCCTAATGAACCTTTTCAAACAACCACGAGTTATCTACATGCGCATAATGAACCTCAAATGGTTTGAGCCAATAAATATGCAACTGATAAAGTGAGATCCTTATTCCTTATAAAATTGTCAGTAATGGGAGTTCTTCATGTGACTATTTTCAATTGCAGAGAAGACTCTAAAAGCCCTTGCTCTTTCTCAGCCAGTAATTCAATCCAACAGTCAGCAGCAGTTACTAATGACACTGGAATATAGATGGCTTAAAGCCAACCCTCCCTCTTCGCAAGTGTTGGAATGTCCTACACCATGTGGTAAACCAGGTGCTTTGTTTTGTTCTTTTGGCAGCTGAAGCATTCATTTTCTGGAAATTTGAAAACAAAGTCATTCAGCTGAGCCCCTGTAGCAGCAGTCACTTGCATCTGCTTCATGCACTGGATTACAAGCGTGGAATAAATTCATCTGCAAATCCTACCTGTCCCCCCAACTCTCTCAAAAGATAATACTAGGTCAGGTGGGAAAAGTGAAAGCTCAAGTTAAATGCATACCACCCTTTTTTTCAGTGAAATTAATTAAAATTTTTCAGTTAACAAGGTCAACATTTCTCAATGATACAGTGCTTTGCATTTTCAGGTCACAGTAGAGACATTAATAAATGAATCCAACAAAAGGATTAAGGTTAGCTGCCAAGACCATATGTTTTAACATAATTTATCAAGCATCTACCTATTGTCACCAAGCACAATTACATTATCACCACCTCACTTTTCTCACATGGCATTAGGAGGACTGGCAGCCAGTGGAGCAGCATCTCTCCTTTATAGCCCAGGTTAGGAGCACAGTGTCCTCTCCACACCCAGGGTTGCAAAAAGCCTGGGTTTATGGGTCTCAGTCTGCTTCTCCTGGGAAATCACTGAAGCTGGTTTTGTTCCAAACAAGGACTGCGTTAGATGAAAGCACCTCAGAAGGAAGCTGCCTGTTTTCCAGCCCTGGCCTGGTGGCACGACAATAGCAGCAGCAGAGCCTGTCCCTGGTCCTCTCCTCTCCCTTGGCCGTCTGGGTATCAGGTTCACATTCTTTCCCCACAAACACTTGTCCCGTGTCACACAAAAGAGTGACCAACAAACCTGATACAGGGCCGTTAAATTCAGACAGCAAGGCACCACACAATGACCTTTAGAAGAACGATATTAACAGGTGGCTGGTGTCTAATACAAATAATTATATTACACTTTAGCAGCATGGACCAAAGTGGAAACACATTGTCTTGTCATCAGCAATTGAATAAGCCAAAGTAATGTTACCAGAATACCCTTTTATCACTCCTCTTTTACCTCCCCAACTACAGAGAACATCTTCTGTGGCAGAGCATGGTCGATGAGCTCCCAACTGTGTCATGAGGTATTTCATATGAAAATTTCACCAGGGTGTCTGACATTTCCCTCTCTAAGCAAAAGAGGAACATCCCTGCCAGCCTCTGGAGAATCACAAGTAAATTCAATCACTGCTTATGAATTCACCTTGTGTTTCCTCTTGGAAGCAGTTCACCAAAAACACATTCCTCCTTCAATTAAAAAGAAGCTGATAAAAGAAGCTCGGCAAAGTCCTTCAAAACCCGAAAGAGAAACCAGCACAAGCGATCAAATTAATTGCCCTTGCTCACTAATTAGTTTTCCGACATCAATCATCTCAAGTTAGCGACAGTTTTCATCAACCTTTAACCCTGAGACCAGTCACTGTTTTGACAGGACGGGCAGCTGTGGCAAACAGCCGCCACATTTTGGGACAGACGGTGATTTCTGACCACATCTTCGGCCAGACTGCAGGGCGCAGAGGGGCCCTCGGCACGACCCCGCGGGCCTGGCAGGGCTCGCAGAGCCCAGCACATGCCACTGGCAGCCCCGGCTGCAGCTGGGCCAAGCACCAGATCACTTTCCTGTCAGCTGCGACATGGCCGACACTTAAGCTGCTTAAAGGCTTCTCATTCTTTGCTTTAGAAAGGGGAGGGCAGGTTCAAGGACACTCCAGCCTGTCTAGAGTAGAGCAGGGAGAAAGCTAGGAAATCACACCTCAAAACAACAGGGTAAGTGGTGACATACAACTCAAACATCTACACAGAGATGGATGGGAAGTACTTGGAGATGTAACAAAAAACTGCCTACAGAAAAATAGGTTGAAGAAAGACACTACTTAAACTTCCATGTAGTGGCACAAGTCACCTCAGCTCCTACAGCAACAAACCACAAGCAGTGCATGCATTAGGGAGCTGCCAGCAAACTACTCAGGTGGGCTGAAAGCAGTGCAGGGAAGGAGAAATGGAGCTCTGGCACAGAACATGCAGACTACTACATGTGGCCAGAGCAGTCTGACAGATCCAGAACAACATCCCTCCCCTGTCTCCCTCACAGGGAAAACCAGGTGCTCGCTCCCCCTGGAGAAATAGGCCCTTCCATTTGGTCTAGCCAGAATACAAGCCAGAGTCTGGGCAGCAAATCCCATTTTTGTCTCTGAGAAAAGTTTGGAACAGTCAGGTGGGTGCTGCTGGCTGGCACCTGCACCATCCTGGTGGTCAGCAGCACCCTTTTCTCCCCTCCTCACCTACCCCAAACACCTCACTACAGGGCAAACAGGTGGGAGAGTTGACTTTTACTCAACAGGTTTGGTAATGTAGCTCCAGGCTCCCACCTTTATCCATAACCAACAAAGTATTCAACTTGAAAGCCTTAGAAATGTGAGCAGTGGTTATGGCAAATTTGGGAAGTGACAAGAAACATAAAACATGGATGTTTTGGCAGTGGAGACATTTTGGGGAGGAGAGGAGGGAAGAAGAGAGAGACATTAAAAAACAGAATCTACAAGGAACACAAGTCAGCAAGAGACAAAATCCACTTGTACAATGTACCTCCAGTGTTTTTATACACATGTAGAAACACGTAAGCCCTGCACCAAAGATCTTTACTCCATCACAAAAAAATCCCACCCTAAAAAGTCATAGAATGGCTTGGGTTGGAAGGGACCTTGGAGATCATTTACATCCAACCACAAGTGTCATATAGTGTCCAGAATGCCATAGGGGCATGACTAAATTACACTATAACAATATGCTTACAATATACATACAGATCAATGCAGCATTTCAAGAGTTACTTCTTGGTATCTTTAAGGCAAAAGAAAAGGAGGAAAGAGGAAAACTAAATTAGAACAACTTATTTTTTAATATTAAATATGTGCTACTTGGGGTAAGAGGGCCCTTTCCTTTCTTTTTTTCTGAGCCATGCTCAAGCAACGTATAATTGGCCTGGTATAATCCACCCAGGCTGTTCTTAGTTTCTAACTACTTGGGACCTTCTTAAGGGCTGAGTCACGGGTATTAGCAATGCTTTGTTGCACCTCAGGAAATGTCTCTGACCACCCACTACATCCAGAGTAGATGCATTGGGACAACATAGTCTTAGTTATGGCACAGCATTCAGCCACAAGTGTCAAAGGGTCCCCTTCTTGCAATTCACATTCTTCACCAGGGCATATCTGCTATCCAAAAACCTTGGACCAATAACAATTCCAATAGCAAAAGCCCTCAAGTCTCCAATGTACACTTCAAAAATGTTCCCCAGCTAGTACAAGAAAGCTCATCTGAACAGGCTCCAGTCTAACCTCCCTTCTGGTCCCAACCTCCTATTTCACTCAAAAGCCTTAAAAACTGGCAACTTGCAGTAAGCATTAAAACACTAAAAGCTGCAAGAATTACTAATATAAAGATACTTCTGTTTACTACATTAGGAATTTTTTTAATTAAAAATTCTATTTTCTCCCATAAAAAATTCATGGCACAAGGTACTACCCAGAAACCAGAAAACATAAAAGCACACAGTTTATTAGCACATTCAGAGGTGAATTATAGCAGAGGTAATTTGATCCCTCCTAAGCACAAGTATGATCTGAGGAAATAGACAAACTGATTATCAGAGTTAGAACTATAAAATAAACAGTAAACATTTCAAGATTGAACTAAGACAAGGAAAACATTACTTTTTCCTTGCAAATCCTTTACACAGTTGTACACTACAGCAAAGCAAACTCAAGATATCAGATCATGCACACATGGGTAGGAATTACCTGAAATCTTTCATAAACATTTAGTACATAAACAAAGAAACCCCCCTGCATTAAACAAGGAAAATAATGAAAGGTCCAAATTAATTATTGAATACTAGTTTTTAAGGACAAATACTTTTATGCTATGCCAAATGAATAATACACAGTTCCTCTCTTGCCAACCACACATGACTTGCAGTGTATCAGTTATAACGGATTAGGATTACCTTTATGAAAGGCATCCAATTCATTAAAATTGGATCCAAAAAATATCACATAAATGACAATATTTCAGTGTGGCAAAAAACTGCAGTGATTCCTTACTGACTTTCCTCCATCACACATGGGCCATAAAATTTAACTTAATAGATTCTACTTCAAGCTTGCAACTTCAGGTTGAGTAAGAACATATTTTTTAGAAGCAAGGCATGGGACCTCGATTTAACACAAATTATAGGAAATTCACCTCCTTTGCCATGAAGTGAAGAGCTGAAACATGGCTCATTTATGCTGCCAACTCTGAATCTGCACCAACAAATACAAGCTGATTATATAAGAGGATTTGTACCACAGTGAGGAGGAAAGAGAAGGAAGAGGTGCATTTGACTACAAACTGATTCACACACATTTGGGACATCAGACAACTACAGAATTTTGATTCTTGGTTCCTCTGACTGGCAGTGGTCTCTGTCACAGCAGGAAGCCCAAAAAACACAACTGCTTCAAGACTTTATAGAGCAAAATTGAAGCAGCTTGTAGACTTCTGCATAGCAGAATGTCTACTAAGAAATCCAGCCCAGCTCCACAAAATATACATCATATAATCCTACTCATGAGGATGGATATCTTGCTATTTTTTAAATAAGGTGAAGTTGGGTTATCTTGGTTTTTAGTTTGGTTCTTTTTCAGCTTCACTGGCCATGACAGACAATTTGAGATAGATACTTGTTCCTCATTGAGCCTCATTTCAGGGCACTTCTCACTACTGCCTTAAAAATAATTTGCGCTTCAAAGCAAACTCCTGGGGGAAAATGTATTTTGTTGGCTCAGAGCAGCATTGTCACAATGGCTGCTCGATTATTCCCTTGAGGCAGACAGACTAAGTAGGAGGCTTGATCATTATTCAAGCAGATGGGTTATTAGACACATGACACCAACAATTTTAGTAGATTCAAACACAGAAACTTGGTTTCAAGGCTAAAATACCAAAATTAATCCAATCCTGAGGAGCTCTCTATGTTATCAATAGGGACACTTAAAAGATACCTTTAAAATCATCACATCTACAGTGCAATGATTAAACAAAGTATTCTTATTTTTCCTTCCTCACAGAAAAAAGTTAAACAAATGAAACAGCCACTTAGGTTTCCCTGTATCTTCACAGGTTGCACATAAATGAAGCTGCAGTGCCCTGTATTTCCACATTTGTAAGTTCTTGCCTGAAAAGTAATAGTTGTGTGAAAGTCACAAGGATTGTGATTGCTGCACTCTTCATCTTTTATTTTCTGGGAAACTACAATCTCCTAAAAGAGAGAATTAAATGTCATAATTGTAAATACTAAAGAATAGAAAAAAAAAATCCCTAAAAGGTAGGTTTAACACCTTAGTTTAAAATACCCAAAATGAATACCTGTCTCCAGGACTATTCCTACGAAGCTGATCCAATGTATATGCATCAGTGTTTAAAGTCATTATAGTATGTCTCCACATACTCAAGATTGTGACTTGCAAACTGATACTGCTCAAAAAAGGCAAAATCACTGCAGCTACAAAAAAAAATAATCCACTGTAAAAGTCCACAGATATTTCCAATAAAACAATACTAACTAGTCTACCATTCAAAGTAATTATCCACCATTATCACTTGAAACACCATGACATCTTTAAAATTCACACAAGGCATGTCTGTTCACACTCCTGCAAAACTTCTCGATCCCTAAGTAAATAAGTGACAGAAAATCAGGGAGATGTAGTGGTTATCCCTTTTTATTCCTGGAAACAGTAGTTTCCTGGGATGGAATAAATACCTGACCTGCTGTGTGCAGTTGCTGAAAGATGGTCCTAAATAAAGATTTGCAAGCTGGCTGTAAAGAGGACTTAGAATAGTATCAGAACTCAGATTGAGACCCTTAAAATCTGAAGATTCAGATGAACCTTGTCCTGAAGACGTTTTTGAGAGTAACCAACAAAAGGTGCACACTGGCACTGTTCAGTCATCCTACTCCACAGTTTCACTTCTGTACTTTTTCATTTTTCCACTCAGGAAAGTCATCTGCATTTGTAATTAATTTCTGATATAAACTCTACCATCTTAAATATGTGCTTAGCAATTAAATTGTTATTAATTAATAATGTGTTAGACTTACTAAGTAATATTATTCCACTCAATTTATTATTTCTTCTATGCGATGTTAGTAGGCTGATATAACCCATATTATACTACACCAGTGACATACAATGCATTAACAGCTTAAAAGTGAAATTCCTACAGGGTCTAAAAACTCCCATTACTCTAAATTTTCCATTTTAACAAAATCACAACTTGTGTTCAAAAGAAGAAAAGTTTAATCAATGTGTATGCTAGGTATTCAGTCTATTCTAGGAAAATGAGAGTTGACCTTCGCTCCAGTAGCAACTGGCTTACACTGTCCAGCTATGCATACAAAGGCATTCTGTGTTTGCTTTGATGGCCTGCACATGCCAGGGGTTGATGTCATTGATAGACTGACATTGCTGTGTTCTCACACAAAAACTTTATTAGCATAACAGAAGATCTGAAAGTGTGCTATCCCACTTTCTAAATATCTTCCCCATCTGCTGCTGGGTGACATACACAGATCTCCTTCCCTTGCCTATTTGCTGGAACACTGCAGAACTCCACGGGAAGGGTCTGGCCGCATCTGTCTTGGGAGCAAGGCTATTGTTTGTGAGATAATTACTCTGTCCTTGTTGACTTGCAGCAATAATTGAGAACAAAATCACCCAATAAGCCAAGTTACCTAGTAATATAGCACATTATAACAGCAATGATTGCATATAAACTTTGAACCCCCTTTAGTGCCAATTAATTTCAAGAGCATTAGCACCAACAGTAAACGAATACGAAGCAGTTTAACTAATTAAAGCTTACTACGTAATAGGCTTGTAGTTTCAATTATCATTTTTCATGTTAGTCATCTGAAACTGTAATGATATGTACCAGCTGGAAAACATGTGCCTAGTCCCACAGCAACAGGTAAATGGAGCAGTTTTTGAAACTATGTCATGCACTTTCCTAGGAAAAGTGCTAACTAAGCCTTATCAACAGAGACAAACAGCAGATGGCAACAAATGTGCCAAGAGACATTTCATCCTCCAGGAAGAGTTTAACACAAGGCATCAGCAAAAAAGGAGCAGGGTTGGAAGCACAACTCCCAAAGATCTTACCCAGCTGCTCTCTTCTGTAGAAAAAAAGAATGAAGAAAAAACACCCCAAACATAAAATCAAAACCCAAACCTAGTTAGGCAGTGATTCTCACCCTAATGTATAGACTTCATGTGTAATCCATCTACATTTCTTTCTCAGAAAGTCCAGTATCAGGTGCAGCTCAGCAAAACACCTGAAGCCCTCTTCCCCACGAGAAGCTTCCTTCTCAGCTCCCAGCAAATAAAAATTTGCTTAATCCTGACATTGACTCTCAAATTTGGCTTAGAAAGATCAATAAATTTTTGCTATTTTAATTGTAGGTACAGAAGAGGGCTAATTATCCAATCTTTTTTTCAATTCTTGCATACTTTTGGACTCAATGAATGGAATCATGACTTCAAACTTCATGAAGTTGCTTGTCCTTTAGTGTGATGCAGAATTTCCCTTTACCAGTTCTGAGCATACAGTGTTTCCAGGTTATTTTTGTGACTTGAAGACCCATAGCTATCTTCTCTAGATAACTTTGTTCTTGGCATTTAACTTCTTGACACACTGACTGAACTAAGCACTGAGGTAAAAGTAATTTTCATGTTTTCATGTTCACATTTTATCTTTGAGACACTGCAGTTATCAGAGAAACTGATTTTTGGACAATTAATCTCTTTTTTAACTATCCCATCAACACTTCCACATCCCCCTTTGTTCCACCCCTACCCCCAAGCAAGCATGCACCAAGAAGCACATTCAAGTACTGGTTTGGGAAGGAAACATGGAAAAGAGGAAAGAGAAAAACAGAAATTATAACAGAAAGAAAACAAACTACTTGCCATATAAGAAAATCTATCTGCAACTCATGCTAGTTTCTTTCTCCAGACACTAAGGATAGCCAACTTAATATTTAAAGACAGATTCCATTTCATTTTAAGAGCAGTTAAAAGCAGAACATGTAAAAGAGTTTCTTCAATATGCATATGCATACTGGCTAGGGTTTTCCCAAATTCCATCTCTCCCAATGTTCATTCTAACAGGTCAGAACCTCAGAGAGCATCAAGTCTTCCTTCTAGGGAACAAGTATAGCTGGTCTCTTTATGGTGGATAACTGTAGTACTAAAACAACTACTGGCCACGACACAAATACCAAAAATTAAAGACAACACCCACTAAGTCTGTATTATGCAAAGCATTCAAAAAGTTTGTTGGGGTTTTTTTTAAAGTTAAGAAAAACTGACTGAGTCATAACAAACCCATTAACAATGCCTGCTTCCAACACTACCTGTCCAAAGAGATTAAATGATGAAAGGAACATCTTGTCTATATAACACTGCAAAACACCCCTTCGTTCTCAAGGGCTACACAGCAAGTCTGTGATGGTCTATGTACAACACAAACTATTAATAAACTACTAACCACAGTTCCTCTCAGAGAGAGGGGCTGACAGACAGTCACAGAACAGACTTTCCTTAAGTTAAGATGGAAAAGGCCAGGGACAAATACTAAGTCAGTACTGATACTTGATAATTGTGATAATCTACTACCACACATGCCTGACATGCTCTTCAAAGCAAAGAGGAGTTGCTTGGCTTAGCAGGGAGGCTATCCCCTATTATGCAAACCAGCTGAGCCAAAAGCTATGCAGAGCTGTATGGAATAACAGAAGGATCATTTCTGGAATAGTCAAATGAATGCCACTTCATACTGCTTTACCATCAGATCTCCTCTGGAAGATCTGTTTCTTTTTCCATGTTAAAGAAAATAAAAAACCAGAAGGGGAGAAAAGAAAAGCAAGAGCTATGTGGGGAAGGAAATAGCTGACTTTAAATATGCTAATAAAATAAACATCAGACAACAAAAATTTACTCCTAGAGTGAAAATTAATAAAAAGGAAATTGGGACAGCTGCGCAGTCCAAAATTGGCACTGATTTTCAGAGAAGGAATAGGATCCCTCTAACTCTTACTAAATGGCTCAGGAATCCCTGGCAAAAAATCAAACAGTTTCTTAAAAAAAAATTGCTGTAATTTAACACAGTATTTATAACAGACCAAAGTGACACAAGCTTACACTCCAGGCTGAAAATTGAGACAGGCAAACAAAAGCCACAGTTAATTAATCTTTCCTTGGTCACCATGTCAAAAGCCCATCCTTCTGAAGAAAATCCAGAGCTACATGAGCTGCTCATATATGAAAGAAGAGAAACTTTTGTAATTATTTTCTTCAAGTTCAAGATCTCCCACCAAAATATGGGATGATAAAGACCAGCACACTGAAGGAGGGTGAGAGGGAAAGTTATTTTCATTTGAATGGAACAAAAAAAAATGTGGTTATCTTCCACAGAAGCCTAAAAGCAATTGAATCATTATAAATCCCACTAGATTACTATAAAATGCAACTATCTCTGAGCCACAGAATAAACTATTTTCATTAAGAACTTACTAGGAATTAAAATGAAAGCATCAGCCCTGCACCCCACCTGGCCTCAATTCCAAATATTCTAAGACCAGCTGAAGAGCTAGCATGCAAATTGGGAGGAAAATTTCATGTGTGTCAGCTTTTTCTTAAATTTTTTAGAATCAGTGGGAAGTTTCTCACTGTAGGAGTATCACAGCTAATTCAATTTATACATATACATATGTTAGCATAATACACTTTTTAAAAGTGGCAGCTTTCATAATCTACCCTTGATTCAGCAAGACATTTTTATTCCAGGATGAAGTGTTTCAGTTCCCTAAATTCAGCCCAATCTTGTTACAAGTCAGAAGTATTGTTCTGTGATTTACATAAAAGCATTTCCACTGAACTAAGCAGCAACTGACAGATTGGGTAAATGGGTTCCAGATAACATTTAAATAGCTGTGCTAATTACACCACACAGAGATAGGAACATGATCCCTTACTCAAATCCTCAGAGTAACCATCCAGAACACTGAAGAGGGAAAAAAAACTAATAGTGCAAGTCATAAGACAGCATGTAAAGGAATTTAAAAAAACCCAAACATTCTGCATAAAGGAGGTAATCTCAATTAATTAGATGCCATAATGATCTTCTCACAATCTGTTAGAAGAGAGTAGTAGTTAATAACTTCACAGATTTCCTCCAATGCTTTCACCAGGGAGGAATAGCAGTTTCTAAGTCATTAATGCTCTGTCATCCTGGACCACTGCCAAGAATGCAGAACTTCAGGACACCTGTCAATTAACTCATTCCTACTGAAGGCAGGCTCATCTTCCAAATCTATTAAAAATCAGTGATCACAAAAAGCAGTCAGATCAAAACACTGCAACATTAAAATTAGTAGTGACTTTTTGAAGGACAACAGTCTTCAACAACAACAATAAAATTCATCAAGAGGTGTGTCTCTGCTGAAGGGACTATATACCTTGCGGAAGATGAACTACATGATGTAACAGACCTTTTTCCGTCCCTAACATTTGTGGCACACAGTCATACACACAAAAATGACTGGCCACCTGATGGACAATTGTGTGCAAGAGTTAGATCTGAAGCTTTTCTCTAATCAAAGCTTTCTGCAGGGGTTCTCAGTCTAAGTACGGGCTTTTCATTGATTTTCCTTTATCCCCAGGATGAACTACTTCTAACTCTTGAGTTGAAAAATATGAAGCTATGCATTGAACCAAAAAACCCAGGTATGATACATATTAAAACATCAAGGCAGAGGTGCAATTACAATTTAAAGAAACCAAAAGATTTCTGAGCAAATACAAAAATGGTATTTACATTCAAAGTTCAAAGATGATAGTGAGTTCTGAGGGAGATGGGGAGGCAAGGGAAGAAATTAAGGCAGTCACGTGAAAACCAGAACATCAGCTGTCATTGATTTAAATCTGGTTTGTTCAAAAATCAAAGGGTACAACCAAGGAAGTTCTAGATTCAACATAAAATTCCAAGTAAATAAATTTCAAGTAAAATTCCAACCAGAACAAAACAAACAAGAACAAAACAAACCACATACACTCCAGCACACGACTAAGACGTTCATATGGTTTTACATCAGTCTTCTACTTGCTAATTCCAAATTCCTGCACAAAGCTTGCGACAGATCAATATTCCAGAAAAAAATAAAAGCATCAAGGAAGAAAACTGAAGTTCACACTGAAAATACTTTTTGCACTGAAGTCAGGCAAAACAGGAAAGAAATTTTTAGTGTGCAAAGTGTCGTCATGCCTAATAAAATGGCAACGCACACAGAACAAGTCAGAGAACCAAACAAGTCAGAAGGGCAAAACAGCCCAAGTATAGAGCCTTTAGTTTAGAATGGCTGTCCTTGTCCCTGGCAACTGTTCAGCAGATTCACTTTCCTTGGATTAAAACAAACAAACAAACAAAACACAAACAAACAAACAAAAAAAGGTGTTTGTACTGCAAGCTCTCCTCTATGCTTACCCAGTCATTTCAGGAAATATGACCCTGAACTTCATCAAAGCAGATTATTACATTGCCCTACTTTCTGGTAACTTCCAATACTTCAAACATTGGAATTTCTTCTCTGTTTCATGAAGTAGGCAAATAATTTCAAAGAAAGCATTAATGCTTTTTGCCTTTCTTTTATTTTTTTTAAACCAAGGCTTATCAATCCTCAGAATCCAAAATTCAACAGTTTCTCCAGTCTTGTGTAACTACCAAGACTAGCACAAGCTCACAGAGAAGTGGCTGTCAGGTACTAAACCCTGCAGTAGGGTTCAAATAATGTCCCATCATTCCATGTTTTTGATGAGCACTGCTTGATAACCAAATCATTTCAGTGATTTGGTTATCAAGCCAAACACTCAAGTACTCAAGTATCAAGTACACAAGTGGGAACCACTTCCCACCCCCAACAAACTAAAGAACTATTTCTTGGTCTTTCTAAAGGCTGCCAGTTAAAACATGGAAACAGAGAAGGATTAACCGTAAAGGGAAATGGGTATTTTATTTTATTTTTTTTAACTAATCCAGGTGTTGGAATAGGATTTTATGGAGCAACTACTCCTAGTGGTTCAAATTAGCAAAAATGAGTATCAAATTGTAAAGCAGATATCAACATACATAATTTAATCCTTCTCTCTGGAACATTACCTGTATGTGATAAAAGGCATAGTCTGAAGCTAAAGACATCACAAACACCAGCAACATCTCCTGCGTTACATCATGTACAACTGCTGGAATGAAAGCCAACAAAGTAAGCATAATGCTAGTGTCCCACAATCACTGATCAATCTCTAAAATTTGGGGGATTTATTTCACCCAGTTTTGACACTGCTGTCTTTCTACAACAAAGGGAGTCAGAACAATTAACCTTAGGCTGTATGCCTGACTTACAACCTTCTTTGCTTATGGTAAGAGATCAGGTATACCCCATCTTGTTAAACTACACCTACTTCTCCAGAGTCCTTTGTTCCAACCAGAATTCTTGATGCTGCCCACCAAGATCTCCTATATCCTTATAAGGTATTGTACCTGCAGCAGCAGAGACAGTCCATCTTTCACAGATAAATAAAGGTCTTAAACTCTTTCATCTGTCTCATAAGTATATTTCAGTGCTGAAAATAGCATAAGCTGTTCATGCTTATCTTCTAAATTAAGCCAATGAATCTTGGCACAGGCCCAGTGAAAGGACGTAACATGCAGGAGACCACACAAACTAATCTGTACAATAAAACCTGCATTCAAAGTATTCAAACATTATTTTTTTAGCCCTGAAACCAAAACAGCTTGGTAAGAACAAGTATCACTGCTGACAGATCTTCATTCTTCCAGTTTTCTTCCCTTCAAGTGACAAGTTTCATCGGTTGGATCTTGCTGACCTTGGTGATAAATCTCAGTGAGAATTAAAGGAACTTTTAAACTGATGGTTATAAACCAACTTTGGTTTGAAGGGATTTCTGGACGTCATTTAACCCAACCTCTGGCCCCAGACAGGGCTAGCCTGCCTGGTGCAAGACTGTGCCTCTCTGGCAAGAGTCTGGCTTCTTCTAGACATCCCCCTTTAGGCTGTTGAAGATCAGTTAATTCCATTCTTGAAATTTTTTTTCCAGAGTAAAGGAACCCCAGCTTTTAGTCTCTTCCTATATGTCAAAGTAGGATCATGACCATCCTGAAACCACTACCTGAAAGGAACAGACCTACTAGGCTCAAATGAGTATTAATCCAAGAGGAAAAAGAACAGATCATTTCAACTGTGGATGAAACTAAAAGCTCCTAATAGAATTTGTGGTGAAAAAATCAGCTTTCGCACAGTGGGCAAGATTCCCAAGAAATATAGGAAAATTTCTGATGATGAGATCAAGGTGTCATATCTTTGAAGGACAGTATGAATATTTATTTTAAGTCTCGTGGGAGACAGACACTTCAGTTACACTGTTTTTCTACCCTCTTAGGAATAGTGCTTGAAAACGAAAATTATTTTTAACTCCTGTTTGAAGTATCTTTTATTTCAAAAACTTTATTACCATCTAGGTATCCAAGCCCAGGGTTTCTAGAACAAGCCAACATCCAATTTAAGATAAATGCATGACACAAATGAGTGAGGCAATAAGATACTAAAGAGCAACTATTGTGGAAGTCTCAAAACCCCAAGTATTTTTTGACAAGCTACTAATGAACTAAGAAAATTCATACTGCAAAGATATGTAGTGCTAACAAATATAGAGCCTGGAAAAAATATTAGAGCATCAGTTAGCATTTGTATTTGTTTAACCTTAACATGGGGGATTGAAAAACAAATGTGTTTGAAGACAGAACCAAGGCAGTTTATAAATGGTGGTGTGATGCTGCTGAAGCTCTCAACCTTCACACTGAAGCACCCGTGCTACTGTGGCTCCCTTTAAGAAGGCATCTCTATGAGAGAACCATGAAGGATCTCTGTTCATCCCCACAATATTCTAGACAAGTTGAAAAAATTTCGTCAGTAATTCTGAAGCTGAAGCATGGCGGACTTTGGAGGGTGCAGGATTCAAGTGCATTCCCCAATACTTTACTGAACACCTGAGAGTCTTTCCTGTTACCATGGGATATATTGAGACATTTCTAGTTCTCCTGATCTTGAGGTGTCAGCTCTCTACCCAACACATACAGCTTCTAAAAGGGGGCATCCTGTTCCAGCTCAGATACAGAGAATGTTCCAGAGATCCTGCTCTTCCCAGTACTCTGGTTCTCAGTTTCACCACAATTCTGGGTGAGGAATATCTTGTTGTTACCTAGTCAGTCAGGTCAAGATATGAGGCAATAAAAATCTGTGTCTTTTAGAAGGATGGGAAAAAATTACAATATAGGAAACCATAGTAAAAAAATCAAAAGTACAGAAGAAAGAAAGCAACGACCAAAGAAAACCTCCATGTGTTATCATATTAACAGTAACCCCACAGTTTCACAGTCAGGTATGACCTGAAAAATGGCTGGTCATGTCTGACCCCTTACATCCCACACTGGGCCTGCCCCCACTTTCCAATCTCCTCCTTTCCACCAGCTCTCAGAGTATGCAGTGAGTCACTGAGCCATTGATCCAACTGAAATCAATTTGGTTTTCCTCTGGAGTTAGTTTTCAACTTAGATCACCAGGCTGATCTAACTCACCATGGGGCCATGCAATTGCTATAACCCATCACAGAAATCAGCAGTCAGGAAGTGAGAGGCACCACACCTCTTGTAATAGCACAAAAAAAAAAAAAAAAGTCTCTCTATTCATCTGACTTGCTGTACAATCAATCTGAATCTGATCAATCTTCCTAAACATTTCTTGGTGAATACCCATTAAATAAAAGCTTTATGTTCAGAACAGAAAAAAAACACCACATCATCCAAAATAAAATAAAGTAAAATAAAATATGTTTTTTCCTTTCTCATTAATTTCCTCCTCACCCAAAATATTCTGGCCATTCTTCTTAATTTAAATGTTTCATTTCCTCTCCTTGGAGATGCTAAAGTCTGTATTAGACCAGATGTCATCTCCTGCACTTGACTACCAATAATATTTCAACAAATGTGAAGATGCTCCACAATTTTTCTACTACTTGGTACTCAGTTCACATTTCCAGATTGTATGCAGCCTCTCCTTGTCTACTCGTAACTTGTTTTGGATATCAGCATGCAGAGTAACATACATAGCTTTTTCACAGGCTCACAGTTGCACACACAATGCTAAACCTAACAACAGCAGCAAATGATTTAACCCCAACAGTTCCCATTTTGGGACAATGCAGCAATTTAGCACTATTTCTCCCAAGATTTTGAGTTGCCATTCTTATATTTAAAAGCAATTAGAAACTCTTTGCCTAGCCTTTTGCCATCAAGTTCCATGTCTTCCAAAATTGTTATATTGATATTGCACTCCCTGTTTAAATATAGATGGCATGCTGATAACAAGACATTAGGAGGCTGCTTTCCCTCTTTTAGCAATCCTCTTTCTCCCACAGTACAATATGGAAGAAACCAGGAGTCTGTCAATTGCCCCATTCACGTGACAGCTCTTGCAGGCTGTATAACCAATGCTTTAGGCGCAATCAAGATAAAGCAGCTGATGATCATTTTCCCTGGATGAACAAGACTTTAAAAAAAAAAGGAAATGCCTGGATTTCTTTACAGATCATAATTACAGTAGACAGCCATTAACCTGCTTACCTGCCCTTAATTTTTTTTAAATGAGCTCATCTTTCTCCACTTCATTTTTCTCCTCCCTCATCCATTCTTCTCCCAGACTACAGCAATAACATGCTTTTATTCTTTCCTTTTGACTGCCAGGGCCTTAAACTAATTATTAATTGAGAATATATCTAAAGGATCTGAATGAGAAAGTTGGAATTAACCCAATTGCCTCTTTCCCCCTTTTATTTTGCATATTTGAACACTAGGTCTACCTGTCAGCACTACTGAAAACAGCAAATGTGGCGTTTTCCTTTCAAAGGCAAGTTGCTTGGGCAAAAATATGCAACAGCAAAAAACAACATGGAAAAAAAGCAAGTACCTGGAAAAGGCCTCAGCTTTGAGTGAAAGCCATTAGCAAGCAAGCTGTCTACAGTTTAAAATTCTCTCAACAACTTTGCTGTCCTGTAGGAAAATCCTGCAGCAAACGGCATCCTGCATTTAGGAAACCAGACAACTGACACTTCATCAAAAGGCTTGTCCTTTAGAGAGGCTAGAACGGCATGACCCGACACTGCCTGCTGGTGCAGAGCTGGCTGGTTGTACAGCTCCAACTCATCTTGTTTCCAGTTGTTAAATTACATTAAAGGACAGCTAAAAATATATTAAATATTTTCCTATTACTTTTCCATGCAAGCAACTGCTATAGTTACAACAAGAGTAATGTCCAGGCAAAGGCTGACTAACATGGGGGGGTGGAGGGGAAGGTCCAGGAATCCCTCTAACCCATGCCCAATCAATGGCTGGCAAATGCAGATTTTTTGCTGAACTGAGGCATTTCTTACAGTCAAAAGATAAAAATACTTGCACTTGCCAAAATGGGCAAACAAATCTGAGCTATAGTTTTTACTCACTTCCACCCCAAATTCTCGCCTTTTTTTTTTTTTAAAACACATCAGAATTTAGCAGCCTGCCTGTGACACCTAAATTCTGACAAATTCACACTGGTATGCCCCTGTTAAAGATTACCCACAAATGAAAAACAAGGAAGACCCGTTCGAAAAACCCGATAATCAACGTTGAAACACTTCTGACACAAATGAGTGCTAATTGATTAAGGATCTCCAGGTCTCTATCGCCATCTAGCGAACACTGCCCGCCATTATCACACTGTCCCCTCGTACACCGCGTGGTCCCTGGAGTGACGACAGGATAAACTCTGCTGGATCCAGCCTGCCCGTGGCCAGGGATGCAGGCCTTTGCTACATTTCTATTCCCTGGCTGAAGGAAAACCAAAATCAAGCACAGTCCCTCTATTACCTCTCTAGAGCTGACCGAGGAGAATTGAGCTTTTATGGATCACACAGTCACAGAACTGTAGAATGGACCCTAAGGATCATCTACTTCAATCTTCTGGCTTTTTAAAAATGGCCTTTCCACACCATATTTAATACTTCTGCCATCAAAACTAAGTGAACATGTCAGGTTCTACTAATATAGTCACATACAAGTTTTTATAACGGCAATGTGTAATTACAAGTATTTTTAGTCACCATAAGGAGCCCAATGGCAGCTCCACTGCTTTTACTGCACCAGCATCTCCAAACCACAGAGAGAAGTCAGGTCCAGGAGACATGGTACTCCTCACTTTGCATCAGGTGCTTCCATCTTCCCACAGCTTCAGTGGAAAGGTTGTCAGCCACATAGTTGAAAACATCAATTTACAGGACTCATCAAAACTCATTCTCAGCTACATTAAAACTTAATGCTAGGATGAGCTTTAACAACTTCAACATGAAATACATATTTCCCGTTTTCAATTATTCTGCTAAGACTTATGACTGAACTGTAATTGTGTTAGTGAAAATATTAAGTTCAGTTTTCATCCCACACACTATTTTTCCCCCTTAGACTTCTACAAGCCTACCTGCATTTACTCAGGTGCCCTTGACAACATTAAAAAAAACAAAAAGGCATTAATTGCTGATCATCAGAAAAGGCCATTTAAATTTAGACCATAAATTTTCCATAATAGTTACTTTTGAATTAACCTTTTCCCATAGAGAACCTAAACCTCCAGATACTTAACATTCACTTCTTTTATATTAGAACTGAGAGGTGAGAAGAAACCTACGAATAAAAAGACTAATATAAAAACTTAAATTAAATTTTTAATTAAATTTAATTTTAACTTTTAAGATTAGATATTTCAATTTTTAAAAAAAAATTAAAAAACCCAAACACAACAACAACTGAAAACCAAGGCATCTTCGTGTCATCTTCTGTGGCAAAAACTCAAATGTGTGCAAAGGCTCAGCAGAAGCCAGCACAGGTCCAGCACCACCAGAATTTAAGAGGTAAGAAATCCTGCCCAACCAAAGATCAACTATGTAAGAGAAACCATCTCTTAACTCCCTAGCACATTCTGTAGCACCTATTAGGATGTCCCCATTTCACCATCACTCTAGAACATAAAGCAGAAACACCAGAATTTCACATAGCTATCTCATAACTGATACATTACAGACAAATGAGAATAAACTCTGTGTGCAAATAAAAAGTATTTCCCAATCTTAACAGAGGCCAAAAGCTTAAGAATCCACAGAATACCAGGTTTGTGGCAGGTGGTCCATATGACATATGGAGATCATTGAAAAAAAAAAAAAAAGTTCATTACTTTTAAAATACCACTAGAAAATATAAAGCTATGATACTCATCTGCTTTGCATACCAACCTCACAGACAATGAGCTTGAATCTTACATCAACAAACACAATACCTTGTTAAAGGAAATACTAACTTCTGGATTCACATGGCTCCATGGCCCATTTGCAGTTACCAAACTGGGAAATTATTTCTGAGTTAAACAGATGCGTAAGGTTAAACACAACTGCTTACATAAATTGGGAAGATGGCAAATGTGGGTTTCTCTCTAGAGAGCTGTTTAGATAGGAAGATAATTAAAAACAAGGATGTGTTGCCAGAAATAAAACACCCCCATGCAATTGAGATGGGAATTGTGAAGTGGGTGTGCCCTCACATGACAGGGAGGATGATCCAGTAAACAGGGATGTGACCTCATCCCTCTCCCTGATCAACCAAAAGGCTGACCAGCCATCCTGACACAACTGTTCCTGGCACCTCTGCAGACTCATGCTTGGTATTCTCTTTTATAAAGAACTAATATTAAACATCATTATGTTTTAAGACAATAAATATATATCAGTGGTATGTTTTGGATCATTAAAGATTATTTTTCCCGCAGGGACAAAACCAATGTGGTCTGTACTGAGCTAACATCCTAATCAATAGCAGGAGTAGTTTTGCCTATGAAGTGCAACTCCTAAAATAAAATTTGAGGCTAATGATAAACCTTATTTTAAGGAACAAACAGTTTCCAAAAATAAGCCCTGATACATAATCCATTGCCTCCATGATTAATTAGCCCTATCACAAACTTCAGGGTTTTAGGAAGTCGTATCAGGCCACAGGACAGTCTTGCTACAAGCAAGCTCACCCAGAGCTGAAGTATACCACCAAAACAAAGACAAACACACCAACTACAACTGGAAATTCATGGAAAATGTGAAAGCAGACTTGATTTTTTGTTATTGTTGTTGTCACCACAATCTGGCCCATTGAAACCAAACAGTTTCACAATACAAGAAAGAGAAACTAAAGAGTTCTGAAACCAAAAGTAGGTTCAAGAACAAAACCATTCTTGTATTCATTGAAAAAAAGCAGATGGCTTAAATTCAGCCTTTTTACATATGTGTATACCCTGAATAAAGACTTACCTCTCTCCCTTTATGTGTCACCAAAGCAGCCAAAGGCTTGGCATAGAATCTGCTGTAGGAAAATCCCAGGCAGCCATACATGCTGTTAGCAGTGAGTTTCAAAGCTTTCTGTCTGATATCATACTGAAAAGAAACACAACCAGAAAAATGATCCAACCACAGCCATCAGGGAACAGAACTTAATGCTCACAATTACATTCACAGCTTTTTTATACAGTCTGCAGCAGTGATGGGCTACAAATAAAGCACATTACAATCACTGCTCACTACTAATCATCCCTATTCTACAAGGCTGATCAGGGCACTTAAGGGGAAAGGGGGAAAAATCAACGGAGTTCTATAAAACACACCTGTAAATAGAGGTCAGGATTTAAATCTGGCTGTTTCATTAACTGCTTAACTTGGCGTCTTCTCTCCACCAGCTTCCTGATTTCTTTAGGCAAAATTCCCATTTCCAGAGATGGGTCTGGAAGCTCTGGAATTTCTTCCTCTTCTTCAACCTGTGAAGTGATCATCACTACTTATCATTTTATTGCTTAAAGATTAGATTTTAAAGCATTAAGTGGAAAGCATGGGGGAGGAAACCAAAACCATACAGGTTGTGCTAATGCCTGTAGAGCACACGAAGCACAGTTTAGAACAAGCATGAGAGGGTTTTTTTGCAGTGTTTAACTGTATTACTTTGCCCCTGGTGGGAGACAGGACCTAAGACTGTTTCACTGTTGGAGAAACACAAGGAAGGCATGGACCAGTAGCAAGAGGGTCTTTTTTATAATCAGTCTGGGTGTTATATATTTATGTACATACATACATACATACATACATATATATATATATCCAGATAGATAACACACATTCTCACTCCCAGGTATATATAGATAACTCAAAAAATATAAAGAAAAGTACACACACAGCAATTCTTTCTGTGCTGAAAAATCCACCCCTTTTTTATCATCACATACTTTTGGTGCTCAGACATGTCAAAAGGAGCATGTGGTCTGTGGAACTGATACTTTGAATGATACAAGTGACAAAAGTGAAAGGGAGCACAGCAGTGGAACAAAAACTTCACCCCAAGCAACTCTTGATTATAGCAAAATAGCAGAAAGGACACCTTCTTAGCATGACTGAAGAAATGGTTGATCAGCAAAAATGGAAAGGTATTTCAAGCACAAGGAAAGTGACAGATGTGTACAAAGGAAGAGCAATACAGACACGGTGAGGTTGGAAAGTTTAGTAACGCAGTCTGAGGAGAACTGTAACAAGAAATTACACCAAAGCCTGATTAAACATCATACAGCGAGAGAAATCAAAATTAGCTGCTTCAGATTGAAGCACACTTCAGAAAGCAGGGAAAATCCAAAGACTGCTTGAAGGAACTTACTGACAGCTCCACACACTTGTCTCCTCATTTCTGCTACTTTGTTCATATTTCAGTTGCTACAGGACCAACTAATTCCAGTTAAGAATTAACTGAGCTGATGCCAGTTAAGAATAAAAGCCTCTGGTTTATTAACCTTTAGACCTGACCAGCTCAATGCTTCAGTTTACAACACAGCTCCACTAACAAGTGTTTTCAGCATAGCTGAGGAAGTGAGATTCTCCAGTCATGGATAAGCCAGAGCCAACACAGCTGCTTATAAAACAGCACATCCAACTGTACCTTCAGGTTTTTCAGTTGTGTTAACATAGTTGGAACAGCATGAGTTTTTGTGAAGCTGGTGCCACAGCTCACACAGTCACATCATCACCCTCCCAAGTCACACACATAACTTTCTGATGTCCAATAAGGCTTGAGATCATAATCATATTCTTTCCTGTAGAAAGCATGAGACTTTTGCCTGCCTCCATCAGGTATAGTTGCATGAATTCTGTAGCAACTTAACTTCAAGAAGCCTCTAACAAGCTAAGATGAAACTAGTAAAGGGGCTCAGAAATTGCTAGGGAAGACATGTGGCTGAAAAGGGTCACAGAGCCTCAGTAAAAATCTTGTTTCATGAGGATACCTAGATGGGAGACAACTTACCAAGATTCTATAAGAGTATTGCAGAAAGGAAGGTGACAGACACAAAATATTCAAAAAAGTCCCAACCCACAAATTAATATGATATATCTTTAAACAAGAATCACTATTTACAGGTGAAAGGGGACCAAAAAAAAAAACAGTGAAAAAGAACAGTTTCTTAAGGAACTGATTGCTAGAAAACACTCTGAAGTTAAGACAGTGTAATTTAAGCCACAAGTTAAAGCAAGCAAACCTCTGCCCTTTTCTGTGCTTCTGATGACAGTCGCTGCACCGTGGTAAAGCAGATGTTGAACTCCTGAATAATCGATGGGTACAAGCTGTTGAAGTCGAGAAGCAAAATAAACTTGTCATAAAAACCTAAAACAGAGTTTGAAACAAAAGTCATAATTACTCAAGTCTCCCAAAGGACTTCATACAACTCCACAATTAATATTTAAGTGACAGTAACACACTGTACCACATTTCCAGAATCTCAATCTCTTCAAGCAGCTGTTGAGATGCACCACTGCCCTTTACAAAAAGCTGTCAGAAGTGGAACGATCCAACCCCATTAACTCATCAGAGTTGAACAGATACCTTCTGTGTTACTATAGGACACTTGTACAGTTTTCTCCACATAGAGGAGGAAACTGAAAGAAAACTTACGTGTCCATTAGAAAATTACACATAAATATACAGTCCTAACTCCTCAAAAGAAGCAATTCCACAATCAATGTTGGATATTTGTTGTATGCAACAAGATTCCCCTCACAACCACAACACCAAACTCACACGAACACAGACTTCCCACTGCAATTTCTCTGTATTAATATAACCCACCTGTCTCTAACTTCATTGAAGAAAGAAAATTGCCACATCTTACCAACTTTGGGATCCAAGACTAAGCCCCCAGCATATGCTGCTTTCTTTTTCCCTATCTTTGATTTATTCTGATCTTCAAAATCTTCATCTTCATCCACCTACATTTGGCATTTAAGAAAGTCATTATCTAGTCTCTAAGATTTCTGTAATGTTAGAGGAGTTATTTTTGGCAAGTCAAATACAAATTTGGGAGCCAGTGCAGAATTCCTTTTAAAATACATGCAAAACACAGTGTTTTCATCATGATCCTTACTAAAGCTCTCTACATGTCAAAACAGCATTCAAACCAACTATGATATGAAAAAACTGCTAACAAGAGATTACAAAGACATTAAAGTATTATCATCATTCAACATGGCACCAGAATGCCTTTTCCAACTGGCTGTAAAAGTCCACACTATGAAAAAAATCAAATCATGACCTAGAAGTGGTATGACTGCACAATTAAAATGTGGATTTTGCAAAAAGAATGGCTGGGTTTGAATGAAACAAATAAAAACATTACTACTGACCTAAAGAATATTCTGCTATTTGTGATGTTATACTAAGAATTCTTCTCCCAATTGTTAATTCTATTCTGAATCATTTAGAATTCCAATATCACTTTGATGCAACAATACAATCAACAGAAATTATTGCTTTCAAGTTTGCTGTTGAACTTATTTAAAACCAAAGAGCAAAATATAGTGAAATACAAATACTTTCTCAAATTTTAATTTGTTCACTAACAAACATCTGGATATTCCTATAATTATTATTTACACTGGTATTATACAAAGAAATTTTCTTCTAATACCTTTGGATATTTAACCCATATAACACGTTTTTCTTGAAATACTGTTCCTCAAAATAAGTAAATGCAGATATTAAATAATATAGACTGTCTTCTTTACTGTTTCCCCACACAAGTACTTAGGTTATTTTTATTTTAAACTAACAGAACAAGCAAGTTTTTATAGGTCTGTGATGCAATAGAAAAGCTGTTACACTGTCCCACTCTCATTATCGATTCCACACAAAAAAAATCAATGTTTTAATTAAGCATATGCTGTACCATTAAGTTATATCTGAGTTATCTTTGGGGGTTCTTTGTGTTTCCACAGAATAATAACATGCAAAAGATGGAAGAATGTTTTTTCCTTTTTTTTAAATAAAAATTATTGGGAAGAGAAAAACTGGACCCACCAGCTTCTGTGGAGGCTTTTTGAAAACTTGTTTGTCTGGCACTATGTAATCCTTCTCATGAAAGGCATGAAGCAGCAGGAACTCGTTACGTTCAGATCGTCCGCCCATCATTGTCCTCGACTAAAGAGGGGGTGAAAAGAGAACTCAAAGAAAAGCACAGAAAACACTGACAGCAAAACAGATTAAGCAATGTTCTCCAATTATTAAAATTCACCTAGTACTAGTATTATTCTGTATCATCACCATGTGTAAAACTGAAATGTGGTATTTTTAAGGAAGTTTTACACTATTACTTGATTAGAACATTGAACTCTCCTACTCATCACAGCAAAAAATTTACAGCATAGTGCATTTCAAATTAGTGTTTAGAAATTAAACCCAGCAAATCAAACACAGAAAACATGGAACTGTTTGGGGGAGGCAGTGGAGAATGGTGGAAAGTAATAAACATGTACCATGACATTCCCAGAGATGTTTGTTATCTGAAGAGCCAGGGGCAGAACATTCAGCTCACACATGATCTGGAGAATGAACTTGGCATCCATCCAGGTGTTTTCCAGCATGAACAGTAAGCGAGGAGACTCACTGGGGAAAGAAGGAGCATGGCCTAGCAAAGTAAAATCAACCTCCTTTGTAGTCTGTAGAGTTTAGACCCATGTGCTGTACAGAACACATGATATCTGCAATGCACAACTGATGAGCTTTATAGAAAGCTCTTGTAATTAAAAAACCACCCCAAAACTCAGCCTTGCATCTCCTGTTACTGTGTCTACACCAATGCTCCCACAAATCCATTTGCTTCATACATGAGCCACCAGTAGCCACCAAAGGTAGCTTGAAACATTATTTTATAATGTTAAGACAGTACTTTTCAAACCCCAGTATGCCAAGTCAGCATCCCCATGACAAATCAAGCAAGCAAAAGTAAAACTTTATGTCAGGGAACCAGCTCCTCTGCTCTCCAAAGGAGGATTAAAACTCCTGATCAGCAACATACCTGTACATATTTCGAACTTCCTCTGGTAGAATTGTTACCTTCTCTGTCTTCAAAATCTGGTGGACTAGTTCAGACAAATGGTAACTTTTGCAACGAATTAGTTCTTTAGCAGCAATTTCTACATCACAAATCATTCGACCGCAGGCAGCATTCCTTTCACCAAACCCTCCTCGGCCCTTCATCATATTACATAAGGAGAGAAAACCCAAATAAAATTAAACATACAAACATTAACAAAAAACATCTACCCTCAATATACGTTTATAGGACTCAGTCAAGTCAGTAGTCAAGTCAGTAGGTCACTAAGTATTCAAATACTCTATTAAATACCACTAATACTCAAGGACTTACAATTATGCTCTAAAGGAGCCCATGGTATCTTTCACTTTATGTAGGTATTAAGAAATAGTTAACTTTCACTACTAGTTATATCTTAACTCTTAACCTATCATGCTTTTTTTTTGTTTTTTCAGTCATTAGAATAGTCCCAAAAAGAACCTGGGTGTGGACTTTGTCTTTCATCCAAGGATACTTTTTGTAATAACAGCAGGATGAAAAAGTTGCAGAACCACACAGAAATACCCAACTTGGCCTCAGGAAGGACAGGAACAGGCACAGAACACAGCCATGTTCATGTTCAGCACTTCAATACTCCAAGCTTCACACATTGTCCTCTGAACGAATATATAATAAGAACTACAGAATTTTTACCTTAGCAGCTCTCTATGGGATGATTCACCCATCAATCCAAATTGCTTTCTCTCATTTTACCGTTATAGCAGACAAAGACAGTTACAGTAAAGACTATTGCAATTAATCTGTCATTACTATCATCTAGTTGAGATAAGTAAACTAAATTAGCCTAACTTGAAAATCAGTTTATCCTATTACTGTAATAAAAGTCATACAAACATTCATAATTTCTGATCTGGGACCCACGAAATTCAGCATGACCAGCAGTCAAAATACATCAGTGTCACATTTACAATTCCTAGGAAAAACTAATTTGTTTTTAATCAAATGCAACATAAAGGGGCTTAAAAGACTTAAGCAATCTTATTACCCCAAGCTTTGGCATATTAGATCTCCTCAGTCGACCTATCTTGGACCAGTGAGGGACTTTGCACAAATTAATTCTTTGAAGCAGCACTTCCAGATCAAATCCATAAATATTATGACCCTTGAAGCAGAAAAAATAACAAAAAAGGTTACAATAAATGCAAATTGAAATACTTACTTTCACACACTCAGTATTCCTTTGCCCTTTGTGATTTTTTCCAACTAATTGATGGCATTATCTCCCTTGTAGAAAGCACTTTCTAAGAGAACGTTCATCAACAGTACTCATTAGTCTTAACACTAACAATGCTGTTCAGTAGAATACCAAAATCAGCTCTATAACTGGCTCATAGCACACACAATACAGCTTCATCCTTTGATACCAGAGTTTAGGATTTAAAGCTTTCCAGAAAAATCCACGACATTCTTCACTGAGCATATAAACTTAAGCTAAAAGTAATTCCTTTTCTCTCCATCTGTGAAAGTCACAATAGTGGCATCAAAATACTGTAATTTTTTTCCTTTGATACTTCAACAGGAACAGCTGTTAAATCTTAACCTTGCAAGCACTATTTACATATCAAAGCACTCCAGCAATATTTTAAACAGTGCTAAGTACATTGATGGCACTGGTCTGTACCCTTAGCTGAAAGCAAAAGGCAACCCTGAGGAACATGAGCCAGTCACCAGGAACTGCAGGTCCACTCCAGCAGGTACCTCTGTGCAGTGCAAGACTGTGCAGGACTGCAGCTCCTTAAAATGGGAGCAGCACTTCAACAGCACTACTTAAACCAGGTGCAAACTGAACTGCACTAACACAGTTCTGCAGTTTTCAGGATAGGAGCTCTCACACCCCTGCTCTTGGCATCTTCAGTTTTAAGCCACTGGCTGCAGCGCTTCTGATTCCTTGCCAGAGCCACCAGGCAGCTGAGGTCATAGGGCAAACACTGGATACCAGCTGCAGTGAGCTGAAAACATCAGGCATTGACTGCTCATTTCCCATCACTTAATTATTTGTATCTACTTACAGACGTTAGGTAAATACATACAACCTAACAAGTTGTATATAAACAACTGCAGACTTACATCCAACTTGAAATTGTCTTCAGAATTTTATTACGTGAAAGTCAGAATGGCACATTAATTAAACATAACAAAAAAAGAAAATGAGTAATTACAATAAACCCTCAACTACTGAAACAGTAGAAAACATAAGAATGCTTATTGCAAAATTTTGCTCAGATCTTGTGGATTTGTATAGATGGTTATTTTGATTTACAGCATAAACACAAATTATATGAGCATCTGAACTGCAACAGAATCTTAAGTATACCAAGAGTTCCTATTTTTCTAGAAAATCATCAGAGTTTTTGTTGTGTTTTGTCTTTCTGAGTAAAGAAAAAAACCAAACTTGTTTCAGGTATTGTGAAAATACTGCCTATTTTAGCTATTATGGGAAATAATAGTATGTATAAAATGCTGTCAGGGAAAATTCTCTATCATCTTTGTATCAAAATATACCTGCTGTCTCATAAGCAAACTCAATTCATAAGGCAGTCTAAGACAAGCATTAAAAAGCCTATAAGGGGACAAAAGAAAAAGAAGAAACCTGACCAACTGACAATATGCTTTAATTTAACTCTCAAAGTCTCAGAACTACTCACCACAACAACGTCTGGGTCAATTTTGTGAATCTTCGCAAGGAAAAATCCCAGCAGTGTTCTCTCTGTTGCAGCAATTTCTATTTTAGCATTCTAAAAGGAGCAAGAGAGGCACCTGATTTCAATGACCCAATAAGTTTAAAATGGAAGCATCTCCTCTCCCCTGCTAGTTACAAGACAATAACAAAGCACCACAGAGTTCTGCTTTTCCTTCTGTAATGCAAGGATTTTTTTTCTCACTCCCATAGACATTGGAAAGCTCTTCTCAGAGGCTTTTTCCCATTCTGCTTTTGAATGCAGGTGTCTAGTGATATTTTAAGAGCCTCGTAAGAATCAAGCACACTAGGAAAACGCTCCATATGCATCCTTCACTCACAGACTTTAAGATCACACAGAAATAGATGAAAAACAAGAATTGGTTACTTTATTATTCTGCCAGCTCTCCCACCACCCTTTAGAAAGGACATGTTCTAAATTTTGACAGACTTTACACTGCAAGAAAAGAAGAAACAAATTCTCCCAGTTTACTATGAGTGCAGAGTCAGGTATACTGAATATTAACCACGATCTTAGCCTCTTTGCAAAATCTTTCCAACTCTCCTGTCTAACACCCCGTCTTTTTGAAAAGCACAATTAGCAGCAGTACTGAGTCACACAGAGCACACAACACTTTGGTGTTGAGTGGAAAACTAACTAAATAATCATTCCATTCCTTCGACTATTTCTCTTCACCACTTACCAAAACCACCATGAAGTTCATATTCTATTAGGTACTGCAATCAGAAGGGTAACAAAATGAAATTACCTTCTTTTTTACAGCTTCTTTGAAGTCATAAGGAAAAATGCAATCGCTCGGTTTGGAAACGGCTGCAAAAAGTGATATTTGTACTTACAGACAAGTTCTTAATTGTACCCTCCCCATAAGCACCCATTCACAACAAAGTGAGCTGAGAAAACTCGTCTCTAATTCTGAAACACCAGCTTTTAGTGAATATTGTCTTTAAGATAACCAAGTAATTACTTAAACATTAACCAATCTGAATCAGTCATATTGGTGGTTATCACTGGACACTAAAACTATGGGCTACAGCTCCTGAAGAACTTCCTCTCACAAGCATTCAACACCTCATCACTTCCAGTCAGGGTTTGAATCTCAAGGTTTAGCTGATATTACTGCAATGACACTGCAGCAAGATTGTTATTCCTGAAGAAAACTTGTTTATAAGTAATTCTGTTCAGAAGAGCTGAACAGAAAAATAATCGAAGTGACAGCAAATAAATGGTCTAAATTAATGGGCAGAGAAAGATGGAGTAAAAACAATAAAAATGATGGGAAACTGCACAGAGCAGGGTAACTTGGCACCATCTCAATTTAAGATTTTTTTTTTTAATTAAGTCTTTGATATAAAGTCAGTAACCAGTAAAGTCAAAAATGGGGAGAAAAGCCTGTCTGGGAGATGAAATTTTGTCAGTTGTATATTTTTGGCCACTTTTGCTGTAATGACAGAAAGAAACAAAAATTTTAAAAAATTGATTAATATAAACCTCCCCCCACAGCCAAAAAAATTAAAACAGAACAAAAAAAAGAAAAACATACAGAATTTATTATTTTTGCACTCAAACTGCTCCAAGTACATACCACAGAAGTGTGTTTGAAAAGGAGGCTGAGGTGGAGCCTTATCCAAAGGAAATTTCTGATGAACTAGAGCTGCAAGAGCCACAACCTATACCAAGGGGATATAGAACACATAACTTCATAAGCAGAAATAACCATGACTACTACCCATACTCATTTCTTCCATCCTTTTTATTAAGAGCTTCTCATTTCTATTCTCTTGTTTCTCCAACAAATCTTTCTTGAATTTATTCCAGCTACAAATAGTTGAAAAGGAAGAAAGTAATCAATTGAGCTCAATGACAATAAAATAGTACTTGCTCCTAAATGATTATAAATTTGAGAGAAATAATAATTCACTTTGGAAAACTTCTACTTTTATCAGTTTTTGTTCTGAATCCAACCAGAGACAACATAAAGGATTCCCCATGGAGTGCAGGGGAGATGTGAGCAGGGCAGAGAAGCCTTGCCTCAGGAAGGGCTGTCCCTAAGCAAGCAGTCAACACTGTCAAGAAGCCAAGAGGTTTAATGTTTGGAAGCCAGTAGCTTTAATGATGATTTTGACTGCTTTGCTGGCAGGATGGCCTGGCTCCCCAGACACTGATCAGAAAAACCCAACAGAAGACAAAGCAGAAAGGCTTTAAAGCATCTTGGCAAGCAGAGTCCTGTTGGTATCTTGTGTATGTCCTGTTACTTTGGCCAAAAAACACATATTTTCCATACTTCCACCAAAAAAATTTTTAATTCATCACGAGGGATAATTCTGCTTGAAATATTTGCCAACCAATTAGTCTTCAATTCAATTAGCCAGAAACAACTATCCTATCCTATTAGTGAATACTAAATCTCTTCCAACATTAATGAGAGCTATGTTAAAAAAAAAAAAAAGTGCCTAAGTACATATTGTGGTCTGCAGTCCACAACTGAGTGGCTGCCTAAATCTCTCCTCTTTTGAGGAAAGATCTTACAGCAGAATAGCAGGTGCTCTAAGATGGAAGACCAAATTCTCATTTTAAAATTAGTTTTATTAGCAGAAAAGCCTGGTCATTTTACCTATAACCCATGCTTACCTTTAGCTAAATTAATTAATTAAAACAAATTAATTAACAGGTGTGCTGAGACAGTCTCATTTATAACTATGAGGCACAACAGACAAAATAGAAGGCTTGAAAACATACATAGGATCCACTGTCACAGTAAATATTCTCACCAAGCAGGTCCTCTAGCCCAGAGTGAGACCACAGTAAAAATTTCTTTGAAGAGCATAAAGCAGAGAAACTTTTCAACATTAAATATGTTATTATTACTTCTTCCAAGTCTGAGGAAATTTTTAGTATATGCCAAAAAACAAATCCAAACCAAAATGAGAGCAGATTACTTACCTCATTCTGGTGAGTCTTTGGGTTCTGAACTGTCTTCATACTGAAGGACATGACCACCAGAGGAGGAGGAGGAGCAAGATCTTTAACCACATTCACCAAGCCAGGCTTCATGGCCACAGCCTCCACTTTGCACCAGCTGACTGGCTGATTTGAAGGCTCTGAAGAAACAACACAAACCACCTCCATTCTTCTGGGAATCACAGACAAGGCTTCTCTCGTCATTGCACAGAGCGCATTCTTTAAATGTTTTGCCCTGGTGAGAAAGTCCAAGACCCACACTAATCCTGCCCAATTTTTTACCTTCCTGGGCCCTGACTTCCCAGACAGCAGGAGCTCTTCAACACCAAACAAGAAAGAACATTTGGATCAAGGCCTGTGTAACCCAAAAAATACTTCAGGTAGCTTTACACAGAGTAATCCGTACTGGTATCAGCTCTGTCAGTGACTGAGCTAGCTGCTGAAGAGGAGAACCCCTCTGGTGTCAGCATTCATACAGCCAGCTCTACACTGGAAGTGCCCCAAGGAGACTGCAGTAACAGATGTAGCTTTTGATCAGTGTGATCAACATCCCTATGTTCATGCAGCACACATTGAATAAGGGGCTCTTACCAAGCCAAAATAAAGGAGCATGACCACCTCTAAGTGCTGCATGCCACTCATGAGGCAGAAATTACTTAAAACTAAAACAGCTCCACACCAAACAAAAGAAACCCATCCAGCAGCCATTTATTCTTTAAAATATATATTTGCAGGAAAAAACCTCGTAAGTTATCAAGAGCAGAAAGATGAGGCATTTTCAAGCCAAGTAAGTTTAGCTCCCTATACACGCCATTAGGGTATGGATCAAACAGCAGCTGCACAGTTCCCCTCTCACAGGCATAAAAAGTTATAATCTCATCTGTACAGTGCACAACTTTATACGGATAGTTGTCACTCCAAAAAAAGGGAAAATAAGTTACAATTTGTACTAGATAATGAAAATTAAACCAGTAAATTGCAAGGCTACCGATCATGAAAATTAAACCAATAAGTTGCAAGGTAATGTACAAAATGATCATGCATCCATACAATTTAAATTTTCCCTCCCCCCCCCAGTCTATAATGTATGTGTTTCCTAGTAACCAGGTATTTCATATGCAAATCACCATACGTGGATTTTTTATTTCCAGCCAGCAGGGTCCTTTGATCTTCTGATTCATCAAGAGAAGTTCCAGGCTAGAGGTGTTGGTTCCAAAGACATGTGAGAATGTTTGTCCCTTCAGATCTTGGGGAAGCCGAGGGCATTCAGCCTAACAAGCAACAGAGAGGAGTGAGTCATTTCACCCCACAGAAGTCTTCAAGGCTGACACCATCTTCAGACAGCATCTTGACAAAACTACACAGTACCAAAAGCACTGTCATTCCCCACAAGCAAAGCCCTAACCCATAATACCTTACAGTAACTGAGGCAATCACACTGTTGGCTCCACTTAAAAATCAGGACAGTAATTTAAAAACACACTGAAGTTTAAGTTTTTCATCCACACTGGATACATCAGCCAGGACCACAATGTTCAATGACCATTTTAATACAGAAACTGCTCACTTAATTAGATAAAAAAACTAGTTATGGTATTTTATCAGGTTGATTATACTCACTGAATATTTAACCTCGAGGTACTCAGATTTTGCTGGTACATCCGGAATCTCAAAAGCGTAGTATTTTTCCACTTTCTGTATAAAACAAATGTATTATATTTTCAGTATCTCCCAACTGAACGTTCATTCTGTCCAATGAGAAAGCTAAAGAAAAAATGGCCAGGCAAAGCACGCATTTGAAATATCATGGGCTTGATCATGTATTACTAATTCTGCAACTCATTATAACCAGCTGAAGACAGTAAGAATATTTTAGTGCCCATTTTTAATCTCTAGATGTTTTCTTAGCATGAAAAGTTTCTACAGAATTGACTTGAAAATATACTAACCACTTCCAAAAAACCCACCTGGTAGTTAGGCAAACTCAGAAATATTCTTTAAATTCACAGGTTTCAGACATACTCATGAGAATTGGTGGCTGGAGATAACTGCAAAATCCCAAAATGGCTGAGATGGAAAGGGGTCTCCAGGCATTGTCTAGTCCAGCTGCCTGCTCACAGCTGGGTCAATCACAGTGGGTTGCTCAGGGCTCTCTCCAGTCAGATATGAATATCCCCAGCCTCCAAGGATGGAGACTCCACAGCCTCTCTAGGTAACCTGTGCCAGTGCTTGATCTCCCTTACAGTGAAGCAGTGGTCCACATTCTGATAAATTTCATGTGTTTCAAATGTTTATCTGTTGCTCTTGTCATTCATTGGGCACCAGCAAGAAGTCTGCCAGAGTCATCTTCACTCGTGTTCATCAAACGTTTATAAACAATTAGAAGATTTGCACTGCCAATCTTCATCATGAGGATTCATCCTCATGAATCTTCTCTTCTACAGGCTGAGCAGTCCCAGGCTTCTCAGCCTCTCCTCACATGACAGATGTTCCAGGCCCTGTAAGTATCTTTGTGGTCCTATTCTGGATTTGTTCCAGTGGCACACATTATTCCTCACACAGAGGAGCTCAGCTAAACACAGCACCCCACAGGTGCTCACCAGGTCTGCAAAGGGGAAAGGACCAACTCCTGACACTTGCTGGTAATGTCCATGGCAGTCTTTTCCCCAGTGAATGGCTCCTGCCCAGTCTCATGTGTACGAAGATGAGCAGGTCCTCCCCTCCAAGGCTGCTTTCCAGCCAGTCAGTCACCACCATCTACTAGTGCCTGAGGTTATTCCAGTCTTCATACAGGACCATTTCCTCTTTTTTCTCATATTTGATGGGATTCCTGTAGGTCATAAGATATTTCCAGCCTGCTGAAATTCCTTTTGACATTTCCTTTCTATCTGGTATATCAGCCTCTCCTGGTTTTGGACTGTCTGCAGACTTGCTGTGTGTGTGCTCTATGCAACCAGCCAAATCATTAACAGGATGCTCAGCAGGACTGGATCCAGTATTAACCCTGGGGGTGCACCTCTAGGGACTGGCCTCCACCTGGATTTTGTGCCAGTGATTGTAACACTTTGAGCCCAGTAGGGCAGCTGGTTTTCAGTCTACCCCTCTACCCACTTCACTAGCCCCCACTTCATCAGTTCGTCTGTGAGGATCCTGTGGTTGGCAGCACTGACAGCCCTACTAAAGTCAAGATAAACAACAGTCACTGCTCTCCTCTTGTCCACCAAACCCTCTTCCCAGAAGGCTACCAGCTTGATGAAGCATCACTTCTCCTCTGTGAATCCACACCAAACACTGCCAAGCACCTTCTGACATTGGCCAGCTCCCTCTGCACACAAGGATGCATCCCATCAGATCCCACGTGCCTTTATATGTCCAATTTGTTCAAACATGCCCTAACCTCATCCTCCTCCTCTGAGGACAAGTCTTCTTTGCTTCAGGCTTTCCTCCTGGTCTCTTGGGCATCAGATTGCTAAAAGCTGGACTAAGCAGTAAAGACCAAAGTGAAGAAGACATGCAGTATCACAGCTTATTTCATGACCTCTGTCACCACATCTCCTATCCCTCTCAGCAGCACTTTTCTCCTAGTCTGCCTGTACCTATAGCAGCGCTTCCTACTGGTCTGTCTCCCTCACCAGACCCAACTCCAGGTGGGATTTGGCTTTCCTTTCTCTACCATGATGTCCCTTCCATTAGTCCATCCTATAACTCTGACCAGCTCTTTGCCCACCTTCAGGCAGGGCTCCATGCATTCCCACTGCTCTGATACACAAAAGGGCCACCCCCTCCTTGCCATCCCAGCCTGTCTTGACCACCTCCTATCTCACCACATGTCTGTGATCCCAGCCACACTGTATCCCCGCAACTGCACACAACTCCTCCCTTTACACTGCAGGCTTTTGTGTACCAGCACATCAGAGAGGAACCCCAGAGAGATGATTTCCCAACCATCTGCCAGCTTTTATCACATGCTTACAGATCATTTCTGTGACACTACTGTATTCTTCACTTTAATTGACTTAGGTTTTACTAGAAAGTAGTCAAGCTTGTTTATGTATCTCTAAGACAGTTAAAAAAGTCTGAAATTCAATACAACTTTATTGAAAGTATCACTTCTGCTTTCAAGAACAATAACGATTTTCTACAACACACAGGTTGTCAGTTTCTAAGAATAACTACCTTCATTTTCCAAATTATTACAATATCCTGTGCAGCAGTGCTCTGGCACCTGCTGAAATGTCGTGCTCTACTGTGTCATACGTATGTTCTGTCCTGCAGTACTTTACAAACCATCTGCACCACTTTACATGCTACTATTATGTCAGAACTACGCTAGCACATTACTACAGGAATTGCAAGAGGGACCTTAAACTAAAAATCACATTTCTCACTACACAATGCAGTATGTTCACCACTTTATACACAAGACTCAGCATCATATGCCACTAGAGGAAGTTTAATAAGAATAAGCAAAATCACCATAAATGGGAATAAAATTTACACATTAACAAAATAGATGCACAGTCAGGCAAACTTGAAGTTATTTGTTTTGGGGGTTGGATGGTTGAGGGTTGGTTTTTTTTTTTCTTTAAATTAATAGCATCAGCAGTAGTTCCCTTAGGGTGCTACAAGAGGCAGTTAAGCTTGTTACTTCATGTACTACTGCAGTGCTAAGGCTGCAAAGCTGGGGCAGGAGAGGAGAGGGGCCTCTGCTATAAATAGGAAGCAGACAAATCCAGAAACTACTATGGCATCAACAGTTTCATGGAAACAGAAGTATAACATAACTTGATAGAAGAGCACCACTACGAAGCCAGATCAGCATTACAAATTACCATGAAAATGTAGATCTGAGCTGCTGAGCCACAGCAGCATCTAACACGAGCAGATCAGAGTTGTAATATAATAGATGGCAATGCACTGCTTTTAGCACACATCACTGGTGCTCCCCCTCCTCTTTTTTTAATTAAAAAAAAAAACCCTCTCAGGCTTCCAACAAGTTCTTGTTGCAAACGCAAGATGAACTTAGTACAAAAATAGTCTGCTGTAGTGTTTCATCTGCGTTATTCCACAGAGCTCAGCTCAATTACACAAGCGTCTGGTCATAACTCAGTGAACGAATGCTTGCTGCAGAATAATCTGCCCTTCAAGTGGCCCTTCAGAGAGCAGAAATGAGCAGCAGTGATTAGCTGCTAAGTTCCTAAGTGGAGTAAGGCTGCTTTCAAATTGATTTGTGAAGACTTGCTAACTTGGCAGCAGTGCAACCCATTGAAGCTACAATTAGCAGCAGGTGCAGCAGGAAATGATATGGCTTAAGTGTGTTCAAAGGGACAAAGTTGGGTGCTGGCAAGGCCAAGACACATAGAGAACAACCTGTCTCAGTGTCTCCACATCATCACAAAAAGGGGTATTCTGAATTAAAGAGCTCTGGGTGCCATGGCAGGGATGTCAGCAATCCTCCTGACTTCCAGCTAATGATGGAAGAAGAGTTGGTTTTCAGTTTCACTATGCAAACACTGAGACTTCACGTTACTCTGAATGCATTGCTCACAAGTCTCACCTGAGCAACAAAGCTATTAGTTTGAAATCTTTCAAAACACCAACCCTTAACGACATTGCACTTAACCACTCGCTGCACATCACAGAGCAGGGGACATGTTCTACAGCACATTAGCTCTTTACCACCTAGAGTCACAACTGGGCAAAGATCACTTCTCTAGAGCATTTGTTTAGGTGAGTGCCACAAACCATTTCAATTCCAGAGCCCTGCACATCCCTGTGGACACACAGATGCAAGGGCTGTATTTATCTCTGGTGCTATGAGTACAATGAAAAGGAGGTTGATGACTCCATGTGAAAAACAGACTCAGGTATTTAACTAGGCAAATTCAGGTATCTCAGAGAGGAACAGAAGAAAAGAAGGGCACAGAAATGGGACAACCCCATTGCTTCTACAGTTATCTTGCAGAGAGAACAAAGCCTCCCTGCTGCAGAGGCGTAAACCTGGCCAGATCTGGTGCCACATGTTCAGTCAATTTTCTGTAATCTGGAATATCTGAGTTACTGTAACACTATCTTGGAATAATCCTCCAAAGACCCCACTAACAGCCCTGCTCTACCCTCCTGTATTCTCTCCTACCTTCCATATTACTACTGCCATACCTTCCTACTATTTCCAGTTCTCATTACATCCTTCCAGAATTATCAAAATTAGCAGAAAATTACACAAGCAAAATAAACTTGGATAGCTTTTATAATTTTAAGAAAAATCAGTTTACTTAAGAATTCAACATAATTTGAATTATTACTGTTCAGAAACAATTCTGGTAGGTTATTTCAGAGCTTCCCTGAACCAGCTATCCTGCCTAATTTATTCATAAATTAAAAGTTACAAATTCACTCTTTTGCTAAAACCGTCCTTTAAATAGCTCTCTTGCTGCTCTTTTAATGTTTCTAGAGAGCAAACAGGTTTTATCATTATTCTTCACTTTACTAGCTAAAAAAAAATTAAAGCTCTTTCACAGTCACCTCTGGTACAACTGATTCTCCTTTTGTCTCATCCTTCTAATTGCCATCTTTTGTACCTGTAGTCACTTGAGTTAATCTTTCCCCATGAGGGTGACCAAGTGTTATAATATTTAAGGGAAAATCTCAACAGTGTCTAAGTGCTCCCACTTCCCTACTCTTGTATTACATCCAAGGACCCCACATGTACTGCAGCCATGTACCCAGACAAGACTGGTGGGTCTTTTGCCCTGAGTTCTGTGTAAGCTCCATAAAAATTTAACAGGTTTTACCTTGATTTTTAAGAGCCATCTTTGAATGTTCAACTGCATCGTTCTATTACCTCATTCACATTATTCTTATTTGGTACACCATGGAAAAGATGGAGGTTTCCCAAGATTCTGTAAGCAGATCTGTGTCTTTTTGGAGACACTTTTCCTTCTTTCCTTTCTAGATTACAAGTGTTTTCATCCTCTCTCTTAAGGGAAAATAGTTTTTCTTTGAGTTCTCTCCCCCTCATTCCTGAAAGGATTTTTGAACAGTGAGCTATCAGCAACTTGTTTTTTATCTATTGTTAAATTTACTCCTGATCCCACATGTAATTATGTTATAATCAACTATACATGAGAAATAACAGAAAACACAAAAACCCAAATTTACATCAGAGTTTTAAGAGAGAAAATCAGCTTGAGGAAAAAAAAAAAAAAAAGCTTTTACAGAGAACTAATGTCACATCCATTTTCCCTGAACTCTATAAATAACACACTAAGCTACAAGTTGCTGAAAAGATGTCATGTCTTGCATGACTTTGCTATTTGAGAAACACTGCTCACATTTTCACTTTAACAACTTAAACTTTCAGAATGACTTTAGCTAGCTTTGGATGAGATGACCTCCTGAGAATCTTTCCAACCTGAATTACCACACTAACTGTTTTTATTTTCCCTCATTTACATATTGTTAAATTCCATTCTTCCTGCATTTTTACTTGTCATCTCACTTGCTGATTAACTATTCAGGAATGAATCCTGTGAAATCACAAGATTGCCAGGATGGGAAAAGCTAATGAAAATCAGCTTTGCCAGACTAATAACACATTACTTCAAAAAATATAAACTTTTCTGAGCACTTCAGTCAGAACAGATTTCTCCCCTAACTTGAAAGTTTGCCACATTTCCCTTCCCAAGCTTCCCACCTCTGCCCTCCCCTGTAAAACACAAATGCTCTATGTAAATGGATAATAAAGCTTTGACACTAGCAAACTAATTCAGTCCAAATCTGCAACATTATCAGCAGTATCAGCTCTTTTCCTACAGAATCATGACAAGTATTCTATTAATTTATGTGCAAAGTTTCCATTATAGCAATATTTCATTTTTCCAATGTCATTTTAAAGATTTGTTGAGCAAACAGAGCACAGCAAAACAACACTTGTAAGACTATTGCCCATAACTCTAAGCACAGAACAGCTTTCAAGACTGAGTGACAGTCCTCACTTGTTACCTCCTGCATAGCCACACTATGACCATCCACACTCTGAACAGCATGCACTCTAAAAAGATAAATCTGCAAAAGTGAGAAGGATGAGACATGCCAAGAGATAAAGTTCAATAAAATAGCTCATCAAATGCAAAGCCAGTGTAATCCCAGAGTATTGACTTATCCACCAGACAACATCATCTTTCAAACTCCGACAGCATGAGCTGATACTAAGGCTTTAGGAATCAGAATTTCTATCTGTTCTGCATTCTCAAAAAACAGCTCAGCAAGGCAACCTGACACTCAACCCAGTTTTAAAGAATCTAATGAGTGAGTATTTCCAGTATACTTCTGGAGGAACAACCATGTTGTACATTTACCATTCTTAAAGGAATACAGGTATTTTAGATGGTTTTTACGAGCAGGTACATTTACACATGTCAGGAGTTATGTACCTGCATTTTGGCACAACCTCCATCCCTGGACAGTGTTTCAACAGCCTTCCCACCTTAAAAACCAGAACAACAGAAAATGACCAAATAGGATGCTTGCAAACAAACCTTGGATTTGAACTTCATGATCTTGTACTTTGGTGAAATGTTGTCATTAAATTCCTTGAAAACACTCATTATAGTTACTGGAGTCTCCGTCTCTTTACCAGTAGATAGGTCCATTTCCTCAAAAACAAAAGTGAGGTTTTACAAATTAACAAAAATGTCAGCAGACATGACAACAAGGTGAATTTTACTTTGCTATTATGAATCGTGTATCTCTGTTTTTAGGAAAAACTAGAGTGCAATCAGCCAAGAAATCCCTAATTTAGAAAAAATTACTCGAAACAGAATGTTTAAAAAAACCCTAAGTCTTCTAGTAATACTTCAAGACCACTTTATTTGCCGAGCAGCAAGACTAAGGGTAAAAATTTGTCTGCAGTTGTTAGGGTCAGAGGAAGTCACAGGGCTCTACTCCGCAGCTCACAGGTGATATATTGTGTACACATTGTTTTTAACTTTATCACCTACATCAGATAACACTGGCTTCCAACAGCTTCCATAAACACACTGCTAAACTCACAACCTGCCATAAGCAGAATGAAAGGTACTTATGTTTGATGTGCTTAAAAGTCACACTTACTGTTTCACGTGGCAGCAGATAAACAGTTCTCTCAATATTTTTCACTGTCACACAGCAGCTGACATAGGTGGTTGCAGATTCAATCCAAACTTTGCCAAACAAAAATACCACACCTAAGGGAGAAGGGCAAAGAATTCAATATGCAGTTTCAGAATTTATCATTTCTAATCTTGCTGGAAGCAGCTTATAATGTATTCTTGCATTGAAACACAACCATTTCTGTGTTAGGTCCTTGAAAAACAAATCTTTCCGATGTATCAGCACATTCTAAATTGTTTTAAACACCAGCTTTACAAACAGACACCTGTATCATTCTTCTTGTCTCTACCTCCATTGCTATAGTAACACCTGGTATGTAAAATTCAAAACGGCATTACACAGCCAGTCTCAAAATTCTGTTCTGATATTCCATTGCTGCCTGTATTAGTTTGATAATCCCTGGAGAGAGGGAGGAAGGAGAAAGATGTCAGTAAAAGCTTAAGATTATCAGAATGCCTATGCTGTCAATCAATCCTCTAACATGTGCTATCTACAGTTTTTCACTCTTCAGCCAGACCAGTACGGTTAACTCCTTTTCCCTACACTTCAGTACCATGAGACCAAGACTATTACCAATAAAACCTGTAGAAATACATTTTGAAGACAACAACTAGAAGCTGATCTGCTTTCAAGTGACTATTTTTAACAAATGAGGGCACCAAAAGATGCATGACATTCCTAGGAATCCTGGATGCCAAGAGAGCAGTTGTAACCAAGGGAGACAGAACGATTATACAGAGCAGGATTAGTGGCAACCGACTTCACTGTGGACAGTTACAGTATATGCACATCTCTGAGCCTAGAGAATGTGGCAATAACACAAAATGATGCAGACTGCTAATCAAATTATGTCAAACTTTAAAATAACTTAGTACCAAGCCACCCAAATGTCACAAACAGCTTGCAAATTACAAGTACAAAAAACTTCCAAGTACAACTCAGAAACCTGGCTTTACCAGGTTCCCTTCAAGCTCCAAACAATTTGGAATTTGATCATATGAAAGACACTCTTTCTACAGCATACTGTTGATGAAAACAGAAATATCCATGCTGAGACTGTCTCAGAAACGGGTTTTTATGCATAGAAGATTTTGGAATCTGCATTTCTCCTTGGCCTGGCAATGCACAAACAAGTCCTCGGTTAAGAGTTATAATTTATCTTTGCCAGGAGATCTATCAGGCATAAAGGCACCTTTCTTAATGCATTAGATCAAAGATAAATCAGTGAAGATACAGTAAGATGGATGACAGAGTCAAAGTGACAGGCTATGAAAAATCATTTTCTGAGTGCTTGGAATAGATGTGAACAAGACTACTTTTGTCAAGGATAGAGAATGCTGAGGTTTTGAAGATGATGAGAGCAAGGATACAAGCTTCAGCTGCACAAAGTATCTTAAGAAATTTTAATACAGAGGCAATCTTGAAGATTTAGACAGTTTGAATAGAAGTATTGAGAAAGAGCTCCAATTGCAGATCTAAGTGACAGGGAAGATGAAGTTCTTGTCCCCAGCAATCTTTTACTTTTTTGTTAAGGGATAAAAAAAACCCACCTCAGATAGGTTTGTATCATACAGAAAGATGAAACTGTGAGAGAGACCACAAAACAGTAGCTGACTGCTTGAACAGGCAGAAATATTAAGAGCATGGAGTAGTTAATCTGTCAGAGGACTACATATAAGCAGGGGAGGTAGAAAGAAGGATACATGAGCCAGTCAAAGATAGGGTAAAAAGCTGCCCAGATTGCAAAGACAAACTTCTATCAACTCTAGCACAGACAAGTAAGTGGTCTTAATAACCAGACTTCACAGAATCACATTAATTTAGAATGGAAGGAACCTTTTGAGATCATGCAGTTGAACACACAGTATCATCCCCACAGACAGTAAAAGCAGAACTAACTTTAAAGACTTTTCAGAGACACTTCACACAAAACCAAAAAAAAAAAATTTTTTTAAAAAAATAAAAAAATAGCAATGTAGAGGTATTAGACCCTATCCCCTGCAAGACTATAGAAAGAAGAAAGAAAGAAAAAATACAAATAAATCAAAGCCTGTGAGAAGAAGGATCATGCTACTAAATGAACCAAAAGGTAAGCAAAGTCAAGACACAGAGAAAATGTCTTGCAGAGGGGAAAAAAATAAGGGCAGGTTTTATTCATTATTTCTTTAAAATGTTAATAGGATCACAATTCTCGAGTTCTCTGCCTAAGACCATAAAGGGAATTATGAAAAGTAAGGCTCCAAAAAATCATTAAGTTTGAAAGAGTCTTATGATTATGCTATAGTATTTACTCTTCAGGCAATGCATTTGACATCACAGCAAATGAGGCATAAACAAAGATCATGAACATGTTAAACAAAAAGCAATATCAAAATTTTCCCTTCTACATTACTAATTGAAAACAGGTGCAGTCTTTATTATTCAATCCTGAAAAAGTCATAATGAGAAAAAAAACACTCCTTGCATGCGAGGAACAGAAATCCTTTCATAATTATGTTCCATTCAGCAATCACTGACTTAAAAGACAAAAAAAAGGAAAAATAACAATAGCGGGTTCTTTAAAAGTAGCAATTTTATATTAGAGCTATTGATTTCATCAAGATATCTATGATTATTACCACCCCCATCACCAAGCTGTTCAGCCCAGCACAGTCTCATATTTAAGTTTGGCATCCCAACTCACAACAAAAGGTGTTAACAAAGAAATGTATCTGACTCAATGCTTTAAGTTTCAACCGAAAAAAACCTCCAACATGTGAAAGAACCTTCTGGTAAACACACATGAAACACAAACTAGAAACCCAAGATCCTAAAGCTGCTAATGAAATGAGGGGATGGATGGGACGTGCTCATAACAGATGTGAACACAAATTGTTTTGTCAGAATGATGCAATTTGAAGATTATGAGAGCTAGGATTCACACTTCAACTGCACAGAGTATTTTACCAATCTTAATTCAAAGACAATCTTGAAGATTTAGGTTGAATTAGGGAATAAAAAATACAAGACAGACCTGGTATTTTTCCACCTTCCTCTCTTGACAGACATACCTTTCCTTTGTACAAAATCATGCAGCTTCTATGGTACAGGATTTTTAGCCATCCACGTGAATTTTAAGTTACTTTCCCAAAAACAAGAAAGCATGCTCAGTCGTTGCATCACTGAGCAAGAAATTAACAACTTCAGCTTGTTCCCAGAGCATAGAAGATTTTAAGGACAATGGGTCACCAACACTGGACAGTGCCAGTAAGTCGCTTTTACTTCCCTATCTCTATACTAGGCCAAGATATGACACTCTTCTCCCACTCAGTGCCCTGCTCTGCAGACAGAGGTTCAGAAAAACAAGAGATGAACATCTTGGAGCACAGAGCTACAGGGAACTGGATATAATTCAGTCAAGTCTGAAAACCCCAATTTTCAAAAAAGAAAATCTGAACAAAAAGGATCAGATCAGCATTTTCTGCCTTTAACTGAACAGTTACCTGGCTGACTGAACTGATCTTCATAAGCATCCAGCCAATAAAACCTTAAGACTTGATCATCACTTCCCCCATTCACAAGTGGAAGAAGATTGGGGTCCAGCTGAACTTCTGTTGCTACTAGATCAGCTTCATCCTCATCAATTCTGTCCCAACCTGAGAGACCTGGGAGAGAACAACTTCTGCAGGTTTTGCAGAAGAATAAAAAAACAAACAATTAAAATTGTGCCTTTGCAATAATCATCATTTTGCTTTTTTTCTAGGCCTACACCTTTTGTTTTTCTTTCCACTACCAAGAAGCATTCCCAACAGCTGGGTTTCCTCAGGTTTCTTCTGAAAAGAGGGGTGGAGTGACAGAAACCCACATTTAAGTATGGTTCTTGATACATCACACAAAGGCTTTAAAAATCAGTCAGCTGGTATTTCAGCCTTGGTCACTTCAAGTCTTTACATATCAAATATGACCATCCATCTATACAAGTTGCTTAGTGATAACAATGGATTATTTAAACAAAACTACCTTTTCAGTCATTAGATGTTTAGGTCTTTTTCATCATTCAATTACTTTACCGTTTGAAACATTTTCTTATGGAAACATATGACTCAAGATTTTCCAAACAATTAAAAAAAACAAACAGGGAAAAGCCCACCTTTTTTCCTATTTCCAAAGACATAGCTGTTCACCATTACTTTTAGCAACAAAACTTTTACCTACATCTATTACAAAATACTTTCAGATTCACTTAGAATAAGTATTGTTAGAAATTCCTTGTTTTTGCTTACTGACATCAAAGTTCAGTATTTAACACCTACATTGAGTCACCTCAGTGTGCTGAAACACATGGTGTTACATGCTGGACCCCAAAAACATCAAATATTTTTCAATTAATTAGCTATCAGCACATTACCATTCTTAACGTAACGACAATAAAAAAAGCATTGCATAGCATTATTACCATTCTGTCTATATCACAATTATCCCTTTGGCAAAGACAATTATGAAGCTAAATCTAAGGTTTATGGAAATTGAGAGCCTTCTTAGCGGAAGAAAAAAAGGAAAAAAAAAGGATTCTTACAAGACAGACGTCTCCTTCTTCTCTGATTCAAGCTGCTCAGTCTCTTTCTTCTCAATTTCATTGTCTCTTTTCAAGCTTTCAGCTGTCTCAGGTATAGTTTCCACATGCTCTGCTTCCATAGGTTCGTCAAAGTCCTCCTCATCAAAATCCATCATTTCCTGACCATCATCTGGAAGTGCTGCAGGTAGAACTAAAGGCTTGAATCATTAAAATGACACACTGCATACTATAGCAGTATGCAGTGATAGCACACTACAAGCATGACCATAATATACAGTATTAAGATAGAAAAAAGTGTCACATTTAAGCTATCTAAAATAGTATAATTTAACAGGTGTTTTTACACTACTATATCATATTTAAAGAATTTCCAGAACTGGATTTTGATTTACTTTTGATACCTTTAGTAGCTTTCTCTCCTACTGCCTTCACTATTCCCTCATTTTCTATAGGTTTTTGCACATGCTTGGTGTCCTCATTTTCAGAGACTCTGACAGATTTTGCCGTATAATTGGGATGTTTAGGATGAAATGCAGCTGGAGAAAGAGTTTCCTTTCTGACATGAGCAGAAGCGTTCTTTGATATAGAGGTGATTACCTGAAAAACATTTCCACCATGAGTTAAAAATAATCTTGTAAGAGCAAAGAAAGAAAAAATAAACAATGAAACCTTTCATTTGCTATTTGCAGATCTAGTAACCAGGGCTAGAGGAAAACTTCCACATATTTTGCACCATTACCCCCTCTTACTACATCTCCCTTTATTTTTCCAATTGCTTTTCATTTTGAACACAACTGTTGAGTAGCACTGGTGATTATTTTCAACATTAAGAGTTGATGTCACACAAGGCTTCATAAATCAGATGTGTCTACACTACTCCATTTTCCTTCTACAGATCATTACAAACTATCTCATCGTATTTCCAGTTATCAAGTCCCTTGCATTTACCAGGAGTCCTAACAAAATGCTGGCCTTCCATCCTTAGCAACCCATCCTCCTTTCACTCCAAAGTCCTCCACAAGGGAAAACTTCTAACCATAGCTTCAATTTTCCATTTCTTTTCCATTTCTGCAAACAATTAGTTTCTTATCCTTTTCCATGCTCCTGCTTATTTCATCTCCCATCATCCTCTCTTTACCACAAGGGTTTTTTCTATCTTTGGAAAAGAGACAGAGCAGAAACTCACCTTCATGTGATGCACTGACCATTGTAACAACAGTTTTACCTGTCAAATGTAACAGCTACAAACACCTACTTATACTACAGACACAACACTAATTGTACTGTTGGTGTGTTCACATGAAAGGAGATGCAGAAAAAAGCGCCAAGTTACACTGTAACACTGCTATGGAAACTAAGGAGAAAGTTAATTTGCAGGAGGAGAAATAAAAGCCACCGGTATACTAACCAACAAAAAACACAGATTAGTGCTAATCAATAAGAACATCTTTCTTTTCCACTTTACCTTAGAAGTTTGGGACGGCACAGAGAAAGGATTGCGTGGTACTCCAGCAGATCTTTTCCTTTTCAGCATTATAATTGGTGGTGGACTTAGCTGAACTGTCTGAATATTGAAAGAACAGTGAAAGTGACAAAAGGAAGAGCTGTTTACTGGTTTCTTTTGCCTTGGTTAGTAACATTTTTCCATCAAAGAGAAAGAGGGACACCAATATTTTTTGCTGATGAAGAAAACACCTCCTGATACAAAACTCAGCCCCATAAAATAATGTTACCTGAGCAATCAGCCCATAAAGACACACTGGATTTTTTTGGGGAGGAAACTATCTGAGAAAAACTGCCATCAGTAAGTGAGACAGTTTTCAAACTGGGAATTTCAATAGCTAACCATGCCTTTACTGCACAAGTATCAGAATAACTTCTGTTGTTTTTCACATCTGCTGAAGCAGTAGTATTGAACATACATGCCTTATGAAAGGCAGAAGTGCTCTTTCAGCACTGTTCCACTAGAGAAAAACACATTTTAACTTATTTACATGTACAGGTATTTTATTCTCTAACCTTATTAACAGCTAATAACAAAAGAAATTTTACAAAACAAACCAAAAAAAATCAGTAGCTAACTAGTATTTAAGTGAATAGAAACCATAGTGTAATTATTAGCATTATCTTCCCTAATCAATGCTCCACAAATTTGACAGCATTAAAATGCATTTCTTTAATGTTACTGGGAGGGGAGCAGGGGGAGCAGAGGGGTTATAATAGCCTCAGTTAGATATCATAGGGAGGAATAAAATAATAAGAGCACAAAACTAAGAGAATAACTTTACATTGGGACATCCTCTACCCTTTATTGCACTGAAAAAACATGTTAAGATTATTATGGCTCAACAGATTCAGTATCTCACCACTACAGCAATTTCAACATTTGCATGTGAGCAATCCTTTTGGTTTTAAGAAATCTTGCTGAAAGAGCATTAGGTATTTGAGACAGTCCAACCCTGTCACAGCAGCCATCCTGCACTCCTGCCCCCAAGGGAATGTTAACCTGGTTCTCTGCAGCAAATGGTGGGAAGCAGGAGGCAGACAGGGGTTCAGGTTATATCACCTGCTGAAACAGTGCTCCCTCAGCTCCTCCTGTGAACCCACATAGGTCAGATGGAGATGTCCTACAGTTCCCTGGCTGAGGGGTGGTGACAGATACACAGCACACAGTTCAGAGGCAACCAAGTCCTCTTTCACTCCACAGTGACTAAAACTCTAAAGGTTGCATTAGCTCAGGCTCCACATCACCCAACTAGAAACCATTTGTAATCAGGTCACAGAGGTATTGCCTTATGAAGCAATACAGTCATGCAACTTCTGCATGTTACATGCATCTGCATGGTGGAGACAACATGCCAACAGCACACACATGTGGAATATATCAATGAGATGTGCTATGGAGGAAATCAGACTGTCTAGTTTCACAAAAAACTGCCTTTTCTTGGTATGTTCCATGACAAATTAATGGATTAAGGTTGTTTCCACCAGATTTTATTAACATACTTACTTCAGCACTAATATCTTGAAGAATATCCCCAAGTAAATCATCCTTGGACAGGTCCACAGTTTTCTGTAAGGTAAGATTAGCCAAACAGTTCTGTTATATGTGCAAACCCCATCAGAAGAATAGCAGTAAATGACTAGAGGATTTCCACAAAACACACACAGTGTTTTCAGAAATGCTCCATACACAAGAGATCGTAATAGAAGTTTATCTTGCTAGACAAAAGAAACTAAAATGAGCCTTTGGTTTACTCCACTCCCACTAAAACTGTGAACAAGTCAGAAATATTTAAATTCAAAAATATAAAAACTTACATCTGTGTTTTTCTTCCCAGCACTGGCCATAAACATAGATTTAATTGTGTTTGACTTGGACACCACAGGTTTCTTCACGTTCTTTTTATCAGTTGTAGATGTTCTGCCACCTTTTCCTACCAAAACAAAAAATTAAAATTTGTGAAATTTACATAAGAAAAGTTCAGTGTTTACAGGTCCAGTTATTATCAGGGACAGACAGAAGAAGTAGACTACCTTGGCTATCTTTACACTTCTGGCTGAAGTGAAGCCTAGTCATCTTTCAGCTTTATAGCAGCTGTCATGCACACACAAAAAACAAAAAGCCCTCTCAACACCCTGTGTTTCCTAGTCATGTTAGAGATGCCTTTTGAATACTCCAGAAAAAGTACAAAGATACTTTACATGGAAGCATCTCCAGGGAGAAAAAATGAAGAGTCCAGGAGTTTGGCACTAGGCTTGGATTCTCAACATCAGGCTCAATTTCTCAGTTTGCCACCAGATCCCATAAAAAAGTTGAGAAAATCACGAGCCTAGATTCTTACAAACATGAAAGTATTTTAGTAGTCAAGAGAGATCACACATCTTTTAGGCACCAGCTTTGAAAACCAACACTCCTTCCAGATGCATTTGCTCTAGAAGTGAATCCCCATTCCACAGATAAGTGCAAGCAGCAGTGCCCAAATTGTGCTGAAGCAGTTAACAGTGATGTGACCTTAATTTGTGAGCCTCCATCTTCTGCATCACCAGGGCTGAACAAAATCCACAGGCACAGAATGACAGAGCTTCAAGTAATCTGTCATTTGGCCATATTTACGTCATATACTGATGACAGGAAGTTGCCCTTTTTGGGTAACTTTTAAAAGACCCTGGCAGACATTGTTCAGTGGTCACATGCAAGTTACCTTTCTTACTGGAACTAAGAGCATCATCATCCAGATCTTCATCAAATATTTCCCTTCCATCTTCTACATAACCTATCCCATCTGTAGAAAAATTGTTAAAAAATTGCAGTTTAAATTCTGTCTTCTGATATTCCTGAATTTTTCACACATTTAAACACTTTTCCCCCTTTAATATAGAGCAAAAGTTACAAAAGCAAGTATTAAAAACTACAGCACTTTTAGCTCTATCTTTTATTAGACTAAATATATTCTTATATGTTTCATTAGAAATTACAATGTTATTAAAAAAAAGTACTGTTATTGGTTACACTGATAACTGAAAATAAAATTTCAAGAACAAGTCTTAATGGAAAAATATTTTCATTACAATCCTTACAGACTACTATGAGAACAAAGCAAATATTAATTTCCATTAAGACTGCCTTTCTCTTGTCTTCTAAAACAAATTTTTAAGAATGTACTAACAATAACTTACCTCAAAGCATGAACATTATGAAGCCTAATTGAGTTGTAACATTAGAACCAAAATAACCCTCCAAATTAATCTTAACTTACCATCATCAACAATCCAGTCATCATCCTGACGGTCTCTGACCATCTTGGAGTATTCATCCTCATCTATTTCATCATAAACACCCGTGAATTCCTCAACCTACAGTTAAGGTAAACTGAGGATTAACAGTTTCCATACCATCAATACTGCAAATCATCAGTCAGAACATAAAAACTCCCAAGAATGCATGTAGGGTTCTTATACTGCTACACTGTTCAGAACTAGTAGGCACAGTTACTCATTAAGTTTCTTTTTTGGAAGAGATAAAAGATAAGTTATCAGTTTTTAAAGTAATCACAGTATACTGAAACTCAAAATCTACTGAAGTACTGGCAGAGATTTCATTGAAAATTACTTGCTTTATTGCTCATTTCATATTACCAAAAAAAATTTAAAAAAATAAAAAACCTAGCAGTGGAGACTTCTGACCTTGGCTCTACTCTTAAACACCAGTCTGAGCTCAGTGAAAAGGAAAGGGATTTGATGTACCCAAGCAGAGTGCTCAGAGAAAATTTGCATGTTAATGATCTACAGACTTCTGGTTTCTTTACATCTATTCACCTCAATGAGGAAGTCACTTCCTGTTGCCATCACGATTGGACAAATTTACAGTATCAATGTTTCACTGCCAGATTTCAGTTCCACCACTTAAATTTTGGTCTCTTTGTAGAGACACAGCATATCAATATTAATGGATTTTAGTCATGTAAAGCTCTGAAATTAAAGTTTAAAATCATCTGTGATAAAAAAAAAAAGTACTTCCTGTCACAACATTAACTGTGCAATTTTAAAAATTAGTCCTTCCCTGTGGCATACCTCTCAAGCAATGGCAGGCATGTCTGACTTGCAGTTAACAAAACTGGGTTAGTTTTGAAAACAGAAATAAACAAATAAACTATATTAGAAAGCAGAAAACTACAGCTACATTAAGAAAAACACTATTAAAAACACAAAAGCTCATCTGAAAGGCTTGCTTTGTTTCCCATAACTTTTACATATCTATAAATGGTGTTTAAGCTTCTCAGCCCACATTCCCTTTTAATTAAGAAGAAAAGATGAGGAATTTTCACCTCATATTTTAATTTTTCCCCAGCTTTGGCTTTTTTCAGACGTTCAAGTGCTTCTTGCTGGCCCTTTCTATTCTTCCTCTCACGTCTAGAACGTGATGCTGCAAAACCTCCGGACTCACTCATATCTGTATTTAATTAGAAACAACAGAAATTAGTTTAACAATGAGCTGCTAGCTTTGGTACTTAAGTGTTCAGTGATGCACTAATAGATGACTGTAGTTTTGCTTAAAACCAAAACCTACTTGGCTAAAAGCACAGTCACAGATGGCTCTTCCTAAGCCAATTCTGGAATGATACTGAAGGCATGGCCTGACAGGGAGCTCAAACAGCCCTCTCATGCCAGCTCACGCTCAGTGTGAAGCCACCACCTAGATTTCCAAAGCACCTCTCAAATCTCATCAGTCTTTCCCTGTAAGGCATCCCCCCCAACCCTTCCTTGGGAATTTCCAGCTCCTTTTATTTTGCATGTCTCCATGACAACTCAGGAATACCAGACTTAGAGAAGGCCTACACTGCTACAAAGCAGTGATGTTTTTAGGCAGTTTCACGGCGTTTGAGTGTGACCAGATTGAGACAAACTAGTAAACTGTTGACAGCTGACACCCCATTTCCTCTTCCACCTCCTTCCCTTCCAAATGCTCTCCCCAGCAAGTTGCTTCCTACTTCTGACCTTTTTTTCTTCCTCTTCATTTGGGTGAGGAACACTTATCTGACCACATGGAACAAATGGACCCAATCCAACTTCTAAAAGCAAACAGACAGCCCAGGGACGAGGCTGAGGGTTCAGCCTGAGGAGCCGCATACCCCGCGCAGGCAGGAGACCCAAGGCCGGCCAGAGGAGCAGGGCAGTCCCCTCCTGGTGGCAGCAGGACATCACCTTGTGAACACAGCTGCACCCCGGCAGCGCAGCCGAAAGAAGTCCGGATTTGTATTGCTAAGGGCTGGGGTAAAAAGGGCATTTACACTGCCTGCCGCCCCATGAGGGACAACTGCAAAGACGGACCACTTTGGGAGCGCTTATCTTCCGCCAATCCTTCAATGTACTGTCCACCAGCGCCTCAGGCAAGGCGTTCCTCTGGGACAAGCGCGTTTCCAGCTCCAGCCGGGACCACCCGCGCCCGCCGCTGCCCCTTGCGCCGAGAGCGCTCCCACCGGAGACGCGAGCCGGGAGAACCACGCAGCCACCCTGCGCTCCCCGCGGGGCCGTGCGGCCCGAGCCCGCCCGGAGAGGCTCCGGCCCCGCCGAGCGGCCCACACGGGGCGCGGGACCCTCGCGCGGCGCTCTCCGCCCCCACCACGACCGACCGACCGACCGACCGCTGCGCACGCGCGCTCCCGCGCCGCTGCGCGCGCGCTCGCCCTCGCCGCCGCCAGCGCCGCTGCCCCGTCGCCCCTCCGCGTGACAGCGAAGCGCCGGCGCCTGCGAGGGACGGGGACAGGCAGGAGGACAAGGACGGGGGCCCCGGCCGCCCCGCCGCCCCCGCGTCTCACCGTCCCGGCCCCGAGCGCCGCTCTCGGCCATGGCGCTCGCGCCAAAGGCTCCCGAAAGTGGCGCGAGACGGGAGCCCCGCGCGCCACCGC
>NC_031768.1:12967598-12994568 GCF_001522545.3 Parus major
TGTCTGTCTGTCTGTCTGTCTGTGTATTTAATATAAATGTAATTTATATAGTTATGTGCACATACAGTTTTTTATATATATATATATATATGTGTGTGTGTGTGTGTGTAGTATTAGATGCCCTCCTGTTTTCCAAATCCCTTTTCCTTTTTTTTTTTTCTTTGCTACAAATCGGGGGGAAAAAAGGGTATATTCAGACTGGATTTCTGATATCTTAAGAGGCCAAGTGTATGGAAGGCTCTGAGAAAAGACCTGCCAGACCATTGGTGACTGGTCAGGGTGGGGAGGTGGGGTACGTTTTCTTCATTTTAATGCTACAGAGATATCTTTACTCAAATGTGACAAGAGCGCTTGCACAACAGCCTTCAGCTGAGGAGCAAGGACTGTGTCCAGGAAATTATATATTTCAGTTTCAAGCATAAACGGGAAAACGTTTTAAAAGCTTATTTAGCAATTTAGACAACTGAAGCTTCACAAAAGCCCTCTCTTCTAAAAGGGTTCAGATCTGTGTGCGTGCATTCAGAAACTCAGGGAAACTGATGTGGTTCATGCTGTTTCACCACAGACTAACCTCGATATTTTGTCCAAAAACATCAGTGCTGGCCATTCATTACTCAAAAAACCTACCACCATCTTTTGTAGAATCATGTGGGGAGGCATTTACTGCTCATGAAAATATGCAGACACTGACTCCAGCTTCTTGCAAAGGCAGATGGCACCACAGGGCTCTTTCCTTAGGGCTGATAAGCTGTTGCAGAAATGTGAACTAATATTATTTAGTCTGAATATCCCTGATTGTTTTCAGCTATCTGGAGGAGAGAAATTATATGGTTCTGAAAATTAAAATTATTTTCCTTCCTTTTCCACCAGGACTCCTTTGTGTTGTTAAGAGAGAAATAAAAAACCTCCCAATCCTCCAAACTTACATACCCAGGTGCTAGTACAACACTACCGCACTGCTGGACCTAGTCTTAGCTGGAAGCAGAAGAATGACCTGTGGCAGCTCCCTGGTGCAGACGGAGGCTGGACACTGACAGCCAGAGTGCCCATTGCCAGGGAGAATGAGACCCCTCCCAGCAGAACCTAGTTAGTAGGCCAGCTTAGCTCTAGCAAACATGCATCCTTGGAAACGCTGGCAGCCACAGGAAGAATGCCTCTCTGATTTGCTGTCCTGGTTTCCACTGCAATCGAGTTCATTTTCTTCCTAGTAACTGCTACAGGGCTGTGTTTTGGATTCTGGAAATAATAATAATGCAGATAGCACACTGATGTTTTGGTTGTTGCTGGGGAGTGTTTACACTAAGTCAAGGGCTTTTCAGCTTCTCACCCCACGCTGCCAGCAAGAAGGCTGCAGGGCACAAGGAGCTGGGAGAGGGCACAGCCAGGACAGCTGATCCCAGCTGAGATTCCACACCATAAGATGTTCTGCCCAGTATATAAAATGGGGATGGGGGGGAAACTGGCCAGACGCCACTGCTTGGAACTGTCTGAGCATCACTCAGTGGATGGTGAACAATTGCAATGTGCATTGCTTACTCTGTATATTCTAATTATTGTTCTTTTCTCTTCCTTTTTTTTCCCCATTGAACTGTTTTTGTCCCAACACCCATAATTTACTTTGGGAATTCTCTCCCACATCCCACTCAGGTGGGAGAGGGAGGGAGTGAGTGAGTGAGTGCTGTGTGCTGTTTAGCTGCCTGCCAGGTTAAACCAACAACACCTACACACAGCCTCCTTCACAGGAGTGTGACACCATTTGCTTTACTTCTTTTTTTAAACACATGCACAAAACAAGATGACATCACCAAGTGTCAATGTGGGATTCAAAATCAGAAGTTACTCAATTTTTAAGCTACAATACATAAACATTTATAAAATAACAATATCTCTAAATTCTTCAGTTTGAATAAAAATAGAATGCCACTGCATTTCACATATACCTAGCCTTCACATGCTTTGGACTTTTGAATTGGCTGGGTTTTAATGCTTTTGATTAAAATTAAACAGTACTCTTTGTCAGCTGTCATGTGAACAGTCATGTTTGTCATTCAGGTGATGCTGTGATTTGAGCGGGTACACAGTGATACAGTTAAGTTCCCAAACGGAAACTGTTGCCTTAGCTCCACTGTGGGACAGCGCGGATCAAACAAAAGACTTTTTTATGGATGCTAGTTCAATCCTGACATTCATCTCTGGCCATAACAAGAATGCATCTGTTTCCCACAGCACACCATAACAAGCATATTTAAATACTGCAGGGGGGGGGAAAAAAAAGGAGGTGGGGGGAGCAAAGGATGGGCTTTGCTTTGGAAGGAAAAATAACCCAGCAAGATTTGGGACTTCCTCTGCTGAAGGCATTATCACAGCAGATTGCTTTGAGCTGATCTTTAACCTCCCTTTGGACAACCATACAAGAACAACTTGGCATGACCTTTGCTCAATTGTCTTTTAAGAACAAGGAGTGGGAATTCTGGTGGTTCAGAGCCAACAAGATTCCCTCAAGGCAAGTGTGATAGCTGCAGAGAGAAGTGCCAGACAAGCATAGTAACGAAGATGGTAGGCAGCAAAAAGCACAGTACAGAAGAAGAAGCTCAGGAAACTCCCAGATTTCAACAAAAGGTGACAAAAATCTATTTTTTGTTTTGTTTCCTCAGAGCTGTAATTTAAATATGTAAGTTATTAATAGTAAATACTGTAAACTCATTCCAAGTGTTCCAAGATAATATAAGCAGTAGTTTATATTAGCATAGGAAAATACAGATGGAGTATCTAAAATAAGTTAAATGGACAAAATAATTACTGTATTGAGGATTATTTTTTTTCTTCCTTTTAATGACTAGAGTGTGCTTGATCTGCTGCAAAAACAGTAGGACAAGAAGTTAAAACTCTCAGATTCAGGCGTTACACATTGAGCTTATGGTAGGTAATGCTTTTGATGATGGAAAACCATCTGTTAAAACTAAGACTGGTGGTATAAAAACTGGCAATAAATCATGAATGACAGCAAGATAGCAAATTCATCTGTACTATGTCTACCTCAAAATGCTTAAACATTATTATATTGCTGTTAGGTACAGACTGTATTCATGGAGAATTTTGTGTGCGTGTGTGTGTGTGCATGGTACTCAAGATATGAGTGTTTATGTTCTATGTGTATGTTTCCTATGAACATAGAGTATTTAGTTATCTTTTAATCTTTACACTGATCTGAATTAATGTACATTATCACTAAATTAACTTAAAGTTTTTCCTTCTAATTTCATCCAGCTCTGACCACTTCTGCAGCTCCTTACTAAACTGTGCTATGCATGTTACATTTCAACAAGGATTATTTTACTGCTTGGGGTACTAAACTCCTAAAGAAGCACAGATTTCATAAATTTAAAATGAAAAAATCTCAAATTATTACTTTACACGGCATCTTTGCTTTCAAAACTCTTTGCATATAGTTAATTGACAGAAGTATAAAAAAAATTGATGCTTCTCCTTGTGTTTATCAATAATGATAATGCAGACATTTATGGTAAAAGGGTAAGTTCCTTGCTTAACAGGCCTCTAAATGCCTTTTGTTCACTGCACAGCTCTTTTTAATTTCCTTCCTGAGTTACTTGCTAACAACAGGATGAAGAGAATAAAGTTGTTATTAGGATGTTAAGGCTCTGAAATAGAAAAAAGAACACTCACTAATTTCCATTGCAACAGAAAAAAAAAAATCTATGAAATGAACATTCAGTGACACTTTTTTTCTTTCTTAAACAAACACAATTCTATTCTGATTGCAGTTAAATTACAGCAAATACTGGTAACTGGACCAGAATTGGTAGAATTATGCTATCTGGAACAGAATCTCATCACCTGCTTGCCTAATGCAATATTCCTATTCAAGCATAGAAGAAAAGTACAAAATATTATAATGTACATTAAATAGGGAAGACAAGTGAGAGCAAACTCACAGAAAATGAGCCCTCACATAATTATAATGTCTAAGAATTAAGTCTGATGCCAATGGTATTCAGGAGCGTACTGTTATTGCCACAGCATGAAAGTCTCTGTTTTAACTACTTTCAGCACTCTCTCTTTACAATTGCACAAAAATGAACAATTAATGTATAAGCAGAACATTATTGCAGAGAGGCTGTTACATTTCAAGACCTGGCTGAAGATCAAATGTGCTTCCATGGGTGAATACTCTCAGCATTCACTATTTCACACCCCTGTGGCAGAAAGGAGGACAGCATCATGAAATGCTGCAAAGTCTTGTAATCCTGACAGCACTGGTGCTGGACTGGTGCTGGGGAGCGCTGTGCTCACACTGTGGGGAAGCAACAAGGGCCAAGTGCTCCCCGCAGTACAGGAGCCTGGGCAGTAGGCAGCCTTCCTGGCAGGAAACTGGGGCCTTTTCCCCCAGCCTGAGGACTGTGAGCAGGGCATCCTGGGGATGGGAGTCAGGATCAGCCAGGACATGTCCATGGTGATGAGACTCATCTGAAAACAAAGCACACAACTCAGGGTCAGGTCCTGTGATCGTAACCTGGCTTAGATGCAGCCCAGTGATCACCAGGCAAACTGTAGAATGATCTGGGTTTGAAGGAACCTTAAAGGTGATCAAGTTCCAGCCCTTGTGTCACAGGCAGGGATTAGACCAGGTTGCTCAAAGCCCAATTCAGTCTGGCCTCGAGCACTTCCACTGGGGAATCACTAAACAAGTCCATTGAATAAGGCAGGTTCCAGGACAGGCTAGGGAGCCAGGTGCACAGCTGTGGCTGAGCTGGATGGAGACCAGCACTCCTACAGCTCAGCTCTAGCAAGGACCAATAGCACAGGCCAGAACTCAGAGCTCACGAGCAGAGAGCAGGGGACCCAGGTGGGGCTTGGTCAGGACTGTCAGTGCCCTCACAGTCTTGACAGCAACTGCCATTCCCCACAAACAAGGTATGTCCTCACACCCGAGAGCTCAGAAGGGGGCAAGGGATTTAGTTGGTGCAGGTTGTCAGTGGATAACTTTATGGACACTCAACTAGGGCAGAAACAATGGCCTACAAAGAGGAGATGGAACAGAGGGTGGCAAAAACCCTATAGACCAGCCCCAAGGGGCAACCAGGTGTGTTCTGAGTGGAGATTCACTCAGGAATTGGGGCTGGACAGGGGGCCAGTACAATGAGGACACCAAAACCAGTCAGGCTGACTGCACAGGTAGAATTGCAGAAGATCCCACACAGCCATGGGCAAGGCTCCACCTGGAGCTGGGGTCTGCTCAACTCAGGAAGGCCTGATCTAGCTGTCAGGTTTAGCAAGGGGCAGCTGCTCCATGAGGACAAGGATAAGGACACAATGACACAATATGGCTGGTGGGAGTGGGGGACTTGACACCCAGGGCTATATCCCACAGACCCGGGCACGGTGATCTGTCAGGCTCAGGTGAGAGTCCAGATCATCAGACAAAATTTTAGACCTGTGTCATCTCCACAGGCAAGGTAGAAACACAAGTCAGGTCAGGCCTGGTGGTGATGTGTTGCTGTTCAAGTGGCATCTGATCCTGCTTTCCAACACTAGCAAGTCACAAATTTTTCATTCCTTTCAAGTCCAGCTTTTGATTCTTCCTGTGGACACTAGCAGAAAAGTAACTGTGAACCTGAGAGGAAAGGTCTTTCCAGTTAGGTTTGCTAATTGATCTACCTTAGTTTAGGCAAAATGGGAGAAGCTGTTACAGGAAGAGGCATTCAGATAATAACTAGTAAAAGCTCTACTGGCTCCCACATAGCCATTTTACAGTGCATAAAGTAGATGTTTTACTTTAAATAAAGTGTGTTTCTTTACCCAGATTATGAAACTCTCCAGTTATTAAGTTTTTGATACCCAAAATGTTAATGTGAACCCCTAACAATCACTCAAATGGAGTTCACAGTATGATTTCTAATGTTTCACTTGGCAGGTTTGCATTTGGAATAGTATGGGAAAAAAGCTGTGAAGGCACTTGCGTGAAACATTGACAAATGGAAAGATAAAGGTTGACAGGAACAGTGGAGAGAAAAAAAAAGTATTGGAGAGTTGTATTCCTGGAAAAGATAGCGTGACAGAATACTGATTATCTGTCCAAGAAGTTTGAAATTGAACTGGTGGAAAAGGCACCAAAGAGATTGAAAATGGATAGAAGTGAGTGCAATACAAATATGTTCAAGAAAGGTACTCTTAGCTTTGTGTGGATTCAAGGAGATTGGAGTGCTTATCTGGAAAGCCAGAAGAAGAAAATAAGGGATAGAAGGGATAACAACACAGTTTAAATGTAAATAGTAAAGAGATTTTTATTAAATTATATTTTGGCTGTAACAATGAGAAGGAGGGCAGAGAATATGAATCTTTTAGACAAAATTTATACTGAGATATATAAAGCAGAGAGATCTGTAGCATTCAGCATTGTATTTTTTGGTAGCAGTAAAGTTGCAGCTGTAGTCCTGTGCTTGCACCACTCTGTAAGAAATCTACAGAGAACGCAAAACAGAGCAGGGAGGATAATGGAAAGATTATAACATATGACCTATGAGAGATTATTGCAGCTGGGACAGTTCAGTCTAGAAATGTCAAGAGACATGTAACGAAAGTACTAACCTGCCTGCTGAATGTCAGCTCTATACTCCAAATTCTCAAACTATTGTTTCAAAATCTTAACCCCAGTAGGCATACAAGAGGCAAGGAAAGTAGATCTGTTCTCTGCATCCAGTAGCAAAAGCAAGCATTGACAGTAGTTTGCAGCAATGGAGGTTCAGATTAGACATTTAGAAGAACTTTCTAGTAAGAGTGAGCAGTGGTAAGAGTGGATTAAATAGATAATTTGGGTTCTGGGAAGGGAAGGACCAACAGAGGTTAGCTAATCTAAGTGCTTTCTAACCTCTGAGTATCCATCAGTAAAGTGTCACTGCTGAGGATCCCTCAACCTCCCCTAACATTACTCAATATGTAAATGCTTGATTATTAAAATTAGCAAGGACAATCTAATAACGGGACATGAGCATTTCTCACACTAAGTGACCATCTCTGACTCAAGAAGAATGAAATGAAGAGAGATGTCCTCTTGGTCAAAACGCAACCATGATTTCTCACCATTTTCTTCAGAAGTGCTTATAAAAGTAGTCCATGAAAGAGGAAGAGCACAAAGAACCTCTCTCAAAGTGGGTAACTCCACTTACTCAAAGTAGTGCTACAAAGCACAGATGAATGGCATTACCACAGGTCACTATTTTCAAAAATTTATGTACTTCAGATGATTTACATGTAAACCATATCAGAATTAACATGACATTATTAGTTAAACTCTCATATAAAGACTGACTAATTTAATTCTATACAAATATCCTGAGAACATAGATTTTATTAAACATCACATCTTCATTACGGAATTGTGGAAAGAGCCAGGTATAAAATCACACTGTACCAAATGCCATGGTTTTATTGTTCATCATTTATGGACTGTCATTACATATAGAAAAACTTTGTGGATTTAATCTGTGTATATTTTATAAGACTATTTCATAAGTAGTAAATATTTTTTATTTATTCTGACAAGAGGATAGTTTAGAAGCATTGTGCATTCCACTGGAATGATGAACTGCTCTTAAAAATTAATTAAAGCTACATTAGATGGGAGCAGCAGAGTGATTGTTGTTGGAGGCAACGAAAACCTAGGGTGTAGTTTAATTCATAACTTTCATTCTCTACCTTTTTTTCCTACCTACACAGGAGGGGAAAAAATATCAACCATTGTGGGGTTTTAATCTTGGTCTAAAAATATGTTAATTAACTAATTGATCATCTCAGCAATAAGGTATCTTTTTCTGCTATTTTTGACTATTAATTCTAGCATGTCTAGAAATAGCATGCTATTGATAGATATATAGATACATAAATACGGGGATTCATGCATACATAAATACATACATAGAAACACAGTATTTTAACAAATCTGCTCCAGACATAAACCATTCCTTCATCTTAAAAAGTCTTGCAGTTGATCTTATGAAGTCTTGCAGTTAAAACCTTCAGTATATATTAAAGCTTATCAGTGAAATATTCAGTAATTTATTCTGTTTTCTTGGAGAAGTTTGGCTTTGAAGTCAAACACTATTTAACCACATTTTTTGTTTCACAGTTTCCTGATGACTTTTGAACAGAAATTATGTGAGGGTCTGCTTGTCTTTATTTTGACTCAGTTATAAGTCAGGAGACTTACAGCTTCTCTCAGGCAAAGACTATTTTAAATGCAACTTCTGCTGTGGTAACTGGTGCTTGAGATCCATGAAGCTCAGAGAGGGATCATGCTTTCAGTTTGAGAAATGAGAGGATTTAAATGGAACATCTAAACACATTTTTTTATCATTTATAATTAATTGTTGCAGTTTGAGAACTGAAGTTCTGTATAAAATAACCCAAATTGCTATGTATCAGGTATCAGGTGAAACCTTCCTAACAACTGAGGCTTTTCCCTGTTTTTTGCCTATTCAATTCAGACCTTGAAATTCAGTGCATTCAGGAGCATTGGTATCATGGTTTCCTGACTTGTTTGCCTGAAATTTACACCCTGAGACAACATTTTTATGCATCAGATGTCTATTCAACTCAAACAGCTGTTGCAAAGAGCTCAGTCATTAAAGTCCATGGTGATGTGTCCCTGTTACTTGGGAAGAAATGGAAGGAGGTTTCCCAGGAGACCATGATCAGCCTGGCACAGGATATTGGTTACAGAAAAGAAATTAGTTGCATGAGCCTCCCCACCCATGACTCTTGCTCCACTGTTCTTTTAAAAGCTGCCTGACTTGTAAGGACTCACAGAAGACCATCTGTTGAGCCTTTCCAATCAAACCTAATTTGTATTTATTTTAGAGAGTAAAGAAGACACACTCCAGCCTTTTGAAAGCTCATTTAGCCCCAACAGCTAGAAGATGCAGTTTAGGATACCTTATTCAAGATACACAATATGTTGACTTAGATTTTTAGACAAATTCCATTTGGACAGACATGACAGACCCTACATCCCTTTCTCTGGCATTTCAATTTCCTCTCTCTCTTGTAATGAGGTACACAATAATTTCTTTTCATGCTCTTCAAACAGAAGGACAGAATACATGAAGTATTTACCAGAGATGGAAATTAAATAAGCAGAATGAAAGGTATTCCACTTCCACTTTGAAATTCTGGCCCAGCTTAGACAGGTGATAACACTACTGCAAGAGACACATCATTCTGTTACATGTATATGGAAAAACCTATCTGTGGAGATTAATCAAAATGCACCTGGAGTCAATAGCACACTCTCAGCATGAAAGCAAAGATTAAATTCGGCCTTTCATACTAAAAAGAAATAGAAGGCAAGGGAATTTACATTTCCAGTATATTGACAAGCATTCAGCTTCAAGAAAGTCTGCTTTCCTTTCATCTCTATTCCTGTGCACCTGCCTGGTCAGGGAGGGCTAGATTCTCACCCTGGATAAGTCCATACCTGGTGCTACTCCTTCAGGATACCAGCACCCATCTCTGAAGAGCAGGCATATGTGGCTGGGTTTATAAAAGAGCTGCCTGCTACCTCTGACTGCTCCAGTCCTAGCACTGCTCATCTGTGCTGTCCAAATATTCTTCTAACAGCGTAACACTCCTGCAAATATTTTTCCTCTGAGAAAATGAGCTACAAATTTCAGGCCGAGTGCTGCATTAATCATGGTTTAATCATTTCCCTTGAGTATGCTTTCCATAATGTGTGAGTAGTTCTTGCAGAATCACTGATAAAGGAACTTAGTTAATAAGGAAAAGATTCAGCTGTGAGATTCACTTAGTTTGGCTACCTGTTTTTCTTGCTTAGTCACCTCTTTTGACATGTATTTTCCTTTTTTCTTGACAGCTATCTCATTCTTTCTTTTGACATTCTCCTTTTTTTCTACTTTCTTTCTCATCTCCTCTTATTTACTTATCTACCCCTTTCCCTTTCACCTAGTTCATGTATGTTTGTATTACACTTGGTTTTCTTTGAAGATGTGCAAAAGATAAATACATTTGAAATTCGGGTCTCAAGGGGAAAGATCCTGAGGAACAATTCTCTTGTAACTTCTCACAGGTTGGGATGGCCTTAGATGTGTGTCTTCTGATGAAGTCTGATTTTTAAAAACAACACTGACAGTGCCCACTGAAGCTAAGTACTACTGAAATCCACTTTCTTGATTCTGTCAAGGTTAACAATAGCCAATGGAGCTGTCTGCTCTAAAAATTTTTAGCTTTATATTATCTTGATCATATTCTTATGCTATTTAAGAGTAAGAAGGATGGTAATTTCACTTCAGCAGTGTAGAAGTTACAGTTGTGTGTGCTGAAGCAGCTGTACAGCACAACCGAAGATGTAGTGGCTCCTGGGCAGATGTCAGCCAGGTTCCACGTGAAGGGCCTGGGAACTCTGAATTTGCCTATGATAGAAGCATTTTGCTGCATTTAGAGACAGCTGCTACCATTACAGCCATGTTCTTTATCCATCTCTCGGCAGAACAGGACGATGCTTTTTCCAAAATATAATAACTTTCATTAAAAGGCAATTAATTTCTTCAGCACCGAGAATTTGGTACTCCCAGCACCGTGCTCCTCCTCGGGGAGGAGAGCGGGCCGTGGCTCTGGGGCAGCCCGGCGGTGCAGGCGGCGCGGCAGGCGGGAGCTGTCCCCTCAGCACCGCCCCGCCTTCGGCTGCTTCTGCTCCAGCCAAACCTCACCGCGGGTCGCTGTGAGGGGGCTACCGAGGCTGTCCGGCCCGGCTGTGCAGCTGCGCCCGGGACCGGGGCGGACACACCGATGCGGTTCCTGGTGTGGCGCTGCCTCCAGAAGCGCTCCGGCACTGACCGCGCCTGCCGCGCTCGGAACACGGCTCGGGATTTGAGCCAACAGTGCCCTTGTGGCCAAGAGAGCCAGTGGAATCCTGGGGTGCATTAGGGGGAGCATTGCCAGCAGGTCAGGGAGGTGATCCTGCCCCTCCATTCAGCCCTGGTGAGATGAGTGTATTTGGAGTGGTGTGTCCCGTTCTAGGCTCCTCAGGACGAGAGAGACATGGAGATCCTGGAGTGGGCAGCGGACAGCAACAAATGATTTAAGGGACTGGAACATCTCTCTAACAAGGAAAAGCTGAGGAAGTTGGACCCGTTCAACGTCTGCAAGAGAGGACTGAGAAGGAACCTCATTAATGTGTATAAGTATCTAAAGGGGGGGCGCCAAGAGGACGGAGCCATTTGGAGGCTCCTCTCGGGATTGCAAAGCTTAGGCTAGAGGCAACGGGCAGAAACTGACGCACAGGAAGTTCCACCTGAACGTGAGGAAGAACTTCTTCACTGTGCAGGTGACCGGTCAGTGGAACAGAATGCCCAGAGGAGTTGTGCAGTGTCCCTCACTGGAGATGTTCAAGAATCTTTTGGAAGCAGCCCCGTGCCAAGTGCTGTGGGACGGCCCTGCTCGAGCCGGGGGGTCAGAGCCGGTGAGCCCGCGGTCCCCTCCAGCCGGGCCCATTCCAGCCTCCTGAGACTCGCGGGGGCGGGGCCCGCCCGCGGAGCTGCCGCGGGCAGCGCGCGGTGGCGCGGCGGGACAGCAGCCAACCAGGAGCCCGCATGCAAATGATCGGCCCCGCCTTCCGCGCGCGGAGCGGGGCGGGGCCCGCCGGTTGCCGTGGCGACGCGAGCGGCCGAGCCCCCGGGCGGCTCCCGGGGAGACCCCCCGCGCCGGGCGGGCCCGGGCGGCGGCCATGCCAGTGCGTGCGGCCGGTGCTGAGTCAGGAACAGGCATCCCCAAATCCTCCTCCGAGACCATGGAGGAGCTGGAACACACCTGCCCGCAGCCGCGCCTGGTGAGTCGGGCCCGGCCGCGGCCCACCCGCTCGAGCCGCCCCGGGTGCTGCGGGGCCGCTGGGCCGGGGGCGAGGGAGGGAGTCCCCGGGCGGCCGGTGCCGCCTCACGGCGGGTCCCTCTGTGCAACGCCAGGGAAAGGGCAAGCGAAGGCTGTCCGAGGTGGGCTGTGCCGTGCCGTGCCGGAACTCGGGGCAGTGCGGTGACAGCCCGGCAGGATTCTTGGTCCGCCCGTTAAAAGCCCGGATCCCCCGCGCTCCCGAAGGGTCCGGGCGCGCCCGGGCACCGGCGCGGCTGCCGCATGTGTGCGGGTGGCGGGAGCGGCGGCGGGAGGCGTGCGGTGGCCAAGCCGTGTTACGATCTAAAAAGCTGCCTGTTTCCAGTAGTGAATGCAGAGGAGCGGCCCGCGCTCCAAGGAGCATGTGGGTGGCGGGGAGCGATGGCCGGTCCCAGCCTCTCCCGGTGCCGCTCCCGCCGGGAATGGCTGCCCCCGGCGCTCCTCAGTGACCGCCTGGCTCCGTTTTGCCCTGCGGACCGGTTCTCGGACGGGTTACTGCGCCCAGGAATGGCAAATCCCGCTTTTCTCAACTTCAGGAATCCGGCGAGGATTTTTGCCCGTTCGATTCAGGATGTGTAAGGAAGAAGAGAGTCTCGGAGAGCTGGGGGGACAGGAGAATGAGGGAGGGCCGGGAGAGTGATAATTAAAATAACTGCTCTGATGTTCTTTCCTTAAAGACTCCCTCAGACCGTGTAGACAACTTTACAAGGCTGCTGTACCCCAAGAGTTCAGATTCTAAGAGATGTCCTTCTTTTCATGTGCTCATTTAAAGGATTTTGAGTATTTCCTTGCTTCTTATTTAAATCTGTTATTATTCCCACCAGGAAAGATCTCTCCTTACCCCAGCATGGTATGCATCATTGGCAAGGTGGTAGAAAGTTAATAATAACAATACATAAATGCAATCGCAGAATTGTGGAGGCAGTGTCAAGATGCAAAATGCATGATGTATGCAACAGTTTAGTACTGGAAATTAGATAATTTAACAACAGAATTCAGTCGCAGTGCTAATTAAAACGTATTTAAACATCAAACTTCAGTAATTAAATTCAACAGTATAGTTGAGACATTGTTCTGATATGACAAGAAATAGCAACAGTCATTGGAATTGACCCAAATTAATGTTTTCTTCTTGCTCTTGTTATAATTAGATTCAGCTTTAAAGAAGACTGATAATTTGTTCATGGAAAGCTTTTAGAGCTGTTTTAATAGGGAAAGTTAGCTCAGGTGTAGTTACTGCAGTGTGCTCGTACAGGCTGTCTAAGATTTCTCTGTCAAAAGCTCAGATATAACAACCTGTTTGAGTATATTACTCTGTGTAGTCTGACATTTTAAAAGATTTTAAAGAAAGGAGTGACAATATGATACCAGTATTTACAGTATCATGCATTCCAGTATAATTTCTGTGGAAATTAAGGTGACAGAGTACATGAATAAAACAGGATTTATTATGATGTTTTAGAACTTCCTGAGTACCAATAATGGACAATGGAGACAGTTTAAATAAATATTTGTGAAAAGTGTGTCCTTATGAAGTGATCCTTCATCAGTAACCAAATCATTGTTATCTTTTTAGGCCAAAAAAAAAGTTGCCTGGTGAAGTATAATGCAATACACTGAACTCAGAGCATAGGGAGCGAGGCAAACGCGTGTTGTCAAGCAGTGTCTGAAATGAGAAAAATTAAGGGCAGGTGTTCTGAAGAGTTAAAGGGAATCACCCCTTGACAGACAGTTTAATGACATGGACATGAAGTTCCTATCAGATCTTTTTTAAGATCTTTAAGACTTGATCTGATCTCATCCTTCAAAGGCTGCATGTGCAGTGGTGGGCCAGTAACCTTGTCACCTAGATTATTAGTGTAAAGGAACAAGTGTGTCTCAGGTAGCATTTTAGCATTGTTTGGACATCAGGATGATACCTCAGGATGGCTTTGGTACCTCAGAATGATATAATCAGTGGCAAGTCTGTGATATTTACAGATGACTTTTTAATGCTGTTCATTGGTTCTCACGCATTTCTAAAATTAATTATCTGGGCTTTCAGGTTATATTAGGCTAAGTTGTAGGAAGCAGTTTTTCTTGAGAAATCACCTCAAATTTTAGAAGGTGAAAAGGGGTTGGTTCTTTTCTGAAACTGTTGTCATCCTTTTCATTGAAACAGGAATTATTTCTTTAAAGCCTTTAAACTGTGAATATTTTTAATGGATATCTGCCATTAGACCTCTCATTTTAGGCTGTGAAGTCTGCTAGCTTGTCAGGAACTGTCACATTAGGACTAAAGAACTGTGTCCTTCAATGATCAGTAAATCAGGGGATATTGAAGGCAGTTCTAGGATAAGTTTACATGTATATTGAAACCTGGTGTTTTCCAGTGCCTGGTACTGTTGTAATTATAAATTGCCATTAATTTTTTGCCAAGACACTATGCATTTTCTTAACCAGCTGGAACATTAATGAGCATTTTGTCAATGAGAATTCAGTCAATTCCTCTGCTCCATCTCTGACTTAATCTTTGCCTTCTTTATGTTCTCAACTTTTATGTACCTTAGTGCCACGAAAATGTCTGAGTGACCCCACATATCTTGGTCTCAATGCACATCAGAGAAACAAACCCATCAGAGTCACAGGTTTTATACATACTGGTGATTTTAGGGATTTTGTGGTCAAGACAAAACCCCTCACAAATAGCATTTCTCCAATCCTGATTTGCATCCTTTTGCATTTATCTGTTTCCTCATCCAGACCAAACTACTGTGTTAGGCCACTTTCTAATCTGCTGCAGTCCCATTCATATTTATAAGCCTCAGAATAACCATGGTTTGGTGATGAGGGGCCTTCGCTGTTTTCAGTGGGATAAATGTGACCTATGGTCATATCATGCCACACACTCATGGTATGGCAGTTGTCCCTGGATAATTTTCAGTAAGCTGCAGAGTGCTGCCGTGGACTTTGGATCTCAGCCTGGGAATCCTGCCCTTAGGGTTTACCCACATGCATCAGTACTAAAAAGGAAAGCTCTTAGTTTAACTAAGAGATATCATAGCAAAAAATACCAAAGACGTAATACAAAACCTTGTGAAATTATTTGCTTATTGTTTTTATAATTTATTTATGCTGCTTGGGATCAAGAGTTTGACTTTGTCCCATGTATGTAGCTCCTTGAAGGATTGATGTGTCCTTTGAAAATTACCAGTCCTCACCTGAAAGAAACAAACAGGCATTTCAACACACTTTGTTCAGAAAGACAGTTCCATGTGACATCTTTCATAAAAGAAAACAATGGCAATTTATAAGGACAGTGCTGCAGATAAAGCAAACCCAAATACACATTGAAACTTACTTGAAAACAAACTTTAGAATGTACTGCTTGGTCTCATCTTTCCCTTAGACATGCTAAGAGCTTATTCTCCTTGTATTTCATGTCTCTGTCATCCAACACAGGCATCAGTGAAAACATCTGGGAAAGTAAAGTACTCTTGGGCCCTGGTAACCTATGTCTTATTTTCAAAACTGTCAGAGCCTAACTGAGGGTTAGTTAAGTTGAGGGAATTCAGGGCAATGCAACATAACATTTCCATCACAGTACTTAATTAAAAAAAAGATGAGCAGAAACCCACCTGAATTAGTGGGGGAGAACTACAAGGGAGGAGAGGGAGTAGATAGGTAGATATGTGGTTGGTTTGGCCTGTGCTGTCAGGAACATTGGTGGGTAGAGGGCAAGGCAGGAGGAATTAAGCATCAGTTTTAATTAATTTAAAGTGATTCTATCTTTCAGATGATGTAAAGAAGCAGGTAAGTGGTTTTTGTTCTGTCTGCTCTGCCCTACACAGTGCTATCCATGAAATACTGGGCTATGTGACATCCCTACTACCCTTGGGTGTCTGTTCTCAGGCAGCTGAAGCTGTGGCCAGCTCTCATTTCTTGTACAGGAATCAGCATTGGGCCCTGTGTGGAAGTATCCAAATAGTTTTTTGGGGGCTTTTTTCCATCATCATTGCAAGGACAGGCTTGCTGGATACTTCATCTATCCATATGGCAGATAAAACATGTTCTGCCAAGGCACTGCAAGTGTTGTGGCCATTTGAGGTTCACCCTTGCAATCCCCGCATTGTTCCAAAATCCAGATTTACTTGTGTAGTGTTCTGAGATTCAGAGGCTACAGGGTTTTACAGGTCACTAGGAATTGGGTATTAAGTATCTTGGGGCCACTGAATCTGCAGTACTTGGAGAATGAGACTCAAGTACAATTGAATATGACAGATCTCACATAATTTTAGTTATCCGCTGCTTTAGCCATTTTATTTCTTTTCTTGATTTTTTAGAAAAAATTAGAGTACATTAATTATTTTTTTCCCAATTATTCAAGTACATTTGGAAAACACTTTTTTTAAAAATCTTATTGAAGAGTACAGGAGAACATTTTAGTGTTTGCACACTCTGGCGCTGTATAATGGTTCAAGAAGTCAGTCTATTTCTTTAGATGGTTTCTTGTTGCTGCTGTTAAGCAATGAACTCAAACACAAAATCTGAAACAATTGCAAGGAGGTGTGCATGCCTTGGATTCCTGTGTTTTCATCCTTTCATATTTGCAAGGAATGTTTTATGAGGTTCTGATGCAACCCCTAGCATAATTTCAGTATTTTATTTCCATGAGTTTTCATAGATCTTCATATTCTTCTTTCCTATATCACTGGAAGGCAGTTTTAATCAGAGGAGCCAATGATTAATGTAGGGGGGCTTTATTCTGGGTAAAAAGTGTCCTATGCATCTGTTTCTCTCTCACGTGATGTTATTACAGGGGGTCTGCCATCTGTTTACTTCAATGTGGAATTAAGCATAAATAAATATGTAAATAGCCTTACATTTAAGGAGCCCAACATTATTTAACTAAATATTTATTTGGTCTTTTAGAAATCCAGGTTTTGTGCTGTATTAATTTCCATTTTCATAAATGTTGGCTACTATATAAAACCACAAACCCATAAAAACATGCCAAGTGAGGTTTGTGCTTGGGGACATGTAGCAATTTTTGCTGAACTTAAAAAAATAAATTGCCCATAGACATGAAAAATCTGCTTAGATTTCCCCTTATTACATCAGAGGACTTGGAGTTTATATAGGTTCTGAAATGCTACAGTTTCTGCAAAAACATGTTGCGATACATGTTTGTGAGATACACAGAGCTACAGATACCTTTTCAGGAATCAGAAATGACCCATAATCACGGAGAAAACATTACTTTCTATATATTGCATTCTGTGCTTGCAAATGCAATAATATTTTAGAAACAGGTTATATTAGGAGACTATTACCAACTTCTTAAACTGTGCTGTTGCCATACAAAGATGTGTATCATATCTTTAAAAATGAGTGCAAAAACATTGTAAACAGATTCTCTCTGCTTCCTTCTCAGGAACATAGACGACATTATAATATAACTTACATAGAAAATGTAAAAAGAACTCATCACATGCATGGATGTGGAGCAGAAGAAATACAGAATTAGGAGGCAAATACTGACTACACAGGCAAGAATATGTGGAGTGTATACTCAGACATCCACAATTGTGCACAAACATTCACTACAGACATAACTGTCTATCCCAGTGTGTCCTTTGTTTCCATGTAATCTGCTTTCCTGTTTTATACACATACAAACAGATAGTATAAGGTGAAAACCTCTTCAGAAAGGAACTAGATGAATCAGGGATCTTATAAAGAAGCCCATTGCCCTCCCTATAGGAGTTTTTCTGCTGACAGCTGAGGGACTGCAGAATATGTGTCTCCTGTGCAGGAGGAAAAAAAGGTTTGGGGTTTTCTTGCTTCTTCATAGCTCTGTTTCTGAGTAATGGTTTATAAAATGTGCTGTCCTACATGTCTGACATAAAATAATTGCTAAATGTGAAGTATATCTGTAAAGAACAAGTAGAGATTGAATATTGGGCCAAATTTACCCAGTAATTTAGCTATATAACTGGGTTGCTTTTAGAAGATTAACCCTTGCCTGTGTTAAAGCAGAGTTGGGTTCTTTAGCCATATATCGGGTGAATTTGCAGATGACACTAAGTGGGGTGGGAGTGTTGATCTGCTTGAGGGTAGAAAGGATCTACAGAGAGACCTGGACAGACTCATCAGGGGGCTGAGGTCAGTTGCAGGAGCTCAATAAGGGAATGTGCCCTGCCCTGCACTTGGATCACATCAACCCCATGCAACATTACAGAATGGGGGGGGAGTCACTTGAGAGCTGCCCAGCAGAAAGGAATCTGGGGTTGCTGATCACCAGCCAGCTGACCATGAGCCAGCATGTACCCAGGTGGCCAAGGCCAATGGCACCCGGCCTGTATCAGTAATAGTGTGGCCAGCAGGACCAGGGCAGTGATTGTCACCCTTACTCAACACCGGTGAGGCCACATCTCAAGTACTATGTCCAGTTCTGGACCCCTCACTGCAACATAAGATACTGAGGTGCTGGAGTGTGTCCAGAGAACGGCACCAGGGGTCGTGAAGGGTCTGGAACTGTGAGGAATGGCTGAGGGAACTGGGTTTGTGTAGTCTTGAGAAGGCTCAGGGGGCAGCTCATTGCTCTGTACAACTGCCTGAAAGGAGGGTATAGTGAGGTGGGAGCTGGTGTCTTCTGCTATGCCTACAGTGAGTGAGCCAGGGGTAATGGCCTTAAGCTGAGACAGAGGAGATTCCGATTAGATATTAGAAAAACTTTTTTCAGTGTTAAGGTGGTCAGACATTGCAATAGGTTGCCCAGGGATGTGTGGAGTCAACATCCCTGGAGGTGCTCAAGAGGCATCTGGATCTGGCGCTGGATGATGTGTTTTGGTGGTTTAGGGCTTACAGTGGTAGTGCTGGGTTGATGGACTGGATGGTCTTAAAGCTCTTTTCCAACCTTCATGATTCTGTGATTTTGTGATTCCATACAGTAATGTGCAAGTAAAAAGAAATGCATAGTAGACATTCAAAACACAGGAGCTGATGTTACCTTCACTGAATTGATCAGTAAAACAGAGTGGCATTAGAGCAGTGGTTACACATTTTTGGTCTGTTGACCATGACCAACCTTGAGCATTACTCCAGGGCCAGCAAGCGCTTGCCACTGGGTATTGAGTTGCAAATGCCCCACAGCCAGTTTGGTTCTTGGCGATGGTGTCTGCAGGCTGATGATTGGCAACTAGTGTCCCTTTGAAGGAGCAGCAAACTTCTTTATCCTGGAATGCCTTGTATCCCTCCTCAGTGCTGGGATATCTGTCTGTAACCATCAGGACTGGAGAGCATCCAGGCTCACAGGCTACACAGTCCCCTTGCTTCAGTGTGCTCTTCCCGTGAGTCCTGCCTGGGTCACTGGTATGCAGAGCTCCTTCCCGCCACGCCAGGGGAGCGGGCTCAGGTGGATGAGTTGCCAAGGGTCACATTTCGCTTCCAGCTGGTGTTCATGGAGGTTGAGGTGCTTCATCGGCAAGTCTTTCACTTGAACTCTGCTTGACTTGGGGCCCATCCTACCACTAGGATTATTTTGTTTTCTAAATAATGTGTTCCAGTTCAGTCAAAAGTCATGGCTGTCATGCAAGAATCTTGTCACAAAATTATTTGGCCTTTTGCAAATATTAGACTAGATTACATAATAGTTGTTCTAGTTTTATAATCTATGAATCTCTACATATATACATCATTATACGTCTTGAAAAGGTAGTGGAAGCTTCTTTTCTTCTGCAATATCTTCAATTTGTAATTGCATCTTGCACTTAATTATTACTGACTTAATACTAATGACGAGTAAAGTATATTTGATTGAAGATAAAGCCCAGAAAGAGCAACAAAGACAATTTGAAATGCTTGCAAACAGAACGCTGAAGATACTGTTCTTATAAAGTTAGTTTGTGATATTTTTAGTTTACATCCACCTCCCTGAGTCAGTAGAACTTTGAGAGAACAGGCTAGGGTTTTTTTGATCCTGGCATTGATATAGAACTGTTTGTAAAAAGTTTACCAGTAGACAACCACCAGTACCATTCAATTACAATTTAAATGCTCATAAATTTACCTGTTTGGGTCAAGGTTACTGACCCAAACTAGGAGACAGCATAGTTTTCTTTTTTGACACTGAACCTATAAGAGAAGACCTTGGTAGTCCTTAATGTGGCCTTTCCACTCACAGAAAGTGTTCATACCTCAGAAACTTGGCATGTATTTAGTTTTCAGTAGTTTTGATAGGTTCTCTTTTCTTAAATATTCATTGAAACTGATGTATTTCCTGCCCTGTAATTATTGTTTCCCAACATCAGGAGCAGGTTCCCAAAATAATCATTCCTCACATGAGTAGACCTTACCCACGTGATTTGTTCCAGTGAAATCACTTACCTGTTTTAAATACTGCCTCTGAGACAAAAGGTGGTTACAGCATCAGACCTCCCACAGAATTTCCCTGACAGTTTAATTCTTTCATAAGCACAGGCCCAGCCTGCTTTATCAAGTGTTGCCTCTGTAGCTGTACTGGTTCATGATCTGAAATTTCATTGACCTTTGTTGATGGCAAAATCTTAGATGACAGTACAACTTTACCAAGAGGTGGAGAGAAGGTACTGTAGTTGCATGAATTTAAAAAAAAGCAGTAGCTCCTTCAATTAGCTGTGTTTCCTACAGTCACCCTGCAGGCAGAGTTATAAAGGTAGGTACATTATGGCTTGGATGGGTCTACATTTGCCTATTTAAATGAATGTTTCTGTCTTCCTTGCTGCTGTGTTAAAAATCCAGCCCAACTACCAAACATACAGAAAGCAAGCAGACAATAGCACAACAGGCTGTAAACAAAAGAGAAGGTGTGGAGGTGCTTGTGTTCTTGAGCTGTTATTTCAGTGGTAGGACTCCTCTTCCTCTACAAATCACCAACAACTCTCCTTTTAATTATTAGAAACGGAAGCATGACTGTTTATCTTATGCCTAGGAGCCAAGTTAAATGGCTACAGTAGCCTGAGACTGTGAAGAATGATAATAAAAAGGCAGCATCAAGATGCACCTGAAAATAAGGTGCTTCTAGCTGTCCTGTAGGGATTCCTCATGAAGTGTCCTGGCCCCAGAACCAGCTCAGGGCTACCAACCACACGATGCTCTCTTCTCTGAGCTACTGTCTCACCAAATAGATTAGGCAGTGGGTTACAAAGGCATTGCTGGGGCATATGGAGCTGTGAGGTGTTTGCTGGGAAAGCACTCATTATCTACCTTCCATCTTTTAATGTCCTGAAGTTTACTGAACATCATTTAGTTTTTTGCAGATTTCCTAGAAAGCAAGTAAGACACTATTTAAACTTCTCATAGAATGAACAGTTTCTAATATGCAAGGGTTACTAAATATGATGGTTTCCCATACCTTAATTTTACTGTCTTAATTTCCAGGAAACATGACTCTTATTGCAAGAGCTTTTTACCATCTTCTGAAGCAAATATCATTAATAACTCCTAGTATTACAATGACTTCTCCATTTGTGACATGTGATAAGCTTTCTCTCACATACTACTACAGGATGGTGCAGGTCTCAGGAGCTTACTTTGATCCAAAATACAAGACTAATTTCTCTTGCTTGGCTAGTTGCAAAATGTAAATGCCTAGAATATAAGGAAGGCAGAGACGAAGGGAAAAATCTATCAGACAGAAGTGCAAAGTCTTTTTCTAACCATCTGATTATTGGAAAAACTATAGCAAACTTCCAAAAGAACTTTAATGGATTAACCAAAATGATAAAGCTGCTATATAAATTATTTGCTGTTTTCTCACAATTCTAATTATTACCGTCAATAAACTGGAAAGAATACAAGTAATAATATACAAACTAAAAAGATTTTATAAATTATTTCTGGGTTTTAATAATTTCTGGAAATATTTTCTCTTACAGGTTTACATACAAACCAAATGGTCTCATTCTACTCTTAAGATGTTTTTGTTAAGCGTAACAATAATTTTTCTAGGACAGATAAAACAAAATAGTAGTGAGTAGTCATTTGGAAGCTAATGCTATAAATTTCCTTTGATCTGTCAGCACATGGTGTTTATGCTTTTCTCTTTATGGCTTTGACAGAATATGGCTGATTTTAATCTATTACATTTGATGTATTTTCATATCTAGTAACTGAGAAGTCAGTGAGTAAAGGGAATATTGACAGTTCTGGTTCTAAGCCCTGATCTGTAAAGTGAGCTTTAATGACGAACGTTTATAAAAGCTGGACAGATGGGAAGCTAATAGAGGTTGTTCGCCATTGAGCAGAGACCAAAAGAAAAATCTCAGTGTTGCAAAGGTGGTTACATGGATGAAAAACACCACTGTGTTTGCCTGGGGGGAAAAAGAGGTATCTTCCTGCAAACCAGGCCTATTTTCTTCAAATAACCTCCAAGGAAACAACCTCTGCCAAGCTAGGAGCTGATTACCAGTTGCAGGCCTCAGACCATAGGCATTATTGTTTTAACATTTCTGCCTTCCTCTTTATCTCAGCAGGAACCAGGCTGTATGGGCTGCCATGTAACTTGACCTTGCTTGGAGATAAAAAGACAGATTAGCACCCAGCAATAGCAAAACCAGAAGCAAAAATACAGTATTTAGAAAATAAAGGAAAGAGCTGGCACTGTATGATTATGTGTAATGTTCTACACTGTGCAGCGTGGGTGGTCTGATGAACAGTTCCCCTCCATGAAACCCAGACAGAAACTTGGGCTTGGTCATAGTCTCTCCATTTTTAACCTTGTCTGTGCAGAGATTCTGTGATTTTCATCATGAAGATACTTATGATGATGATTTCCTGTAACATTTGAGAGTATGGGAAAAAGATTAAGAAAAGAAAAACAGGAAAAAAAGGAAGCCTACATAAAATGGCATTACTTGCAGTAAACAAAATGAATAGGAAATCAGCAGAAAGAACTGGATGTGAATCTTTAATTCTTTGTTGTTGTTTTACTATTGTCCTCTGAGCTTTCCATGCAACAAACTAGTGAGCCCAGAGATCAGCAGCAATTAAACGTGACATGCCCTAAAGTGTCTCAGGGATGCTAAAGAATGCTAAATGCTCAGTGATTAATCATTTAGCATCAAAAATCTGAAAAAAAAAAACAGTGTAAACACAAAAAGGGATGCTGTTATGATCATCCATGGGTACTCAAACTGGTGCGGCAACTATACATCAAATGGTCACTGTCAAAATCCAACCAAGCCACAGCTGCACAGCCATGAACTCCCAGTTAAATCATGGTGGAGGCAAACTGACAGATTTCGTTCAGCTTTTCTCGGCCACCACTTCATCTCAAAAACAAAGCAAACCAAAACTCAGCTATGTTTTTGTAAAGATTTCAGGCCACAAGCTGTAGAAGTGTGGTTTTTTTTCCTATAAGACCATATGGCAGATAATAAATATCAGAGGGTCTGATAGTTGATAACTTCCTACATAGAAATGGGCAGAAAATACAAATTCAGTAATCAAGTTTCCTTACAGATAATGCCACGTCAGTCTTCACACATCCTCACACTGTCTCATATCTTTAGGTTATAAACTCCTCAGAGCAAGTACCCTTGTGGTGCTCTGATCACAGTTAGGAGTATTTTAGTACTATTACAGAATGTGTCAGACCAGAAAGGAGTCAGATCTTGTTAAATGGGACTTAAGGTTGCATCCTTGCCTTTATTTTGAATGGCTCCTCAAAATTATAGGATATTCTGACTAAAACCACAACAAAACAACCTCTACTCCCAGTTATTTGTACTGATGCCAGTGGAAGGAAAGGGTGCTTGTTAAGAGGTGGCTCATTTGCAGCTTTCTAAGTCCCAGTTAGTTTTTACAACTGTTTCTTACTGGTAACAGAATGCATTTTTCCTTAGGCCTTCAGAGTCACTGAGAGGGGTTAAGCTACTCACACCATCCAACCCGACTCTGTTCTGCAAACAGAAAAATTGTGTACCTTCACCCACCTCAAAGATGACCAAGCCTCTATAGGAAAGAATTCAGTTACATGACATGTTTAAAAAGCTTTATTTTCCTCACCATTCTACCTTGTGTGAACTGTCTGTGCTCAGGGATGACCAAAAATCCCCAGAGAACAAACCAGCATGAAGTCTGGTTACAGCATTCTGCCACAATTAAATGGTTCTTCTACAACTACTTGATGGTGAAAATAAATTCACTTTCCTTGTGCTTTGTTCTCCTTCCAGACTCTGACGGCACCAGCTCCATTCGCAGATGAAACAAGCTGTCAGTGTCAAGCACCCCATGAGAAGTTAACCATTGCACAAGCCCGCCTGGGAACACCAGGTATGTGGAGAGAGCTACGTCCACAGGATTGTGAGCACGCCCAAAGCACTGCTTCTTCCATACAAACATCAATTAATGCTCATTTGTGCCTTCTACTCAGAAGCAAAAGCCTAATGTCTGGTGCTGTCAGGTAATGGAGAAGAAACCAGCAACTACAGAGCCATTATGTTCTATAAGAGAAACAAGAGAAAACATGTCAAGTTAGAGTTTGCTTTTTTTTGTGGATGTTGGTTGGAAGGAAGGCTTGCCAGCCCACTCCAGCCAGCCTGAAAATTGTGTTATGTAGTAGCTACCTTCTGGATTCTGTCTCGGTTCTAGAAGACAGGTGTCTGATGGGGAGGGCAGGAGCCTCCCTTTGAATGAAAGAATGTAGACCCTCTCCCTCCGAATTATTATAATTCTGAAATCAAGGGGCTTTCAGACAGAGATCTGGGGATAGGAGTAACAGTTCTTTACTAGTATAACCAGGCAAACAAACAACAATAGCTACAGCAATAACAAGAAAACAGAACCAGGGGCCCCGTGACAGCTTTTCTCGGCTGGGATGGAGGAGAGGCTTTGTTTCACAACCCCCTCAGGCAGTCAGTCCCGGTGCTCCTGCGGGGCTCTGAGGAACAGTCGGCTGGAGCAGCAGGGATGAGCTGAGATCCTGGGCCGGTGGATGAGGTGGAACAGCAGGGATGAGCTGAGATCCTGGGCTGGTGGCTGAGGTGTATCAGCAGCTCCGCGGCGGTGCCTGGCACTGCCACACGTCCCGGCAGGGCAGGGGGTGCGAGGCCACCAACAAAGGGAAGAAGGAGAAGCAGCAGCAGCTCCGTTTGGGTGATGGCGAAATTCCCTTCTCCCCACCGCAGCAGCTCTGCCCCCAACGTATCCTCTGAAGCTGAAGAAAAGCCCGACAAACTGTCCCCACCCTCCTTTTTTCCCACCCCCTTCCCCCTCCCACCCCCCCGGGCCCGGCCAAACTCTGTCTCCTGTCAAGCACCCACCAAGTACCCACAGTTAGGTTGTCCCCGAAACTAATGGGTAAAAATTCCACGGGCAAGCCAGAACTTAAAAAAAAAAGACACCTAACCCCCAACAGATTCTCATCTCATACTGTCTCTGTATGCTGGAAAATTCTTTTTTCACTGATGTTCCTGTTGATCGTATCAGACTTTCAGTAGCCTTAAAGGTTACTTGCCAATTTCTTTATCTGGGCATCTGTGATTGGACTGGGGGAGTGGGATGATTTCACATGAAGTTGCAAATGCATCCTTCAGCCCTCCCATATTTCAAGAGGTCGTTTTAAAAAAGTCTCTGTTTACTTATTCTACTTATTTAAAATAAGCTTTTGAAGTACATATTATAGGAGCAAGCTGCAAGGATCTTGCAAGGAACAGTGTTGTCCCATGCACCCTTGGATATCCTGAGTGCAGAGACATCTCTCTGCTGTCACTGATACACAGTCCATGGAGGTTTGAGCTCTGTTGCTTTCTTCTCCACTGTGCTTTTGCTTGGAGGTGGCAAAGCATGTCATTTGAGAAAGCAAGCCCTTTTTCTGTCTGGAGGCTGCTGCTGAAGGTGCTGTACAGAAAGAGTTACAAGGCTAGTAGCATGAGAAAAAGTAGTTATAGGCTTATTAGAGAGAAGAACTTGGGGAAAGTCTGAAAAAAGTGAAGTAGAAGGTTTACATAGAAGAGGTAAGCAATATATTTTTACAGCAGTAATTTGTGGAAAAAGATTACTTACAAAATTACAAGAGGGGAGGAAAGGGAGATGATGGGAAAAATTTCATAAGGTATATCTGATTAGAAAGGCAGAAAGAAAAGAACAAGACATATGGTGAAACTCTGAATGAGGCAGGAAGATGACATTTTTACTAAATCAGAATATGGGAATGATGGATGATAATAAATAGGGTAAGTCTGAGGGAGAACAGCAGAGAGTACAAAGAACAGGAAATGTGCAGTATCAAAAACTGCAGGTTCACCTGTGGTGCTTTTGAATAACAGAACTGGGGTAAATCTCTGCAATCATCTGATCTGTGAACAAAATGCCATCCAGTAGAATTAGGTGCAACTTGTTTGGGATCTGAAAATTCGCTGTTGTGTTTCTCCACAGTTGACAGACCTGTCAGAGTGTATGCAGATGGAATATTTGACCTCTTCCACGCCGGCCATGCTAGAGCTCTTATGCAAGCCAAAACTCTATTCCCAAATAGCTACTTATTAGTAGGAGGTAAGATCAGAGTTATTTATTGCACTGGATGTTTGCTTCTGTGCTTCACTATCAGAGAGTTATTGCTGTGCTCCCACCCCCAGCTGATTATACTCTATGACTTGAATGCTACTTTCACTCAGGGGCTTTCTAGAGGTGATTTGCCTTGAATTACATCTTGCAGTTGCATCAATTAAAGTAAAAGTCAAATTCTGCTCTCAGCAGCATAGGCACAATTCCCATTCTAGTTAAAGCAGGTGTCTGCATGGCCCTGAGCTTAAAATAGCTCCATATGAATAATTTACCTTTTTCAGTTATTTGCTCAAAATTGTTCAAAGATGGAAATGAGTGAATGAGAACAACCATTATTTATTTCTGGCTCATTGGTCCCTTTGCCAGCCAGGCACAGAGCATGACCTCTGCCTGCCAGGTCCAGACCCAGCCTTCAGCACCTTCACAGAAGCTAAGTCTGGCCCATTGTCACTGAAGACCGAAATGTAGGTCATGAGTGGAATGCAATTTCGGTTCACAGGTGTCCCCAGGCAGGTTACTTTCTTTTTTTTT
>NC_031768.1:12994629-13071890 GCF_001522545.3 Parus major
TTCTTTTCTTGTGTGCCTGGCTAACAGCTGTTCAGCAGTTGGCCTGTGCCAGAGGAGTCACTGGAGGGTGGCTCTTTCCTGCCTAGTTGGCTGTGCAAGCCCCGCTCTCATGAAGCCTCATAAATGTGCAGTTTGGTTCCATTTTCCTTGCACCTCCAGGGTTGAGATATTCCTCGCAGAAACATTTCACAGCAACCTTCATTCAGCTGCTCAAATGCTTTACAGTGAACATGAGTGCAACCTTCAGGTACTATAAGGTGCATTATTTTACATATTTGTCCCAAATAGTTGTGGGGTGGGGGGGAATACCCAACAGAGAGGAAAAACAAATCTCTTTATAAACATGTTTTTTAGTTTTACTCAAGTTTATGAAATGTGGCAATTCCCATGGAGCTTCCTGTGATGTAAAGGAGAAGTCCCTTTGTTAGAAAGGGAAACATTAAGGATTCTCTGGTTTCCTGATGAGCCAGACAACTTGTAGAAGAAGCAAGTGGAAGCACAAGACTGTAAGGTTAAAAAAAAAATGAAAGTTATGTTGTTTTTAAACGATTAGGGGTTGCCCCAGATAAGGGAAGGAGCTTTGGAGTGAAAGCCTGGCTCCTTTGAAATTCATGGCATAGCTTCACTTTGCCTTATATTTGGCAGGAAGGACAAAACAGCCAGCACTCATCAGCACCTTCTCCCAGCAAGGCACTGTGTGTTAGCATGTTTAAAAAATGGACACCTTCCCACACCCACGTACAATTTGTGCTGCAAAAGCACCAGTGTCATATGTCTTTGTGGGCATCACAACCAACCCCTTCTATTGCTTCTTGTGAAGACAATTATTTGGACCTAAGATCAGTTTTCTTTTTAAAATGGACATTTGTACTTTCCCAATTCAGTCATTAGAGCAGGATGACAGATTCAAAAGAAGTACAAAGAAAGGTATTGTGTCTGTATTGTACACGAACAAATAATAATCAGAAAATAAAATCAAACCTTTCTTCAGAATTCAAGCAAAAATTACTGTTTTCCAATAATTTTGATAGACCTTTTCTTCTAGGAGAGGGTAGCCTAAAGATGTCATCAAGGCTGTAAATAAATACAACTACAGTCTCTGAAGGGATCTTTCTCCTGAATATGCTTTGATCACTATTAAATTTCTTGTCAGCAGGCATCAAAACTGACAAAATGGGACAGAGCAGCATTTTGCTTGCTGAAATTCATACGTATGTTATTATCTGACTTTAAATTTTGCACAAGCTTCAGGGCCATCTTAAGCTTTTCTACATTTTTCCTACTTTGAAAGTCCTTAATGACCATCACAGCAAGAGCATCCATTTCAGAACTCAAAAAAGACTGCATCTTTGTCGGCACCTTGCCTGATAGGTTGATGTTTTCAATTTAGAAAGAAGCAGCAGCTGTAGGGCTGCTCTCACACTTCACTGCGGCACTGGTAATGTTGCATTTATCATTTGTCAAGTACATTTACAGACAAAGATCCAAAGGCACAGGTTTGACCTGTGGTGAAGGACAACCACTGGCAACACAGCTATAAATGGGTATCACATTATTCCATGTGGGGTGTCAAATGACTGTTGTAGCTGTAATGTTGGACAGAAATGATTGTGGAGAAGGTTGCTGGTTTTAACACAATGTTATGTGGGTAGAAAGATAATACCTAACCTTTATAGTCCTCTGGTAATGTGGTTGTTCCTGCCCCTCATTTTAAAAGCTATGTGACAAAGTATTGGTACATCCAGAGTTAAATATGCATGATTTCTGGACCTTTAACTCTGTTCATGTCACTAGAGCATATGGCTTCCCGAGTGCTTTCCTTGGGGCTTCAGCAACTTTCCATTTGAACATGGCATAAACCTTATTTCTCTTTCTGTAAAACCTGCTGAACTCAAAGCTAAGCTCGGAGACAGATTCCTACAAAGTTTTCTATGACTTGTTTTTCTTCAGGGTTTATTTAATGAGAAACTGTCCCACTGTGATTTTGAGCTTTGTTGGCAAATTCACCTTTTAGAGTGTTGTTTACATAAAAATAAAAAGCAGGAAATGGAGGCCCAGAGGGGCTGAGGGGTCTTCATCTTTGGAAACCTAACTGGACATGGCCCTGAGGAACCTGCATTTGACTTCTGGGAGCAGGTGATGTCGACTAGTTTTCCTGCCTTGACCATTTTGTGATACCTGAATTTAGTGAACACTTGCTGATTGTCCAAACTGTGTTCTCTGATTGGTTTCAAAGCATTGGCCATCACCCCTGAAATATCACAGCCCATGAAATACCCATTTAAGAGGGGCTTGGTTTACCTTAGCACATAAAGGATACAACCTGAGGTGTCTTAAAATATCCTACTTGGCCTCTGGCTGCAGCTTCAGAAAGAGAAGGTTCTCTTGTTATTACAGTTGTATCTGGCAACTCCAAGCAGATCTCTTAGATGTCCTGGAACACCCCAAAAATTGCTAAGCGAATCATTAAGTGCTTGATGGATTTATCTAGGAATAATCAACTCGTGGTCATGCTAATTTTACTGAATGTGGAGCTATTTTGCTCATACTTCTATATTTTAGTTTGCAGTGATGATTTAACTCATAAATTCAAAGGCTTCACTGTGATGAATGAAACTGAGCGATATGAAGCCCTCAGACACTGTCGCTATGTGGATGAGGTCATCAGAGATGCGCCCTGGACACTGACACCTGAGTTCCTTGAAAAACATAAGGTACATTTCCCCCCTTATCTCTCCCTTCCCCTTTGCAGACCAACAGTTGGAAATGAGCAAGTCTGAAATTCTGTTAGGTGGAGCAAATTATTTAATTCGGTGAATTCCAGTCACTGAAATTAGGTACATAGCATTCCTTGCCTCCCATCTCTGTTAGAAAACATACTTATTTGGCCTTTTTTTCTCAATATGCTGAGATAATCACTCTGCTGGGATTTTTGAAGGGTAAGATAACACTGAAAAAGTTACTGATAAATTGACTTTCAGAAAAGGAGATGGTATACCAGGAAGGTTGTCACCTAGTGACTGAAGTCCTGAATTAAAGGTGTGTTTCTTATTAATGGCAACAGGTGATTGTAATATGTAACAGGTAATATGTAAAAATACTACATGCCCTCTAAAAGTCAGGACAGAGTGTTTTACCTGCTATTGATTGCCTTGCAACACATATGAATCTTAACAAAAGCATAATTAAGTAGGATGTATTTTAGTGTCTACATCACTGAGTGACGAAATGACAGCATGACAGTACTAGGTATACATGTATATATGCACAGCCCTAAGGACCCAAAATCAATTATCCTGCCTCCATGGTTTTGAAAGCCAAGGCTTCACCACTTGCTTTTGCAGTAGGAATAAAAAACAGGAGCCTGTGTCTTGGGTTTTCTACTGCATATCACAGTGAGCCAGTCAGAGTGATGTGGTAGTGGCAGTGCTTTTGGAAAGACGACTTCTGTTTTATCATAATTGATCATACAACACAGCAGTTGCAGGCCCAAATCTAGTACTATAGACTAGGTGATTGCTTTAGGATGAGAATGTGAAAAGCAAGTTAGCTGAAGTCAAGAAATGGGATAACTCGCCATAACAGTCCCCCAGTGGACCAAAAATTGGTGATGGTGGGATGTGATTCTTCTTCCGTTCACTGGCAGATTGACTTCGTAGCACATGATGACATCCCGTACTCTTCCGCTGGATCGGATGACGTATACAAACACATAAAGGAGGCAGGTAAGGGCAACTTTACATTTTTAGCATCTTCCTTTTCAGCCTCAGCTCAAATTCTTTTATTGCCTTTTAACCACAGCTGCTGGGAGAGAAGCAATAGAGATAATATCACATTTTCTTATATCCTAATGGTAGGTACTGCTGACATGAACAGAAAGAAAACCTCGAAGGACATCCTTGGCTGAATTCCAGCCATTCAGATCTGGCACAAAATAGTCCCATCTGCATTTTTAAAACAATTTTATAGTGCTTGACTAAGACTTTTGAATGGATGAAAATTACTTTAGTTCCCATAGCAGCCCTGACAACTTTAGTCAGTTTTTGATGACCACGAACCGATACCTCCTTGACACATCCCAATCCTGAATATGGGCAAGCAAAGGCAACCTTGAGGAGCCATTAGGATCCACTTGCACTGAGGGTTCTTTTAATTACACTGGTAGAGGGTTTAAATCAGTATCAGAGTAATTAACTGGCCATGACTGTTTAGTAGTTTAGTTGACTACCGTATTACACTGAAAATGAAGATGCTGAACTCATGAAGGATTTGTGTCTTTTCAGTTCAAGGAAGATTAATTAAATTTGAGGAGATAACATTAAGCCACTGTTTGCCAGTAGTAGCTATCCTAATACAGTGAACAGTGCAAGGAAGAGGAACAAATCACATCCTGCTGCTGCTGCTCCCTGGAGATACTGCTTTGAACCCTGGCAAATCCAGCCTCTCTGTTCTGCATAAACATGTATATGTTTATGCAGAACAATCTGATGATCTGATGTCTGATCTGCCCAGGGCAATCTGTCTGATGGCAATATGCCATGCAAAGTGACCTTCTCAAACTATACAATGACAGTTATGGACCAGGTATTGACCTAAGCTGAAGGAATAAGCTTTTTATAGCAGCAGTTCTTGATCTTTTTCCACTTGTGAACCTTCCTGTAGTATCAGACCCACAACCCTCCTTTGGGAATGATTGTTCTATAGTTTCAGAGCCAATGCCAGCTTCCTTCAATAGGCAGTGAAAAGAGGCCCCTCTGTTAAGAATGGGTCACCAAGGGACATACTGCACACATGCTGGACATGCAGCTATTTTGCTTTTCTTCTGTAAGGTGCTGAGAGCACAGGGCAACATGACAGGAGCTCTTGGTGTCACTGGATCACTACCAGACTTGGTGTGAGAGTGCCCAAACCTGGCACACCTCTCTCTGCTGTCGCTAAGCACAGGCACCGTGCACACACAACCCGATGAGAAACTCAAACTTTGCAGAAGAGAATACAGACTTGCAGCTTCAGGGACTTGTGCTCCATTGTGTCTGTCAACACGAGATACCAGGGAAGCATCTTGAGTCTTGTATGGCCAAATTTTCTACATATAAACTGGGAATAATGTTAACTTACTTGTGATGAGTTTTAAGATCTAGTGCTGTAATAGTCCCTAATGCTCCAGTGTAGAGTAACATTATTGCAATAATCAATTTCCCCTTTCTCCTAGGGGTTTTGTTTTAAATAGACCAGTGCTATTGATGCATTTGCACATTTTTCCATAGCTCCAGTACTCCCATTTTCCCACATCAGGTTGTTTGAGAGAAGAAAAGCAGATGGGAACCAGGGAGCTCCTTGAGTAGATTCTCATGGGCTCCCAATTCCCCACTACCTTCAGTGGATGGGAGGGTATATGGGCAATGGTGAGCTGGGTAACAGTACACTGACTAAAACTGTGCTCATCTATGAACAATTAGCTTGGAAAACATGGATCAATCCATCACACAAAGCAGATGAAAGGAAAATCAGTGACTAAGGGTCATGTCCACCTACAGTTCCACTAACAGCTTAACAAAGGTGGGGTTTGGATTTTGTCCATGTATTCTTGTAACTTTTATCTGTAAAGGTTTCTGGCTCAAAGTGGTTTCATTGCTTCCAGAAATAGTTTCCTAAGTGACTGCTGCAAGCCTGAAAAACAACAATCAAGGAAACATGTCTGCTCATGATTAAAGTAATCTATTTTTCTAGCAGAGTATTAATTAGAGATCAGAAAGGAAAAATATCACATAGCATTTAGTCACAAGAGGACGTTAAGCTTCTTGATTCCTTCCCTGAGTCTTTTTCCAACCCTGTAAAATTAGGTACCTACGTCTGCTTACTTTAAGTGAACATGAGGATTAATTTGCCAAGAGCTATAACACTGTTTTAAGACAAAGCATTACTTTCTTTTCCCAAACCATCTCCAGTCTTCTCTCTCTTTCATCAGCAGTTTCATGTTGCCATTACATATAAGTGAAAGTAGTAATTTTTTTGTAGCCCTGAGTAACTACTAAACTGTAATGTCTATCTCTTCTTGCTTTCTTTGGGTTCTGTTTTCTGTGGATACAACTTTTCTCTAGCTTCTCAGCTTCTTTTGGGCTGAATTCCTTTGGGATCCTCCCTCGCGGGGAGTCCCACTTATCTCAGTCCTTATTATTCGAATAAAACTCTTGAGCTCGTTAGATTCTGGTTTCTTGTGTTTATTGAAGGATCTTTACAAAACTTAACAGGTCTTTCTAGGCTGGTTACAAGATTAATTTTTGCAATTTGGCACATTTCTTTCTTCTGATGGTACAAACAAGGCCTTGTGGCTCACTTCGTGTCTGACGCACAAAATGGCCTCGAACTACGCAGTTTTTTTATCTTTATACCTATTTTTACCTAATTAACAATAGTCACGTACATTATTTTTCATAATGACTCAATGACCCATCACCTCTGTGATGCACTGCAGCATTTTCTATCTAATCGCTTACTATTACCCAAAAACTTCTAGGAGATGAACATGAAGAAGAAAGAAGAAAAGACAAGGGACAACACCCTAAGTCTTCCATCTTGTCTCTTGTTCTCTAAACTAACTTTTTCACTTAGTGTTTTAAAAAACTTTCTAATCTACTCATCCACACCTTTTCCATCTAACTCCAGCATTTGTTCTCATGTATCACCACGAAAACATGCCCATGAATTTCATACCACACGAAACTCAGTGGTTTTTTTGAATTCTAGAACTAAGTATTAAAAACAAGGGCACACACTCTGTATCTCAGACTCCAAACATAAACCAAGGTGTGCCTGCACTGTGCTACTATTGCATTTGTGAATTGCATTAACAGTTCAGGTGCTCGTGCCTTGGTGAGGAGCAGTTAGAGAGCCACATATATCTCATTTGTGTTGTGGAAAATACAAGCAGTATTGATAAATTAGCAAGTTTTCTTGGGGACTAATGTGTCAAAGTAGGGAGGATGGTTACGCAGCTACTGGCATGACTGGATGGATGTGACATACTACCATTACACTTCCTGTTTTAAACCACTGTCACCTCCAGGGTGTTTTCCAGTTACTGTAATGCATCTTTTTCCTGGCTTTTGTCAAGGCCAGAAGCTGGTCTGTTCTACTCAGCAGAACAGAGACTGTCAAATGCTGCAGCACAGGAGTGGAAATAAAGGAGAGCAGCAAACCTCCCCACTCCTTTATATAATGTTAAATAAGGGCTGTGCGTATGGAAAGAACTGCTCAGTGAATTGGCCACAGCTGTGAAGCTTGGCCTTCCTGGCTCAGGAGCCCCTGCCAGTCTAATAACTTCCACATCACAGCTGACACTGTACAAAGGGCAATTTTTAGTCTTTCTAAAGACTTGAGAAAAAAGCAAGTAGTATAGCAACCTTGCCTTCCCCAAACTCACAGAAACAACAGGAGAGAACTAGGAATAAGACAGAATTGCAAGCTTCTTATCTTTGTCAGGCATTTTTTGTGTTCATCCTCAGCTGTCTGCCGCAGTGCCTGGTCCTGCCAAGCTTTATCAAGCAGGCTTTCTTTTCCCACTTTGCTCAGGAATGTTTGTACCTACGCAGAGAACCGAAGGTATCTCCACATCAGATATCATCACACGGATCGTCCGGGACTACGACGTGTATGCCCGGCGCAACCTCCAGCGAGGATACACCGCCAAAGAGCTGAATGTCAGTTTTATAAATGTGAGTACTCTGATCCACATTTGCTCCTCAAACACTCTCCTAGCATCCTGAATGTAAAGTAAAGGTTAAGAAATTATATCTTCCTCTTGCTGTTTTTAAAATAGCTGGAAAGAACTTAATTTAAAAGAAGCTGGTAAGGATAGTTTTCATTGCTCCTATTAATTAGCAGCTTCATTTCCATCTTACACTTTTAACAAAAATGCTGCTATCAGTCTTCCTCCTTGATCTGTAGGTGACAATGACACACTAGGACGGAGCGCACACTCACACCAGAGACTGCTCAACCATTCACCCAACACACAATCTTTTTCTTTATCCCTATTCCAAGAAGGCAGCCCAGAGAGCATGGATTTTGAGATCCAAAGTTTCTCCAATGTGATAGAATTAAAAGAAAAACAAACAAACAAACAAAAAACACAAACCCCCCCTCCCCCCAAACAAAACCCTAACACAGCCAGTCACAAAGCAGTGAGATTACAAGGAAAAGCTAAAATGGTTTTAAAAACATCAGGAAGTATGCTTGGAAGCTGGTACATATATGATGCTGCTATAGAGCTCGGAAGCCACAATGGCAGAGTCATATGAAAGGATGGCTCAGATTATTCATCTTCCATATACTGACCTGCCCCTCCAATGAGGAATAAACACTTTACAGAAATTAGACTTTACCTTCCTTCATTTTCTGTTTCAAGTCTTGACTTAAAGCCTCAAGCTAACCCACAAAGCCTGTGTTGTGACTGAGATGGCTCACAGCAGGACTTCTCCTTCCCTGGAGCTTGGAAACTCCCTTGTGAAGGACTGAATTGTGTCATTTCATTAGAGTTTCTCTTTCTTATGTTGAAGTCTGGCAGATAAACCCCAGATCACAGGGCATAAATATTTATTTCACTGTGTTTTTTTTTTTTAAGTCGTCTACACCTTTAATAAAAATCCTGCTTGTAAGTATTCCACCCAGAAGGATCACTGTTGCAAATATCCATTAAAACAAGGCATTCTGGATGCCTGGAGATTCTCAAATTTAGCAGCTGTGAGGTTAAGATACTGTTGCATAAGTTATGCTTTCCCCCATCTCAGACACTGATGTCTCTCCAAGAACCTCCTAACATCTGATTGTTTAGCTTACAGTAATTGAAATGCAGAAATACTGATTTGCACCAGAGACTGTTTGTCTCAAAATTAAATCCCCAGAATTTCAGAAGAGCACTGGTTTCCTCATTAAAGGGCTGATCACCCTTTAGGTACAGAGGGAGTTGGGTTTCTTTGGACCTTGGGGATTTAGTTTGTGCTTGTGGCATCCAAACACAGTACTTTTAGTGATTTGTGAGCTAGAATAAACCCCACTTCAGTGCTTGTTTTTAAAGTAAATTCAAGTGGCCATTAAATGGAGTTAACAGAAAATTAAAAGCCAGTAGTGATCTGTGTTTCTACACAGACCATCACACTTTCAAGAGCACAGCCTTGCTTATTTGCTTGCACCAAAAATTTGTGGAACACCCAAGCATTTAAAGACAAAAGCTCTTTAATGCTGAAGTATTTCAGAAGCTTTTGCCAGGAGCTCCCTAATACTCTTCTTCTCTCTCTCTTTTTCTGTGCAGCTTAGCAATTAGGAGTTGTTCTCTTTTCTGTGAAGTTTGCTGGTCACAAGCCACTGGCCGACACACATCTGTGTTGCAGCCAGAAGCTCCTGTATTATCCAGGCTCAGAACTGATGAGAGTTTTCCCTCTGCTCTGCAGAAATCCACCCAAAGAAACATTTTGGTCCAAATTAATATCCAGGCTGGCAAGTCAGCAGCTTTTGCTAGGAAACATAGGGAGATTTGCCTTTTGCCTACTGTTTAGTTTGAGCCATGAATTTCTCACACCTATCCTTCACAAGATTCATATCAGTTTCAAAGGGCATTCAGTTTGAAAATACAGAAAGATTCATGTAGAGGATTAAATCATGTAGAGGATTAAAACACAGTAATCACACAAGAAGTCTTTTCAATATGTACCTTCTGCACTTCATTCCACAAATGTTCAACTTGCATTTATAAAAATAACGTGGGAATAGCTAACCAAGGTCATATGTATTAGGATGTATTAATGCAAATTTTTTTTCTTCTTCTCAACTGTCTGTGGCTAATTATTTCTGAGGTTTTTTTATTAATCTTTGATCACGCTTTTAAAACAGGAGAAGAAATACCGATTTCAAAACCAAGTGGACAAAATGAAAGAAAAAGTCAAGAATGTGGAGGAAAAGTCAAAAGAATTTGTTTACAAGGTGGAAGAGAAGAGCCATGACCTCATTCAGAAATGGGAAGAAAAGTCCAGGGAATTTATTGGCAACTTTTTAGAGCTGTTTGGACCTGACGGAGCTTGGGTAGGTATTCTGCTATCCCAGGAAACCTGAGTGTTCTTATTTCTTCTCTATAACACAGGTCAAGAGCAGATACTTCTGCTGCAGTCTTTGTCTCGAAAGCCAGCACAGCAGGATAATGGCAAACCTGGCTGCTGACGTTATTAATACATACCGATACTGCAACAGAAGGATTTGCTGCTTCTGGCTGTTGCTTACTTGGGATAATACCTGTATTTTGTGAAGGGGTGATGCTGAACATAATACTGCATTCAGCAGAGCTGCATCACAGCACCACACAGGCAAACAGGCCATTACAGTCTATTGGCCCCATTAGCATTAAGTGCAACACTCTGACATCAGAGATATACACTGGAAGTAGTGAGGAAAAACAGGACCATTGAAAAGGTTTTCAGTAGTTCTCTTCATGGTCTGTATTCATCAGTAGGAGATTATAATTTTCTAACTTCAGAAACTACTGATATAAAGTTACAAGAAATTATTTTACATGTCAAGTTCAGGCTCATATAACTGACAGCAGGGAAGGCTCAGGTGGGACTGAAGCACTTGCAGAGTTCTCCTTGGTGTGTGCTAGCTTCACAGAGCCATTTCCTAAAGGTCCACAAGTGCCTTGTGAAGTGCAGAATCTGCAACAGCATCTTTCTGGAGAGAAATCTGCTCTAACCAAACCCATGCACTGAGTGGTGAGTTGGTGACACTTCAGAGCCCCAGAGGAGTCCTGGCCCCCATCAGTGAGTTCTGATAGCTTCAGAACTGTCAAACCTCAAGAAGCTTTGTTTGCTTGTATGACTTTGCTTTGCTGCACTGAAACCATAACAAAGCTTAAATTGAATGTAGAATTTATGTGTTGTAATGAAAGCCCAGACCCTCCAGTGGAGGCACCATCTCAGACATGCTGCTCTGGTTGCAAACTCTGAGTGAAAAATGCACCTTCTGTTGGAAGGAGCTCAGCAGATACTTTTTTGTAAACAAACACATAGGAAGAGTTACAGAACTTTTGTGAATTAAGTAGCTCACATCAGTGCTGTCACCACTCAGTGCTACCAAGTCATGCAGTGCCTGCCTCTTACTGGCATTCTTATCTTTGCACTGACTTGCCATGTTGATTACCACTCAGTTCAGAAAAACCTAAAATTAGGTTGAGAAAGCTTCAGAACAGAGACTGTGTCATCTTACAGCTACTTCTGTCCATGCAAAGGCAGTGGTCACTGAACAACACAGGCCCCAGCCACATCAACAATGAGCTTATTTAACAGTTTGTTCATTGACACTGTCATGTTCCTGGGGGAGGGCAAGAAGGTAACTCTTCTGATGAAATGCCCAGGTTTATCTGCATTGTCTACATCCACATGAAGCTTCCTCTGTGAGTTGTTGCTCACAGAACTTGGTGTGTGTTCCCCATGTGGGATGGTCCTTTGGCCATATGTGCTGAATAACTAAAGGTGATGCTAACAGAGCATGAGATATCCACAGGACATGAGATGAGTTTAGCTGTGCAGAGAGAGGAAAAGAATTCAAAAGCATTGATTCTATTTCCTGGCTCTACCCACTTCAACACTAATGACATTTTTAAAAACCTTTGCTGCTAAAACATTTTACCAAATTCAATTAAGGAAAAGGTGCTCTGCAAAGGTCTTTTTAAATCTAGAAACTTGTTTCCTGAGTAGGTGTTTGACCACAGAGTGGGAAGTCTGGTGCAATCATAGGGACCTTTGCTAAGAACATGAGTGAAATCTCTTCACAGTGTTGTAGGAAAAGCATCAGTGACAGCAAGCTGAGAGGTGGTGTAGCTTTTTTAAAATCAGTTTGAGCCTTGGCAACAGGAAAGACTTTTAAAATAATGATAACTTACTATTAGTGTCAAAACTGTTATTAATGTTAATTTGCCTTATCACTGTTAGTTAGAAGTTGCTTTTAATGTTGACATTAAAAGTACAGGAATCGTTATGGGCATGCTGGATTCCTAGATCAGTAATTTGCATGCCATTAATATGCTATTATTATTTCACAAATAATTATTATAATGTACTTTATGCTAGCATCAATTTTCTAAAAGTAAGGGCCATGTAACCCACAAAAAAAAGTCTGTCTGTGAAAGAGGTCAAAATGTCAGTTTTCAAATGTCTAGCTGTCTGTAATTCATGGGAAATTTTGCCCACCTGTGTAATTCCCTTGTGCATATGTTTCCTACAAGAGAGTCACAGAGAGGTCAGAAACAACGATTAGTGTGGCATGAAACTTTCCTGTGATGTGAGACACAGCCTGGCATGCAGGGCTTAATGGCAGAGACACCACTCCAGGGTGCAGGTGTCCATTCCAGCTCCTCTCAGACACAAGCAGGTGCCTACAGCTGAGGTTAGTGGTGAGAAAGCACAGCTCATAGGGCAGAATTTCTGTGCCAGTCTCTCTCAGAAATGTCCCTTCAGATGAGGTGTTCCTTCAAGGGTCTGGCTTCCCCCTGTTCAGCACACAGAGGCACTTGGGGAAGGCTGCCTTCCAGACAGCTGAATCACCTCAGACATCAGCTGGGGCTCAGAGAAGACAGGTTACAACTAGAACCTGGGAGATGGTGTTTAGGCCACACCATGTGTCTGCAGCCTGGACCTAAAATGGCCTTGGAATAATGAGCAGCTCAAAAGCAGAAGCCTACTCTAACAGCTGGCACTTGCTTTGTAAAGCAAAGGGGCATCAACATACAGGCAATAAAATTCAGAAACAGGCAAAATATTTTTTCCCAGTAGCAAGTTTGCCTGAAAACAAACCCTAAACTGGTTGGGTGTACCTGAACTTGCTTGAATCAAAGCTTTGAAATTACTTCCCTACCTCTGGTAAAGGACTGCAGTGCATCCAGCCTTGTCTAATGCTCCAACACTCCAAGGAAGTCATTAACACTTGTTCTTCAGCACCCAATGGCCCAAGGAGCTCCTTGCCTGCAAAGGGCATGGCTATTTGGCACTGCTAGGGCACAGCTGGAGGGAAAGAGGTGTTTTGAGGCAGGTAAATGACACCACCTCCATCTCCTGCAGAGCTGTGGTTTTAGCCAGCAGCCTGGTGGTTCCACACTGAGGCAGGAGGCAACATGGAGGGGCTGGGTACTTGCGCTGCTGAAGGTGTGAGTGCATCGGTTTGTTCAAGCAACAAACTCTTCACTGAAGGCCCGGGAAGTAGGTGTCCTACAGCCTTGCTGAGGGACTTAACAGTAAGGTGGGATTCCCCTTCCCATCCCTGGCTTCCTGAGACTAAGGCACAGTCAAATATTCCCTGCCACATGGGATGGTGCAGGCCAAGCCAGGCTGGGATGTCTTCCAGCACTGCTAGCACACCACCACAAGGCACCACTGTGCCACTGAGTTGTTTGAAGTAACAGAAGGAAGTCAAAGTTTTTTGATTGGCTAGGAAAAAGATATTTCATATCAAACATGTTTTGGTTTTTTTTTTTGTTGGGGATTATCTTCAGTGAGAGGGTGAAACAAGCCAACAGAACAAAGAGAAATTTTGCACCCCTACCACTGAATTGCAAACAGGCTCTGGGGCTTTTCCAGCCATGGTGAAATCCTTGCAGCTCTCAGCTGCAGAAATCCTCCACCATCTGAATGCTTTCTGGCACCATTTATCAGGGGCAACCACCATCTGCTAACTATTGAGATTTTAGGAAGTCTTGACTAATTTGGACCTAGCAGTAGTGCAGGGGTAGGTTACATACCATGGGGTTTTATGCATGAGAGCCTTGGTAAGTGTAGCTCCAGGCAGGAACTGTTCTGCCATTCCACACTGTGGCAACATCCAGGCTCTAAAACTAAGTCAGTAAAGGCAAATGTGATGAAGATGTAAATTAGGAGAGGGAGCTCACAGAGGAACAGCTAAGTTCCGTATTTGTGCTTGATTTTTAAGCCCTGGGATTTAGCAAACACCCAGAAACCTGAGGGGGAAACCAACATCTATCTGCCTCTCCACTGGCAGGGAATACTGAGCTTCAAAGTGGAGGAGAAAGAGCGAGATAGGCAGCCAGTTCCTCTGTGTCAGTACAGACCAGAGTCACTGCAGAGGGAAGGGAAATACAAACAAGATGAAAACTTATCTGAGATCAAGTTTGCAGTTGCCCAAACAGGCAAACCCATATATTCTGCACAAGTATTTTCCTCTCAGACCTGAGTGGTAACTTAACTTTGTTGGGGCTGGATCTTCCTTTCAGCCAAGCATCACCTGTGACTCGACTGCCAGTTCTTCAGCCAAGGTTGTGGTTTCTTGCTCCCCATCCCCAGAAGGAGCAGCAGGGCACTCGGATTTGGCATTTTCCATATGAAGCCTGCAGCAGCTGCACAGCACATACCACGTCTTCCATAACCCAGCGTGACGCAAGGCCACATTGCTGCTAATGAGTAGAGGCACTTGCCTTAGTGTAGCAGATTGCTTGACTGCAGAAGTGTCTCTTCCACCCTACCAGCTCTGGCAGGCCTCCACTCAGCTTTACAAAGCAAAAGTGACAATAAAGCTCCAAGCAGAACATAGAGCCTGCAAGTGTTTTCTCTTTTCAACAGACACCCGAATTCTGACATGTCCACCCTCAATTTGTGGGTTTTGGGTTTGGAGCCTGCTCCAGGGAGCTGGGGAAGTGGCTGCCAGTATTTGGCAGGCACCAGGCTGTCTCCCTTGAGAAGGGATAGAGGAATAAAGGCTGGGAAAGGCAGGAAGCTTAGGAGGAGAGGGGTGGTCCTTCCCAACATTCTAGAAGGAAAAGGTTGTGAGAACTAGGAATGTTAGGTGTTCAGGCAGAAAACCAACCTTTGGAGACAAGAGTGTGACCAACACATACAAAAACCACAAAGGGAGTCCCTCGTGTGTGGCTCAAGCCAGTACACATGGCATTCTCATGGGGTGGCCTGGCTGAGGTAAAAAATGCACGCAAGGACCAGGTTATCACGAGCACAGCAGAAGCAAACCAGCCATGCTCCAGGCTTTGGCTCTCTGCTCACTCCCTGGTGAGAGGCACAGTGCAACCCCTGCCTGCCCATAGCCTTCTCCTGTGCACTACTCAAAGAGCATCTTTTCACTTTGCTTTTGCAGAAGCAGATGTTCCAGGAACGAAGTGGCCGAATGCTCCAGGCTTTTTCTCCCCGGCAGAGCCCAAACAGCAGTCCTACGCGAGGCCGCTCTCCATCCCGTTCTCCATCTCCACCCTGGGTCATCAATAAGACCTCCCCTCCCTCTTCTCCAAAAGCTGCCTCTGCCTCCCTCAGCAGCATGAGCGAGGGAGACGAGGATGAAAAATAAAATACCTATTTTTTTAACCATGAGACAGAAGAACAAGCTATGAACTCAACCACTGGATGGGGAGAAGCGTGAGGAACACCAGGGGTATCTCTGACAGCAAGGGATGGTGCTCTGGGAGCTGTCAAAAATGAACTGGAGCATAGCAAGGGAGATCTCAGGAAGAGCTTATCCCATTCCCACTCCCTCACAGTGCTGGAAGGCCCAGCCAGCAGCACTTGCCAGGCACAGCCCCAGGGACTGACAGAAAAACACACTCGTGCAAGTTCCTGCCCCTGCCTTGCTGCTCTCCAGCTGCTGCTCCAGGCCAGGCCCAGGGGAGCTCCGCACCGAGGGCGGCTGGCAAGAGGAGCCCAGCTGGCTCCTGATCCAGACCCAGCACACAGAGAAGTGCTGCCTGCAGCTTGCAGAGAGAGAAGATGCAGTTGTACCCTGCTGACCTTGAGCTCCTCTGGCACGTGAAAGGAATGGCGTGGCTGCAGCAAATACATTGAGAAACAGGGGATAAAGTTTGGGTTTTTTTCCTTTTGAATAACATCTTCCCCTGAGCCCAGATCATGCACTGAAATGAAGAGCTCTTCAGGCAAATTGGTGGAAATCCATTTAACATATTCAGTGCTGCTTGTTGACCAAGCCTCTGTGTGGGGTGTACATAAAGAGTCAAGCTTTTTGCTTTATCAAATCACTCTCCATGTTCCTAGTGCCTGAACAGCTGCCTGATCACTTCTGGTTTGCTCCCTGGCTTTGCACTTCGAAGGCATGAAAGTAAATGAAAAGACAACTGGAATGTGGTGGTGTAGGAAATAAGACAGTTTGAAGATGCTGATTGTTTTTACTGGTGAATTATAAAAATATCCCAAGGCCTTGGGACATGGCCTTCTAGGAAAACCTGCTGCTCCCAGCTATGTATCAGCAAATGACAAGCAAACAATGCTGTTGTCACATGATACTCAGCCAGTTAAACAAACTTCTCATCAAACTCTAAACGATGTGTTCAGACACACTGCCCCTGCAGAGGATCCCAAGGCTGTTCCTCTACACTAATATGGAGGGGGAAAAAAGGAAAAAACCAAACTGTTTGAACAGGTTTAGGCACAACTATATTATTTCTCCATCCATGACACCTGTACAGCCCAAGCAGAAATACAGAGGGTAGCACAGGTGAAGCTCTCCCCTCAGTGCTGATCTTCCTAGTTGGCAAAGCCAGTCCTACCTGACATTTGGTTCCATGTTCAGTCCCTCAGCTGGCACCTGCTGAGGTGGCTACAGGAGCTGGCAGGATTCCTGAGCCCTGGGGCTGATCTGCCTCACAGCTGCAGGAAACCCCCAGCACTGTGGCAGGGCTGTGCCACTGATGCCATTTGGCTCCCAAGCTTGCCTGGCACAGCTGTCTCAGCACACAGGCATGCTTGAGGCTCTCCAGCCCAGCAGCAGTTTTGGTGCCAGGCCAGCAGGTAAAGGCTGCCACTGCCCCTGTCTCACAGGCAGCCTGCTGGGCACAGCCTTGGACAACACGGGAAGGGAGCTGCAGCTGCCTGGAATTGTAAACCCACCAGGACACGCTGGCTGCTGTGGGCAGCACCAATCAGCACTTGCTGGTTCCCTACACAGGCAGCACAAGAAATGCTGGAGGAAGGAGGGCTCCATGACAGTGTTGGAAAAAATCTGAGGGACCAAGATGCCCAAGGAGCACGTGGGGTGGTTGTGCTTGCTGGCAGCAGCACCCCCAGCTACTGTCCTTACCTCGCTGAGTGACCTGGTAGGTAGACTCCTTTCCAGAAACTCTTCTGGGCAAGTAAATTACAGACCTTGGTACCAGGCACCAAATTAGCCCCACACTCTGCTCGCTCCCTAGTGCTTTCATTCCTCCTCCACTACCAGGTAACAGATTTTTCTTTGGGAACATTTTGCCAGAAACTTCTCAGACTACCACAAGATCAAGTATGCAGCATCTCGTACTTTGTCCTCTGGAGTCAAACTAGTTCCTTCACAGAGCTTTGCAAAAATAGATGAGCAGGAAATAGGGTGGAATGTGCAAAGGGACAGCTACAGCTACTTCAGCTGCCGCCAGCTGTGTGCCCGATGGGACAATGCAATTAAGACCTTTCTCAGCCTTAGGCAACCTGTTACTGTAATTTCATACCTGGGATGCACTTGATAGTTTTTCTGATCTTTTGCAAGTCTTAAGTCTTCCCATCACAAACCACTCCACCACCACAGGAACTGCCTGCTTCTGCTGGTGCTGTTGATAGATGAGCCATGTCCAAATGCAATGGAGGTGGGCAAGGATTTGTTGTTCTTTGCTTTTACCATTTTTCTTTTGTCCATTTTACTTTCCTAGCAGTTACTGTTCAGCAGCCCTTGCTCAGTGGTTTGAGTGGAGACAGCACCATGACTTGTAAATTGTAACTAGAGAAAAACTCACCAGTGACCTGTTCTTAACAGAAGCTGTTTCTCAGGGTCACAGGTGGCTACCCAGCAACAAAGCCATATTCTGTACTAGGTGTCTTGTTTCCATTTAGGATATCACTAAGCTGAAGCCTTTGCCCTGCTGGTACATTCATGTGCTGTCTTCAGCAAACCAGAACCTTATGGTGTCTGGACACGTGGAAGGCAATTTTGCACTTCTGAGTCATGGTTGGATTTTCCTTTTCACAAGTGTTGCTTTAATTCAGTCCTATTTATCAGCCAAGCTCCACATGAACAATAAAGTGTATGACAGACACAGCTGCCTCTCCCCTTCATTTTACAGCATCTTTGGACACGTGAACACAACCTGCAGAGGAAACCCCACTGATGGCACAGTGCCTGTCATCCCCATCCTTGCTAGGCCAGGGCATTATACCCCCACAAAGTCTTGAGAGCAGCTCTGCCAACATGCCCAAAATGCTGCTGCTTGAGTTCTGCTCTCTGCACAAACAGAATCACCTCTCCTTGCCTTTACCTTGCAACCAGAAAAATGTGGGTGAAGGTAAGGAAGTGCTGTCCCAGCAGGAAAGGTCCAACATTAGACATCAGCAAGTCTGATACCTTCTTTACCCTGTCCCAGCACAGTGGAATCAGGAGCCACTATTTTAATTATTACTTCAAAGTAGAAGAAAGAAACAGTGCTTTTGCAGCCATTCTGGTTCCACTGCTAAAAATGATCCCCAGCAGCAACTGAGTTGCTCTTGTGGGTGACAAGATGATGTATGGCTGTGCCAGATGGAAAACTGGAGCCACATGGACAAATCCTGACGCTGGCTTTTGGACTTGACTCTTCCTTGAACCAAGTCAGTCTGGTATATGAATATTCCTGCTTTGCTTTTTCCCATTTGTCCTTTCTGTAAGAAGTCAGTACCTGCAGCAGCTCTAAAGACTATTTATTCAACAGTCCTGCCTCAGGCAGGGAGAAGCTGAACCAGCAAGTGGAGGCTCAGGACTTCTTAGCCCAGATATTTTTAATTACAGAATAAGCAAATTTCAAAGTCATTTAGCAGAGGAGAGAAACTAATGGCACAGAGTCCACACCAAAGCACTCCCAGAAAATACAAGGTTACCTGTATCACCTGAGATGGATTTGGGTCTGTTTTCAGTGGTGCCTTGGTACCACTTGCGAGATACATAAGGAGCATCCCTGGGAGTGAGCTTACATTGTGCAGCCCAGCCCAGAGGGAACCCTTGTTTTGGTTCATGGCAAACTTCTCAGGAACAAGGCAGCCCCTGAACCAACACCAGGCCTGTCAGCTCAGCAGGGTTTGATGCTACAGTAAATTTGCTTGTGTAAGGGTACCAAACCATCATGGAAAGTCTCCTATGTGACAGCACACAACTCCCTGACCTTCTCATAAAAGAGCTGAAAATGAGGCAGAAAATAGAGCCGGGGCTTTGCCTCTTGCATGGAGATCCTTTCAAGTACCAAACTTCTTAGAACTCCAAACATCTTAAGAACTCCTCTTCTGATTGGATTTTGACAAGAGATTGCTTTCCTCTCAAGCACACACTCACAGGAATTTTCTGCCCTTATCTTTCCTAAGGGAAGGAAGGCTCTTTCCTGGTGTAAAGAAGGGTAGCATTAACATTTCTAATCCAAATGGAAATCAAAGCCACTGCCTCATGGGTCTGCCTGAGGGAAGAGGAGACAGATATAGATTGAAATAAAAATAACTGAAAGCCTTTGGACATGCACTTTCAGCATGCTAATTGGGGAATGTGCGACTGAAACTCCAGCAGAAACTGAGGTGCTTCCCAGGACAAGGATCTGCAGATCTCCCTGCAGAATGCAGCAGGCTCCCATGGTACAATCAGTTCCTCAACTATGAGACCTGAACTCCCCTGCCTCAGCAGTTCTTCATGGCCAGTTCAAACAGTTCTTAAACACTTGGTATCTCCATCCCCTTTTAGATACTCTCTCCAACAGCATCAATCCCTGCTTCAACAAGGAATGCAGAACTGCAAGTTCTGAGCCAGGTGAGGCAGTTCTGCCTTTCAGACAAATACATTTTAATTTTTTTAATGTTTAATGGGATTAATCAAGACAAAAATTCCATTATCTCAAAACAATTATTCCTGTGCCTAAGCACGTGACAGCACGAACACTCAAAGGGAAAATACTCCCTAGTGGCACCAACTAGGCTGCATGTGCACATCAAGTCTCACACATTTTTCAAATTCTAGAAACAGCTTTCATAGAATGAATTATGTCCTCTTCAGCACATTTTGTGGTATTTTTTTTTACCGTATTCCTGTGTTTCTGTAATCATATTTCTCTACAAACACTGGTTTTTCATAAAATAAAGTGACTGAGAACTGCAAAGGCATAATCTGCTCAGTAAGAGCAGATTAATTATAACCTGCTCTTTACAAGTCACCAGCTCTGATTACCAACAGGGGATGTTATTTTAATGTTCTACACACCATACTGGGCTCCAGCTTTTTCATTTCAAAACTAACACATTAACCAGTAGGGATCCAGTTACTTTGCTACTTGACCGTACTTAAGATAAGTTTATATCATCAGTTTAAAAGTTAATGAGCTTCATTTTTACCAGTGTCCTGAGCTTGCACTTCTATGGCATGTCATTAAAATCCAAATGCCAAAACAAAATAAGAAACTATCCCTTGGGGGAAATTTTCATTTGTTCCACTCACCCCCCCCCCCCCCCCGGTTATATAAAAGGCCTCTTACAAATTAGTGCATTTATATCAGAAAAGAAGCAACCATTTAAATATTCATATTGTTCACATGCAAACAAAAGTGTGTGACTCTTTATCCTGTGTAAGAGCAAAATGCCCCCAGAATAGCTGGTACCAAATTAAATATAATTCAAACAGCACCACAAATCTTGAGTGGCTTGTTTTCATCTTTTCCCTCCTCAAGAGAACCTTTTCTTCAAGTAACTCCACACCACAAACTTGTATCACAGCCACAGAGAGAACATGAAGGACTGTCAGAAAACACACAAGCTCACAGTCTGTATCTTATAAAGAAATGGAAGAAAAAATAATGCTATGAGGTCAAACAGCTCTATTCTGACACCTTTAAACTTCCACTTTGGGAAACAAAATCAGTTTGTCATTAAGAATGTAGAGCTGAACCACCCAGGAGCTAATTAAAACCCAGCTATTATGCAATGAATGGTGGTGGTACCATGCCATCAGTAGAACTGACTCCAGCCATTCTGACCTGAATGAAACTGCACCCAGAGAACTACCCATATCTTCTTGCATGTTGTATGCAACTGTTTACCAAGAACCCAAAAGTTGAGATTCATTATGTATTTGAGCACTAACAGCAAGACAAAAGACATTTCAAAAGACCAGAACAAAGCATAACTCCAGCCTCAACAGTCACAAATGGCTGTCTGTTTTATGCAGGCAGTTTCCAAGTGCTGCATTGCACTGATCACAAGACACTGAAGGGACACCCTAATCTGAAAACCAAGGAAGAATTGTTTCTCTGGGGGAAAACCACCTGTAGTGCAACAACAGACAAACTACCACAGCTGTGACTCACACCTGGCACACACAGAGGGCCAGGTTCCTTTACCTCAGTGCAAACCTGACCATGCCTCCAGTGTTGGACCTCCACCACCCCAAGGACCCCATACCAAGCATTCCTTGTCTACAAAGAGATTTATTAACCAAAGGGTGAAGAGCCAGCTGGATCAGACAACGGAGGTGCTCAGGGGCAGCCGTGCACACCCACAAGCCCAAGCCTGCCAGGACAGCTCTCATGGCACAACATGCAGCATCAGCTTCCATAACCACAAGCGTGTTAATGAAACTCCCCTGGAAGCTTCCAAATACTGAAACAGTGTGACCCTGAAAATGGGCAGAACTGAGGCTTTCTTCTGAAAATGGTATTTTAAATCAATGTGTTGCAGGGACCTGCACATTTATTAATTTCAGGGAAAGAGTCCACAGTGGCAGATCAAAATGGAAAATAATTTTACAATGCTGAAATGCTGGCTCCAGCTGCACACTGGCAGAAGCACAGTGATGTGCCTGCTGCCTTTGGACTAGGAGACACATGAGGGGAGTAGCTTGAGCTAAAGAAATACAAAAATTAAGCAAGTTGCTAGGGCAGAAAAGGACTTTGGGATTGCTGTGACACCATTTCTAAATGGCTGCTGCTCTTAGACAGTAGGCATTATTTACTACACTCCATGTAACTCCCAGAGAAGATGGGAGCTTAAACTTAAAAAGCTTGAAGTAAAAACAGCCTCCGAGTAAGATCATGAATATAAACTGATCTGACATTAAAAAAAAGTTCATTTTTTATCAAGCATGCCTGACTTTATATGTCTTACTTAATTTAAAAACTGTCTACTACAAGACTTCTTTCCACTGAAAACAAATTGAAGTACTAAGTCTACAGACATCTAAAAAAGACATGAATTGTATAACAAGAAACTGATCCCTTATTACAAATTGTTCTCCCACATATGCCTGTGTCCTAAAGCCATAAATCTCCATTATACTGCTGCTGCAACTGTTTGCTTTATCTTCTACAGGCAGCAACTGTCAAATATGCGGTACATGCTGACACATTTTGCAATTTTGAGCTGCTTAATTAGCTCCTCAGCTCCTGTGAATACCCCATCATGGCAAATGGTAAGCAGCGAGAAAGAACAACACACAGATTTCTTCTCAGCTGAAGTTTTAAAATAAATTCTTCATCTGAAAGAAAATTATCTCAGTTCTAGCAAAATTCTGGCCATCTGGAGCCTCATTTATTACTTAATAAGAAAACTAACGAGCCAAGCAAGACAGGCCCCCAAGCATTTTCCTGCTCTGGAGTTGCTTGGTAACAAACTTTGTGTTTTTTCGTTTTCTTGAATAACTTACGAATGCATGCAAAACTTCATGGAACGCTGAAGAACTTCCAAGGTAGAAGCCTTTCAAGGTAGAAGCTGTTTCTAACAGCTATTTTGGCTGTCAAGAATATCATAAGAATTCTGGGGGTTTACATAGCAGAAATAAACCCAAACCCAAAAACTGCTTTTATGCTAAAATTCCTCTTGAGCTCCCAAGTACAGCTCTCTGAGCATGCCCCTCCATAGACATGTGAGAAATTGACCTTGGACTGCCAAATCACAAACTGAGCTCCATACTGTGTGAAACCAAACCAGTCCCCTAAAAATACCAACATGTAGTTTTTGCATCATTTTATTTATTCACCATGGAAAGAAAAAAGGAAAATAAGAGTATACACAAGTCAAATATACAGGCAATGGACTAGAAACAAGACAAGTCACAGAGGATTCAAAAATAAATTTAAAGTATTGCCAAGTAATCTCATGAAAAATTACCTTCTCACTCCTCCATTACAGGTTTAGGAGATTCAAATGATGCCACCTCAGAGGAAAGGCAGCACGAGACCACTTTCTCTCGTGGATGCCAAGTGCAGCACAGAGCAGCTCAGCAGGAAGAGCTGTCCTGTACCTGACCTTGGGAACAAAGGGACTTTGTAACAAACTCGGCACACCCCAGTGCAGGGTCAGCACACCTTCCATGTGAGGTGAGCCAGCCTGCAGGTCCCTGAGGATAATCCCTGCTGCAGTGACAGGAGCATCGAGGGCACTGCCTGGAAACTGCCCCTGCCTGATGTGAGGGCATGCCCCTGCCCTCTGCAGAGGGCATGGATTTCAAAGGACTGCATCCAACACCTCTTCGTGTTCCTCCACTTCAAAGGAAAAATTCAGTAAAGCAATTAACACCAGAAGGACAATGTCAGAATTACCATACACTCATCAATCCTAGTACTACATGAAAACCCCTACAGATTAAAGCAGAAAACCAGTTCTCTATGCTGATTTCTGAGGACTTTTAAGGCAACATAATTGCAATTAAAGCACACGAACTTTAAGTTTTCTTATTTATTTTTAATTAGAAAGCCACTTCAATTACACAAATCTTCATTGTTTCAAATTAATATCAACAGCCTGAGTCCTGATCCTGAGAACAGATTTAAGTGGCATTCCTCTCATACACCGTTGACTTGTGCAAGTATTCGCAAGACTCAGCCCTGAAGTCACAAGACAATTTATACCTACATTTCTCATTTGTGAACAAACTCAACCTCTGAAGTCAGTAACACATTGTTCTGGTCATGTGCCATCATATTCTCTTAACTTCAGCAAAAACACATTTACGTATGTTCATCCACAGACAGGTGTGTATGCCAGGGAGAAGCAAGGAAGAGCTACCAGAAACCACAACCTGGAAACAAGCAAGGAAAGGGAACACCGTACAATGGGGAATGGTTATCCTCAAGATAAATACTAACATGAAACATTTAGGCTGTTTTCTACAGAATTATTTTCATTAATCTTGACCACTTTTGCAGCACCTCACACATAAGGACCTAGAGATAACTATATTAATAAGGTGAGGAGGGAGGAAACCTCTTCCATGTCAATGAGGTCAAGATACCACCTTAAATACTATGTCTGGGTGGAGGTGAACAGGAGATTGCACTAAAGATCACTCTTGCTCATTTCTTGGAGAAAGTGAACAGCTGTTTGAAAGTAAATGCTACTGAGGACAAAGAAAAGAATACTACCCAGTTGCAGCAGTAAATGTAGCCTTTCATAGCCAAAAAGTAGCCTGAGTTTTCCAAGAACACTACAATTAATACCCATGTTCTTTATGCATGTGCCAATGGACCTGCTTTAAACACTGCCCAAGAGGTAGCACAGACTGCAGCAGGACAGACTTTCTCTGTGCTCTCCCAGGTCATCACAGTCAATTACACAGGCAAAGACTGCACCTGAGTTGCCAAAGAAGCATTTTGGTATCTTCTGAAGATTTCTCATCAAGTGCGGACTCTGAAAGACCCCTTGTTGCCTCAAAACAAAGCCTAGAAAAGCAGGGAGCACAAATACATACATGATTTGATATATCTATTGATATTAAACTAGGCAGGGGATTAATAAAATTACATTCAAGACACATACACCAGAAAAATGCACAATGAACAAAAAGTAAACTATTTGTTACACTATGACATACAGAAGTTGTTTGTAAATTCTCAGAAAGAATCAAGGAGCAGACATCTCTTGTTCAGTTTGTTAATCACTAAACACAACAGGTAAGGAACATTTTCACTGAAAACTTTTTTTTTGTATTTGTGTGTCCTGTAAGACAAGCAATGACATTAGCAGGCCGTAACTCTGAAATTCATAAAAAGAAAATATACTTTTGTATCATCAGAAAGTTTGGAATTAACAGGCCCAAGATATTAAAACATAGTTATAAGAGATTCCAATCACAGGTAGAAGTAACTGAAAAAATCTGTAGTTAAACCAGCCATGTTAAAAACCTAACCATGCTCATTTTTCAGGCACAGCCATTGAAAAACCCTCTCCTAACTGAAGGTCTTTTGTTGTTGCTTCTGCTTCCTAAAACAGTGTTCGGACTAATACCCCTATGTAGACACATGGCATAAGGACAATGAGTGGGGAACAACTGATGGCACACCTTGCACTGCCACTAAAGCACAGGCTGCCTGGACAAGGTTGGAGAGAAGAAAAGGTGCTTCTCTCTGGTATTCATTGTAACGCTCCCAATAAAGACCTTGCGGAATGGAAAGAAAATTAATTCCTTGTGCTCCACCCTGCTGCTTTGAGGTGTTTGTAATAAGCTCAGGGTTCTTGGAAATGGGAGTCATTTCAGGGAAGTTCAATTTTCAAGCACTGGAGCACTACAGTCCTGAAAGTCAGCCAGTTTTTTCTGTGACTCATGAAATGACATCACTAATATACCATAACATCCTCCATGGTATCTTCAGCTTTTGATCACAGTTTCAATGGTTTACCTCCCATGGCCTGCATTCACTTCATGACAACAAATCCAATATGTCAGCATCCTTCCTTTGCTTTCTGTTTCCTCTCCTCATCGTGTATAAGGAGACAGCCAAACAAGGTTAGGATTTACTACTTCAAAATACCATTTCTAACAAAAGCTGAAACTCAAGTTTCTTATGCAGACTACCTTATTCCTTGGAATGTTTTGGGTAATGTTCCTACAAAAAACTGACCACATGCAACTGAAGGTATTAGTTTCATCACAAATTTCTATCTTTAAGCAAACTCTCCTCTGCAATTACTTGAAATAATTTTAAAAACAGTACGAAATTACAGGTGGGGGCAAAAGATAAACGACTACATTTCAGTAGCTGTGACTTGCAACCAGTGTTTCAGTCAAACCATTCCCCTGGTTTCACCGCAGCAGCACAACTGTATTGCTTGAATAGCAACCTGCCTTCTCTGCAGCAGTGCCTGCAGGGCTGGGAAGTTGCTGCTCTGGAGGCCACACGTGTCACACCCTCACCGTGCCCTGCCAAGATCCTGTGGCCAGGGCCAAACGAGTCTGGTTTGGGAACAGGAGGGTCTCATCAGCCCCCTCCTCTTCCTGCCTGCTGGCAGAGGGGGCTCTGAGGGGAGCACTGCCCAGCTGGCCAGCAGGGAGAGCCTTCAGCAGCTGCCCTGCTGCCATCTGATCTGCAGGGAAGGGCAGCAGCCCATGGAGACAAGGACCTGGTGCTCCCACAGGCTTGGTCCCAGTCCCTGTGTGTGAGAACACCCACGGGACCTTGAGCCCTGTGAGCTCATCCACTGCTCACACCACGGCGTTCAGGAACTCACTGCAACAGGCAACACAAGAACTTCCGACTCCTCAGAAATGGGGCTCTATGGAGTTTATTGCTCAAAGCACTTTATAATGCTCCAATGAAATGTGCTATGAAGTGCAAAGTACTATTGTTAAGTCAAACTAAGATTTTTTTTCTTTTTTTAAAATACCTAGGAATTTCTCAGCATTTCCCTAATAAATCAGTACTTTATAAAAATAAATACTGGGAGGACAAAAGGGACAGTTCCCCCACAATTTTAGTAAACAAATTTCATTTTTCCATGCTAAAATCTTTATCTTTCCAAAAAATATCAAAACACCTAAGATAAATTGAGGGTACATCAGAGCTGCTTACAACTCATCTACTTTATTGCCACAGCTAATGTATCACCAGAATGTCTAAATTTCACAGGTTTTTCTGAAAGGCCATAGTATCAGAAACAGCATTTGGCAAAGACTTTGTGAAGAACAGTTTTCTAATAGTCAGCAATGACCCTTATGATAAATTAAGGGGAAAATACTTGAATTTTTTTTGTCTTTGATATTTTTTTAACTTTAACCAGGTACCGGCCACATTTTGTCCCTCCCATTTCTCCTGTATTTCCAGTTTCATGTACTTAGACCAATGACACATTCCAAAAGCTGGTGTACAACATCTTTATATACACTACAAATTCAGATTACCAGACTGTAGTCAGACTTTGAATGTATAAATAACTTTGCAAATTATTTACAGGTTTTAAACTAATCAGGTTTCAAGCAACCAACACTCTTAAGGCAAATTCATTTGTATGACTGGCTGTATGGCCTCTCAGCATTTCTCTGCTCACCCCAATTTACCCATAAATGATAGGCAAATAGGAAATTGAATTACCCCCTGCCCCTGTATTGACAGAATTTCTTGTATGGAGAGATGATCTAACTACTTAGAAGCTTTCCTCAAAACAAGGGAAAATGCACAGAAATGCATTTCTGAGTCAAGAAAATCATTAAGGTGCATACCAAGAAGTGGAAGTCCTACCGTCTTATAACAACACAACTTTTGGATGCACATGACAAACAGGTTTGGAAATTTAGAGAAAGCATCAGTTTAAAGCTGCACAACCCTTTTTAGAACTATGCATTTATAAACTCACTAGAGATAAGATCTGAAGAGCTCAAAGGGATTTTCTCTTAGGGGTGACACTGTGCAATACAAAACGCCGCAAACAGTGGATTTTCAAAGCACACATTTAACTACGTTAGAATTTTTCTCTTACACCATATTGCTGTGCAAGATACTATTCACCACTTTAAGGGATTCTGCACATTTTACCAATCCTTACATTGGCATAAGAATTGGACACTTCAAATAATATCTGTTTGTTACAACATTGTGTTCCTAAGTGCAATCACAGTGCGATCCCTTTTGTCAATGCACGACTGAAGCAACCAAGCATATTCCGGTGAAGTACACAGGATTCACATACCAAACGTGCTCAGTGCCTTCCTTTAAGTCCCAATCATCACTTTGTTCTTAGTATTTTTCAATGCCCTGATTAGGTCTTTGTTTGGAAGTAATTAGCTACTGTGGTTTGAAGGATTTTGGAACAAAGCAGAGACTTTATATTGAATGCAGAGGTCATCTCCAGCAGAGACAAAAGGTGGCAAATTATCGATTAGCTTTATATTTAGAAGCATCCCTTGGTTCACTGCTAGGATTGCTCCAGTCATCTGCTTCAGGTGTGGTCTTGTAGTGCCGCCATGCTGACTTATTAAAAACAGGAAGTCTTTCAAATGATTCACTTGAAAGGGCCTATGGAAAAACAAAAGCAATAGTTAGGTATCATTGGAGATACAAGAGCAAGGTGATACTCTGGGGAGTTCTACAGTTACAGCTTCTCTACCCAGCAAGTGTCACAGTTACCCCAGTGTTACACCACAGCACTACTTTGAACATACTTCAGCTGTGACTAGTAGCTCTAGTTATACTCAAAAGTCCCAGTCAGAGTGAAAAGAAACTACTAACATTGAAAAATATTTCCCTTCTTTCCAGGGAGTGGTGCCTACACAGATAGCAAGAAAAAGATTTTTGGTCACGAACATTTTAGTGAGATTTGTCACTGACATAGAGCAGACAGCTAAGACAACATTTCCCCTCCTCAATGCTCTTGGGCTCTGCCAGCACACTGACCTGTGGGGGCTGAGCCAGTTCAGTGCCCTGGGTCACCTTTTTCTTCTGACAAAGGCCAGACTTTTCCTCCACATGCACACATGCAGAGGATCAAACCCATCAGAAGCAGAGTTCACAACTCACTTGCTATATACAGCATGGCTCAGTGACAGTGCAAAGCCAACAACCTGCACAAGCTGTACACTCTGTTCTTTTAAAGTCCCTGATGGAATTCAAGCAGTGTCAGCCTGTAGCCCCTGGGTAGCCTGGGCTCTCCCAGAAAATGGCAACAGGATCAATACAGTCTTTTGCATCAAGAGCTGCATAGAATAGAACATATTTGCTAGTCAAGAGTTGGCCAATAGTCCTCTCATTTCTATTGTGACTGTAACTTAAAATCAAAAAGCATTAACCAAATTATCTCTTATCACGGTTCTTGGAAGATTCACCACTTATAAGAGATTAACAAAATGTAACAATCCAACACAGGGACTGGAAAAAAAAAAATCAAAGCAAACAAACTAGTATTAGTTCCAGCTTTATTTATATATTTATTTAATTATATATAACCTAGGGGTTTAGGATTTTATGTAACTGATTTATGTAAAAGTGTCAAAGGTAGCAAAAAGAAATTTGAAAACAAGCTACAGAGTGAAAAGAACCTGCTACATACAAACAACCTGCACTGCCTTAGCAGTTTATAATAGGGTGAAATTCATACCTTCAAATAAATAACAGCATCTGAACCCACGCCTTCCATTGAGTAGAGTTTAAGGTCACCTTGAAAGTACCTTGCATACAGACGAGAAATTGGCAATCCATAGCCAAACCCAGCCTGCAAAAACAAGAGAACAAAAGGAAAAACATGATGGAAAGTTTAAAAAATGCAACAGATCTCCATTAATTTACAAGAGAGAGGATACCTAAGTACTAGATTTGCATCAAATTATTTTTGAAGCTTCCCTTTATTTCTCAGCTTATACTCTAAGTCCATATTCAGCCTTTTGAGCAAACTCCTTTTTTCCTGTGCATTTGTTTTTTTGTACGAAAAGGACTGAGTCCTTTGCTAGAACTCCTTTGTCCATTTGCATTTTCTCAGAAGCAGGAAGGTGCAGCATACCATACATGCTGCCTGCAACCAGCAAAGCAAACCAATGCTCTACACAGCTTCCTCACTATGATGACCACTGCTGTAGTATTGCATTCTTTCTTTGGTAAAAATCAGAGTTTTGACAGCGTATTTTTTCTCCCCCAAGCCTGCAATTATTATCTCAAATGTCTTCACACTTAGGAGACTACAAGAAAGCCAGAAACAACTTTTGCCTACTTCATCTAGGTCACACTATTAAGTTTCTGCTGATGCCACAGTGCCACAGAGATCAGCAGAGTCCTGCAGAGGAACACAGACTAATACAAGGTAAATTATCCTCTCTCTTTAACAAAAGATCAGGACTCCCCAGCACTGAATGATCTCCTGAGGACTGAGACATTACAGCCCACACCATTTTCAAAGCATAATGGAGTTGATGGTATGAAGTTTAGACTTTAAATTGACAAAACTAATATTCATAACATGCCTGCAACAAGATCAATTACTTGGCACCTCTTCCAACCTCTCTTGTCAGAAAAGTTGTAAGAAAACCCTCCAAGTCTCTCTCACTGGATCCAGGGAATAAGATTTTTGCAACACTCAATTACTCTTTCAGATGACAGGCTATGTGCTGAGAACCACAGTGGTTGGTTATGCACCCAAATCCCACCTGAATTTTTCACTATCCAGTGTAATAAAGAAACTATTCCAAACACATATGCATTTGGAAAAAAAACCCAAATATATACTTGGCAAGGTAGTATGGGTGGACTAAGAGAAAAATGAGACACTTGAAGCTTTCACAAAACTAATAAATTAATTCCACAATATTTCTACAAAAGCAACCTAACAGAAAACTGATAAACATGTCCTAAATGTTATAAACAAAGGCCTAAAATTATACAAGTAAGAGAATGCTAAGAAGAAGGATTTGCAAGCATTATGTACAGCTAATATGTGGTATCACTTTATAGGAAATCCCTTGAGGGAGAAGTGAACATTAAAGAACTTGTACTACAGTGTCCATCACATATTCTCTTGCTGTCATCTACAGTATTTTTTGATCCTTTTTGCCTTGTTTTTACAGAATTCTAAATTTAGTTTTAAACTGGTTTACAGTTGCTCACTCAGTTCTTCTGAGCAAAATGAGAAACAGAAATGCCAAATATGCCCTTTTCACACACTGCTTGTCATAGTTATTAGTGTCCATTAACAGTTAAAACAGTTGCTTAGCTGCACTTTTCCCAACATCATTTTTTAAATTTCACAAAGAGAAATTTCATCTCCCACTAGAGACTTATGCATCACTTTCAAACACCTGGCCTTGAATCCAGAGGTTTCTTTCTTAACCTCTGAAAGATTGATTTCACTGTCTTAAAAAGAACTAAAAAATGTCAAAAGCTGGCTTCCTTTTCTGGAGACTAGACAATAAATACATTACAGAAACTGTAAAGCAGAGTGACCAAAATGCAACTTACGGAAAGTCCATATCCCAAGGACCAGCTCAGGTAACGGGCAATATCAAACAATACCATAAACACTTCATGCTTTCATCACTCCAGAGCTACCCCTCCTTAAAATCCCACTTCTGTTTGTCTCCTGTTCCTTTATGCTCTGTGCTAGCCCACATCATACAGCCCACTTTCAAACACTCTGTGCACTGCCTTTAGGGTGCTTTCCAAACCAGATAACTTAAAAGAAATAGAGAGACAAGAGACCCCATATGAGTACCTTGTTAAATCCTGGCCTTACAAAGGGTCTATTTTGCAAAACACAATTAACAAGAGGTGTTTACTAAATAGATCTGCGCTTGGCCTAGAGGACAGAATAGTCTGTAATGGCACAATTCCCTTGAGAAAGGAAAGCTCCTTAGAGCAAATTTATCATTAAACGTTATGGTATGCATTAAAAAAATAGGAAGTTATTACATTTCTGTGTTACTAGCATCGACAGATTTAAATTAAAACTAATTTAAGCCACATTTCTCCCACTATAAGCAAATGCTGCCAGAAAGAAAACAATTAAATTCCCTAAGAAAACCTACTATCATTAAACATGACCATGTGTTTTAATGTGTACTCTACATACTGTGCAGATGAACCTAAGACCTGCTAGAATCTGAATGCTGCCATGGTAACAAGGTTTCTCAGCAGGATTTAAACAACATTTGCAATGACAAGGAGCAAAAATTTTCCCCAATCAACAGAAGGATACTTCTCTTCCACTGCCCAATTCCATGAATGTTTCATAAACTAGACAGGGGATCATATAACAAGGGGAAGAAATGTTAGAACAGAAAAATATGTCTATTTACATTGCACCCCAGCTTAGCATAGAATATTACCTAAGTCAAGGATAACACACCACCAACCTTCTGCAGCAGTGTAATTCTGTGGTTTGGTCTTTGGCATTAAACAATAAAGAAATTCCTTCTGTATGGGCATCAAAGAGGATTTATGTGGAACTTTTCTGCTGAAGGGTTTTTATTTCCAGACAGACATATGAATCATTGAAAAATTATTTTTATAACTAGATCTGGGCCATAACACATAACCTTTCAAATTTCACTGCTAAGTCCTTGTTCCTGTTAGAGGCAAGATATGGCAAAGACTCACAGTTTGTGACTTTTTTCTTTCTGCACACACATATAAATAACAGAGCTGAACAGCTCTTCTCAATGCTCAGTCTTGTGCAGGCAATGGTCAGACTCACAGGGTAAAAGCTATCAGACTCATGAGAGAGGGGGATCCTTTGTAGGTTTGACTAGAGTGGCATAGACTGGGAAAGGAAAATAAAACTTGAAAAGGGATACAGAAGAATACCAAGGGTAAATGCCACAGAATCAAAGTAAGCAGTATTGAAGATGAGGAAGTAAACACAGCAATGCATTGCAAAAGAAGCACTGAAAAAAGAATAGTATCAGTCGTAAGATGAACACATTTTACAATCAGAGCTACAAAGGAGGAGACAGTTTAATAGTGAATACAACTGGTAATCAAGGTATAAGTTTATCCTGAGAACAAGTTTCAGGAACTCCTTGTAGACTGATACGGTAAATTGCTGATCAAAAGTGAGACAGAACAAAGGCAGATTATGCATCAAGAGAGATTCTACCGTTTGTGACAAAGAAAAAAGCTTATATTTGAATTAAGGCCTGTTCCCTCTCACTCACCCACATTCAAGAAGATTTTCTACGAAAAAGAAGTTTGAGACATAAGACTGAGATGTGCTGTAGAGGTAGGAGCTGTGAAAGACCCATACCAAGTCAGTGCAGACACAGGGCTGGGTTTCACACCTCCCCCAGTGCAAAGGGGTAAACTCAGTGCAGTGCACTGCCATGCCACAGTGGTACCCACTGTGGTACCCACTGTGGACCAAGGCAGCACCATAAAGACTTTCTGCTCATAAGCTAAGAGGAAGTTTATTGCCTCTGAGTCACTCTGAACTGATTTTACCCTCAGTTTACTGTTACATATTTTATATCCAAAATAGCAATGTGGACAACAGGGAACAGCCCCAATCTGTGCTAGGGAGGTTCAGGGTGGACATCAGGAAGAATTTCTTCACTGAAAAGATTGTCAAGAATTGAAACTGGCTGGTCAGGGAAGTACTGGAGTCAGTCACCATCCCTGGAAGAGTTCAGGAAACAACTGGACATGGCACTTGGTGCTGTGGTTTAATTCACATAGTGGTGTTTGGTCAAAGGTTGGGACTCAGTCTTGGGAGGTCACTTCCATTCTTAATGATCCTGTGAATCCATACTCTGCCCCACATTCTATTATCCATCTGAAGGCACTTGAAGCACAGAAGTATCAGTAGGGGAGAAAAAAACCAATCACTTAGGAACATGATAAATGAGAATGCTCCTAAGCAGGAAAAGGAAATTTCTTGGAGAATCATCTTTTCAATAGGATTAGAGATAAAGGATTGTATAAGAAACAGTAGAAATGAGAAGAGGCAAAATACAGTATCTGTATTAGTCCACTTACTGAAAACCAGTCAAGTGGAACAGTAGCTATACAATTTTTATCACAATGAGCCAATATGCAATTTAATCAAACCATTTAGAAGTAATATTTTAATATTTTTTTTTAAATCATGTTTACTATAAGAATCTACAACATTCAACACTGAAATAATTGCCCTGATGCATCTCAGAAAGGAGTATCACATAAGATATTTCCAATTAAATAGGAATATACCAAATAAGTTCATACCACATGCAGGTTCGCAAATGTTTTTTGTTGTGTTTTTATAGTCCAGACCTTACAGAAAAATTATCTTCAAGCTTCAGTAAAAGCTTGTGGATTGCCAGAAGGTGCTTCTCAAATGCTGAGCAGTGTGGCCCACCTTTTTAATCCATTTATGATAGGAAACTTAGATTAACAGTAAATTATACACCAAAGAGGAGCTCATTAGATCATTCACCTGATCAGTAATATAGCACTAAAGATCCTGCCCATTGACCTGTGAAAATACTGTGCTTACGCAGCTTTATTTATGTTTGTTTCCAATAATGTAATGTCAAGACAAAGCAAAGTAATTTTCTATTCTGTAGACTAAGTGATGATAACAGAATTAATTTTCTCCTGTCCTACCTAGATAGACCTGCTAATGATAAGCCATTTCTTCAATGGAAAACCAATGGAAATCCAGCAGATTGCAGTGAAGGATAATGTAAAATCAGAGAGGTGCAAAGGGACATTTATATACATAATGCAATTGCTTACCAAAGGCACGGCCCTTGAGGGCTCCAGACTGGGCCTGGGTGCTGTTGAGTACATGTAGTTAAACAATCTGTCTATTTTTCTTAGAGGTACACCTCCACCTTGATCACTTATCTAAGGAATGAAAATTTAAGAGCTTTAAACATTATGTTCTAAAAAAAACCCCACAAAACATCAAGAAGCATTATCTAAATTACTTTAGATATACTAAAGAAGCAGTTAGGGACTTTGGGACTGTCTGGTTTGGAGAAAATAAAGCTGGGAGTGCCCCTGCCATGGTGTACAGCCTCATGAGGAGGGGAACTGTGGAGGGAGGTGCTGATCTCATCTCCTTGGATCCAGTGATGGGATATGTGGGAACAGTTCAAAGCTGCAACATCAGGGGAGGTTTAGAGTGGACACTAAGAAGCATTTCTGTATGGGAAGGACTGTGAAAGAGCAGAACTGAGAGATGTTCCTGGAGAGATGGTCAATGGCCCAAATCTGTCAGTGACCAAGATGCATTTGGACACTGCCCCCAACAAATGTGCTTTGACTACTGGTCAGCCCTGAAGTGGTCAGACAGTTGGACAAGATATTCCTTGTAGGTACTTTCCAACTGAAAATATTCTGTTTTAGTGAATATGAAGTAGGTGATAAAATAATTAATTTGCTTTTTCAAATTAAGTCATACTACTCTAAACCTAGCAGGTTTGCAAGCTGTATATTATTTTTTAGGCATTTACCTTAATAGATAGATCTTCTTTCCCCAAAGTGACTAAGGTTTTGATCGATGGATAGGCTTCTTTCTTACCTTCATGCAATTCCACTGTAGCTCTCATTGAATTCTGAAGATAAAAGAAAATATAGTCTCTTTGATTCTAACTTTAACATATAAGCTTTTTGTGACAAGTTAGAACTTACCAGAATTTTATAGCACCTACCCTGTTCTACAGTTGTGCACAAGACAGAAAAGGCTGTATTTAACAAATTCAAGTGCCATCAAGTCAATGAATTGACTGGTTAAATTTTTTTATTACAACTTGTTATACATAACTTTTATTTATTTTATATACTCAGATAAAAGAAAGCAAGACTTTTTTTTTCCTCCTGTGTGAAATCAAGTAAATATATCCAAAGGATGAGAACGTCTTTCACCTCCATCATGCACCACACATCAACAGTGATGTTTACCACAGAAAACTAGTTTTGATTTTCTCAGCCTGGGTCACATAATTTTTAAGTTACCAACTGTCAATCTGACTTCATGTTAACAGTTTTCACTGCCAGTCTCTCCCAGTTCTTACAGCTACAACTTACTGGCTTCAGCCTGTTTCATGACTTGTACCAAAAATATACTTACATGTACGGTACAAATTCTCATCTGTTCTGCCCCAGAACTAATTTACAAATGGCAGAATGGGAGAAGACTTAAATGATAGTTGACAAATGTCAGAAATCTATCCCCAAAATCCATTACTTTGAAAAAGTTTCTCTCTGGCCAAATGTAAGTTTTCCCCTCAATTCCTGGTGTTCAGCTGAACCACATAGAGACCTCTTCTCTTCTTTTAAACCATTTAACAGCTCTGACATGCTCCATTTTCACTCTTGTTCCAATTATTCAACAAACACAAAACCAAAACAAAGCACGTCCTCTACACCATTCAAAGATACAGAGCCTGTTTTCACAATAAGGACATTGATCTTAACCAGTCCTCAAATATGCAATACAGAAGCAAGCTCAGAAAACCTGCAACGTCATGAATATTCCATCACTGCAAAACTAGACTGTCAAGAGTGTTCTAAGTTAATCAAAAAGCTATAAAAAGCACAACAGGAGAAGTGGGAAACCAGGGTGGTTTTAAATACATAAGGTCATTAGAGAGGGGTTTAAGTCTGGCTTTCAAACAAGAGAAGAGTGTTTGAAACTCAAGAATAAGCTTAAGAAAGGAAATCTGAAATAGCATTTAAGAGCTGCAACCAAAAGGAATCCAAATTTCAAGAGTAATAGGGTCACAAAACCCTCCCAAACATTAACAAGTGCAACCTACCTTAAATAATTCAAATAACATATGGAACAAATGAGACGGTACATAGACTACTTGAATAGGCTTGTTTGGAGCTTTAGCTAAAAAAAGAGAAATAAAAATGTCAAATCATTTTTCTTCAAAACAGCACTTTGCAGCATTGCCCTTTACCAGAAAAACATGAACATGTAGACACAGACAAGTATGTAAGCATGTTCTAATTTTCCCAGAAATTAGTTCCATGAAATAAAAACAAATGGTAGTTACTGCTGTCACCTGAAAAGACACGATAATTATGATCTTCAAATCCATCCAGTCAGAAGACTTTGTTGACACACAAAACTTCATTAAGCAGTGGCTGGCACATACAACAGTGTATGTTAACCAAGAAAACTTTCCTACTTAAGTGGGAAACTTTCACATGCTCACATACTATGTAAGCCTATTTGCTACACAAAAAGATTCTTAAACTAAAGAAAAACCCACTGTTTAAATATTCTAAAAACAACTACATATCTTCCCTTCATTAAAACACGCAAAATGTAAGTATTCATAAAAATTTCAAATCTACTGCAAATAATATCACAGCTTCCATATTCCAGACCATCACTGAATTGTTTGTCCACTGCAGTCCCACTGAGTGTTTCAGCAGAGGGGTTATGGCTTAGCACAGCTTTGAATGCCAGAGTGCTCACTGATTGATTGGGCAGGAAATAATACAGCTGCATTTAATATATTCCAGGACAGTTTGGGGGCTGAAGTCATCCCTGAACATTCAAATATCTACTGGCATTAAATTATGCAGTCACAGAGAGTCAGACTGAGCAGCAGTTCAGACTGAAGTCTTGAACTGTCTGCTTCATAAATTCCAGGATAATATAAATATGCACAAAGAACATGACTGGAGTCAACTTCATTCCTTTTGGCACTGAGAGCTGGTAATAATCCCAGTCATTATTTTAAAAGTCATGGTAGTGAAAACTCCTAGGAAAAGGAGAAGACCAAAACAATGCTCTCCAAGGCAACTTGATATTTTATTCTGTTAATTTTGTGAGTCCATACTCCCATTCCCTTCCACTTCATGGAAACCAAGGCAAACTGATTCACACTTGTTTGAGGCACAGAGATAGAAAATGAGTCATTGTTGCTCTTGTGAGGTAATTTGCAAAGTTACTTTCCTTATATTGATAATAAGTTGATTTAAAGGAAACAGGTAATTCTTTATTCACTTTTCCTTTTTTTTAGCTCCAGCAGCTTGCTTTCTCTACTCTTGGATCTTTTTACTTATTCCTTCAGATGAATTTTGCATTGATTGATTCCTCTGCTGCAACACTCAAGTACTTTTAACTCCAGAACCACTCAGTTTAAAAGGGGAAGGTTGGGTCCTTTGGTTTTGGGAGATGGATGGCAATGCTGACAGTATCACCTTGTATAGGGAAATATTTCTACACTAATCAGTAGTACTTTGAGCAACACATATTCCATGTATCTCACTCTCTCATTGAGTGTTACCTAATTCTGAGACTTTTGCAGTTCTGCTGCTGAAGTTTGGACCCATCTTAATATTATGTTTGGCTGCTGTCCAAAACCTGGGAGAGGATCACTCAGGAATTTTTTTTTAACTAATAAAAAAATAAGCTTCCTTTTGTCAATAAAATAATGAACAAAAAGCAGTCAATATGCTGACAAGGCCTGTCTCATAAGTTTTGTGTCATCCCATTTTGATCTCTGCAATCAAATTGAAATAGATTTCCATGTGAGGAGTTTATGATTGGATTTAAAGCATAGACTACCTAATAAAAATTCCAACTTTGCCATCTTACACAGAAGGGCTCACTGCTGTGTTGAGTGCCAGTGGAATTCATAGGTTTATCATCAAACTTTGGAATGGAACAAGTTTCTGTTCTCTTAGAAGACTAAAAGGTAGGCATGTTTCTTTCTCGGTTATGAGGAGTCTTGGTTTATTTTCTTTAAAGTGACAGTGAATTTAGCAGATAGAACTCTGCATTCAACATAAAAAAGTACACATCATGATAATAAATTATCATTCAGGTGCCCATGTAGATATATTAGAACAAAAGTAACTGCATAGTTCAAGTTATAACTTACAATTAATTAATAAAACCAGAATTCACAGATACCAGAAATGCACTTTCTTAGATACATCAATTAAATTAATTTCATAATTACCATTGAATTCTTCAACTTCCAGATCAGGTGCCACTGTATAGTACTGTTCACATAACATCTTAGCTGTTTCATAAGCATCTACAAAATAACAGAACAAACACTGATTTATCAAAATCTTCTAGCAATGACCAGCAGTGTTCATTCTCCCTGTAAAAGACCACAAACAGAATACTCACTTTGAGCTCTAGTTTACAAAAATGACACTGGTATCCAATATAATCCTTTTTTCTCTGTACACTCATAGCCTGGTTGTCAGGAAAGGAAAAACTCTATCTAAAGCTCAAAAAAAACCAAAACAGAGTGCTGGAGAGAAGCTATTTTTCTTCTTTGTTTGGGGCTTAAAAACCAGAAGGATATAATCTTAGGGTGACCATAAAACCTACTTATTCTTTTATTTCCTGATAACAGTTTAATATTCGTTCTTTCCATCTCAAATAAAAAAATATGACATTGCAGCCATAAATTCAGGTTTTCCAAACACAATACTGTTTACAATACTTAATTTTCAATTTAATTTTGGTGGAAAAGCTGGATAAGATTCTTCATTCCTTCACACTGAACCAAAAATTACTCCCCCAGAAAATACCTTCCCATAGCCCTGATCAGGCTTTATATATTGCTGAGACACAGATAGAAAGTTTAAGTTCCCCTTTGTCACTGGTAGTGCCCCCCAGGGTTCAATAGTGAGCAATATTGTTTAAGTTACTCATCAGTGACTTGGCGGGGGGGCAGAGGCCTCCTCAGCGAGTTCACTGATGGCACAGAGCTGGGAGGAGAGGCCGATTCCCCCGAGAGCTGTGCAGCCCTTCAGAGGGGCCTGGACAGGCTGGAGAGATGGGAGAGGAATGGTGTGAAATTCAGAAAAGGCAAATGCAGGCTCCTGCCCTGGGGAAGGACAACCCCAGGCACCAGCACGGGCTGGGGCCGACCTGCTGGAGCAGCTCTGCAGAGAAGGGCCTGGGGGTCCTGGTGGACAATGAGCTGTCCAGGAGCCAGCAGTGCCCTGGGGGCCAGGAGGGCCAGGGGGATCCTGGGGTGCATTAGGGACAGCTCTGCCAGCAGGTCAGGGAGGTGATCCTGCCCCTCCACTGAGCCCCAGTGAGGCGTGTCTGGAGTGCTGTGCCCAGCTCTGGGCTCCTCACGACAAGACAGACATGGAGCTCCCAGAGCAGGTCCTGTGGAGGGAAACAAGGATGAAGGGACTGGAATATCTCTCTTTGGAGGAGAGACTGAGGGAGTTGAGCCTGTTCAGCCCTGAGAAAAGAAAACTGAGAGGAGACCTCATCAGTGCCTAAGACTATCTGAGGAGGAGGTGCCAAGAGGTTGGAGCCCTTTGGAGGCTCTTTTCTGTGATGCTGAGCAATAGAACCAGAGGCAGAAATTGATGCACAGGAAATTCCACCTGAACATGAGGAAGAATTTCTTCCCTGTGTAGTAACCGAGCACTGGCACAGATTACCCAGAGAGGGTGTGGAGTCTCCCTCAGTGGAGATGTTCAAGAACCATCTGGGCACAATCCTGTGCCATGTGCTCTGGGATGGCCCTGCTTGAGCAGGGGGAGGTTGGACCACATGATTTGCTGTACTCCCTTACAACATGACCCATTCTGCAATTCTGTATTTGAAAGATTTCTTACTCGTTTCTTAGCAAACAGGGTCAAACAGTATGAGTACAGTCTAACATTTCATCTTCCTCTAAAAGCCTACTCTTTGGCAGAGTCCTTAGACTGTTGAAGAGACTGTGAATTTCACAGCATGCTTCATGGTGTGGATGGAGATTAAGTAGCAATAACAGTGAGAGATCTATTGGTAAATCTAAAATCCTGGCTCCAGGAAAAAAATCTGAATTTGCTGTGTGCTCAAAAGTCCTAAGACAGTCAGTGCCACCCCAGGCAGCACAGACACAACACTTGCTGTAGCTGCTTGAAGCAAGAAGCATCTGTTTAAATAATTTCTTCATTATTTTACTGGCATACAAGGCTTATAGCTGGCACATACCAGTACCAAAATCAATATTTTAACTGATAAACTGCTCAGAATGCTGCCTGTGAACCAGCACATTTGGGAGCTAGCACAGCATACAGAACATAAATTAACCCCACCACCAATTCTACAGGGTAAAGGACTCAATCACCTTGACTCCTTGTCAGGACTGTCAAGCCCCTGTCTTTAAGGACATTTTGTTTCTTTGAAAGGCAACACTGAATACTCTTTGCTATGCCCTTGTTTGGTCAGTGTTGTGTATGATCTATTTTAGCTACTTGCTCGAAAACTGGATGTAGCACCTTCTGACACTATGCACTCCCTGTCCAAGGCAGTAACTGTGAAGCTGATGATCAAAACTGATTCAAATATTGCTATTAGAATTCAAAGCAAAATAAACAACATGGCCGCAACATATAAAAATGCTGAGGCCAAAGTGGAGTAAGATCAATCAAAAGAAAAAAAAGCTGCTGAAAAAGGCCACCCTAGGAGCCAAGAAGAGCTAGAAAAATGCTGTTAAGAGAGCTGTAAAAAGCATTACTAAGTGAGCTATCACACAGGTCAGATTTTGAGATAAGAAAGGTTTTCCTCTCACTTCCCCAAAGGCTGAGAAAAAGTGAAGGGAAGAAGCACACTCCTTCTCCCTTTGCAGGCTGCACAAACAGCAGTGAAGGACAGAACCTGGAATTCTCTCCTACAGCAAGACTGCATTTGCAAATAAATACACCCAGAGTGTGAACCTTCCACAGAGAAGTTCTTGAAGCAGCCAGCATTGGCTCATGCCCCCTTGCTAACATTCTGAAAGCGTGTAAATATTTGCAACACAGAGCAAACAGGACTTCCAGTGTTTCTGTGCCAGGTCAGGCAGGTACAACCATTACATCCATGTCTTCTGCAGGAGACAAAACAAGCTGTGGTATGATCAGATGACAGAGGAAAGTGGAGTTTCACTGGGATATCTGTACACCTGAGGACATTTTACTGAAAGGCCTAGCTAAACAAAGCTAAACAAAATGGCAATTTCACTTACTCTCAGTTTTCTGTAATATCAGCATGTGATACAAAAGCAGTACATGAGAACCTCCTTCTAAGTATTTCAGGGGAAAAAAAATCTAAAGTTTAACAAAACATTTAGACACTTCATCTGATATTTAAAAATACAGATTAAAGCTATTAAAAATCAAATTTTTTCCTAGTTCTGTTAATAGACCAAAAATCTGTTAACAGATCTTCTCAATAATGAAGACATCAGAAAGTCTCAATAAGCCCAGGGCTTTATTGTGAGCAGAACTTTCCTTTAATAAAATAAGAAAAAAACTATTTAAATCACCTTCAGCTTATTGTTTCTAAATAAAGTATTTCTGACTATTTTAAGACCGGGGATTTCAGTGAAAGAAATATTAGGTTCATCTTACCTTTAACCACCTCTGCCACATCACAATTAGGATCAATACTTCCAATATGTTTGGGATGAGCAGGATTAATATCTCCACCAAATAGAAGTGCTAAAATAAAAAAGAAATGGTAGTAAATTACTTATTACCCTTAAGGCAGGCCAGAAAGTTTGAATCTGATGGTATCTGAGATTTACTGGATACTGCATCATCCTGTAAAAAGATACCCCAGCAGATTGCCAGAATCCTCGTTTAAGAAGACTACTTGTCTAACTGTTCATCTTCCCTCCCTTTTTTTTTTTTTTATTTTCAGTTCTTACAGTTAAGACTAGTTAAAACGAAATTTGTGATGAGGGAAGGTTAAGGTGAAAACCTGCATTCCAAAGCAGATCATCAGAAATTAGATAAAATTAAAATATAAAACACTTCATTCATACTATTGTGGAACGGAAGCACTCACAACAATGAAGACATTAAAGTAAAAAGAACTGTGGAACTGGAAGGCATCATTAAAAGCCTTTTACACTCACCTAAGCTGCAATTTCACAGTCAGAGATCTCTCTCACTCACTCAACTTTCTCCCTGGATCTCAGCAGTATGATCCCCACTCCCTCTTTGTACAAGTGTCTGGTATCCACCAGACCCTTCACCAAGAGTTTAAAGAAGACACTCATAGAAGTAGAAAGATTTTTTACTTTATTTCAGGAGTGATTTTCTGCCATTTTAGCAAGTTAGTGAGCTCTAACATGAAGCAGGTGCAGCATGAGGTGAGCAAAAGTCTAGATCTGAAAGCTTTTCCCATCCTGGGCACAGCAAGTTCACACACTGGGCACTGTGTCCTGCAGAAGAGTGCTGTAGGAAACAGTCTGCACAGAATGTAGGAACAGGAACACAAACTAGGCAGAAGCTTGGGTCTGCATTCTGCTTTCCAATTATCTTTTTCTTCAGTGCTTCAAGATTAATATTTGCCAGCACAGACAGACCACTAACACTGCTAACACACATTATACAAGGTCAACTAAACTTTAAGCATCTACAAGCAGTTTTAAGCTCCAACCAGTTAAACACAAAGATCCATAGGAAAAGCTAGTCCAGTTCAATGAATCAAGTTTAATATTTTAGAATTAGTGCAAATTATGCTAGTACTCAGCCCAAGAATTCTATTAGGACAATGTTTGCACTCTATTGCTAGAACTCTTCTACGAAAGCCTTTTAACTTGGTTTTATGTCTCACTTCTCTGCCCAGGTGCAAATAAAGAAAAAGCTGTACATTAATCTCATTTGTATGCTTTTCCACATTCAGGTTATCTGTACACGCACAGCAAGGCATTTGTTAGACACATGAGAGGTTACTGGAAAGACACACAACTTGTAGAGAAACACCTCATACTCCAGCAGCAGCATTATCTGTAGCATACAACAATTTCTAAGAGCTCAGAAAAGCAGAACACTGAGCAGAGAATGAAGCTCTAGAGCTAAAAGGCACAAGACACACTAAAACAGATCAGAAGACTGTCCTTAACTTTACACAGATCACTTTCTGCATGGCTGCACATATTGGTTAATAGGAGCTGTGCAAGTAACTCCCTTCAGTCTGTAACACGAATATAAAAAAGTGAGTTTATTAGTAACAACAAATGAAATAGAACTTAATGACAAAGGATGACTAATTCCAGCATTTATCCATAAATAGGGAATAGGAAGTGAGGAAAGCCAAGAGATATAATTTAAAACTTCAGCTAGAAATAATTCAACCTCTTCAGAAGGCAAGAAAGTCTAGATAACTTTCTGGAAAAAACAGCATGTATAGTACCTAACCTATTCAAAATTTACAGCATCTTTGCATTTCATTACGAAATAAATATCAGCACTACAAATTATGTTTTGTACAAAAAGTTTTGTGAGCAGGAAGATACAGCAATTCTACTACTGCCTAAAAATACTTCATGTATCACTTCACAAGCCATCTCAGCCAACAAGACTAAAAAGTGAGAGCCACACTAACAAAGACTGAGAATTCTAGAAAGCACACTGGTGTTTTGGATTCATTTCTGATCATTGCAAAGTACCAAATTAACCAGTTGCCAGTATTATCTTTTGCCATAATTAGCACAGAATAGTCATGAGTAAGGGAACAAAAATACAAAACAAAGCTTCATCTTCAGGTTTACAAGCAATAACTAATGAATTTTCAAGGAAGAGAAAAGCAATTACTTACTGTGTTGGTTAATAAGCATACGGAAAGAGATGCGGTTGGTGTAGAACCTATCTAGAAAATACTGGATGTTACTGCTAACAAATGGATCAAAGCCATATTTTTCCTTGTATTCAATCACCCCTTGTGCCATGGTTGGAACCACGTCATTGTGTCTGTTCCTGACTTTAATTAAAACATCTAAAAAGCTGAAGGAAACAAAATTAGAAACAGATTGTTAGAAATAAAATTAAATTCAACAGCATAACCATATTATCTGTTTACTATGCCCCCCAGTCAATAACAAAATATCAGAGGGAAAATCCAGAAATATAGCACCAAAACAAGCCTATTTAAAGAGACATATTTATCAACCTCTCCCCCACAAAACCTGTGAAGCATTTAGAGCCCCAAAGTAAGTTATTCCCTCCCCAAATATCTCCTGAAATTAAATCAATCTCTCTTCAACATTGATGGATAGCAAAAGATTCTCATTCACTACAATCATATGTACTACCATATCCCTGCAACTTCTAACAGGTGGGAGATTGGAAAGAAAACTCAGGAAAAGCAACCTGACCACCCTTTATAATTTCCTTAGAAAAATTCGTGTTTTCTTCCCAACACCTCAACCCATGCAGTGAACTTTGAATGCATTTCCTTCCCCCGGGGTCTCCTAGGCTAGGTTAGAATCTCAGGACAGGCAGCTGTGACTCCCGTTCAGTTTCCTCTGACACCACTGGATGGCAGAGCGAATGCAACAGAGCTCTCCTCCAGAGCTCGGTAACTTCGAGGATAACACTCCCATTGCTTTTAACAAGCATTTCCTTTGAAACAGCTTGGAGGATTTCTGTTTCTCCTGCCAAGGCAGCTCAACACCTATGATCTTCAATGTGCTCATCCTTTTCTTCCCCCACAAGCATACCCATAAATACTTGAAATATCAATTATTAATAGCTTTCTAAAGCGGAAACATGGAAAATCAGTACTACTCAACTGTGCTACATTCTCCAACATTAAATTAATGTTAATGCCACAATGTTTATGTAATGTTGTTTTAGAAAGTACAAATGGTGAAATATAGCTTTCCAAAGAAAACAGAGGTGGAAGGCTTGTTCAGATATGTCTGTATCTGCAACTCTAGAGATTCTTTTCCAAAAAACATGAACAGAACATTCTTTGTAGATTTATAATGAATACTAAAAAGAAATGTATTAATTATTTTTATCAAAAGTAGAATATACACGAGCTAATGAAAGAATCACAGAAATCATTGAAAGGTCATCTAGTCCAATCCCCCTGCAAATGAGCAAGGGAAAGAACAAAGACCACGAAAAGTAAAAAAGACCAGCCACGTCACCACATTTAAATCAGATGTTTTCTTCCTTTCCAGCACCACTCATGCAAGGCAGTAATATTTTTAATACCATTTTTAACAAGTGATACACTTTTAAAATAATTTCTCCCACTCTACCATGCCAGCTGCAAAGGAATGTAGGATTCCTTTTTACTAGTTTTTCCTGATCCTAAGTCTAGCTACCAGTTTTTGCCTGTTAGCAAACAGTTCAGCAGTCTTTCAACACTACTCTGCTGCACAGAAGATGAGAAGTTTTAACTGCCTAATTCCCCATTCTAAATACTATCACGGTACATAGGACTGTTCTTGTACTTACAAGTCTTGCTGACTTGGCAGCTTAGAACACTTAAGGCTTAAAACGTTTACAGACTTTTTATGCTTATTGAGTTTTGATTCTGTGTGATCTGTTACCTCTGAGAGGTGATGTTAGAGACTGGTGCCTGGTTGTACTTGTGCTGCTTCTCTGTTTCTGAGCAACAAGACCCTACCAAAGAGCTGGAAGCAAGGCTTACAGCCACACCTGAAACAGAACTAACAGTAGTCTCTCCTAACTGTTGTTTGCTCTCCCATTTGTTTTTAAATATCTCCACTATCCACAGTATATACCTGATACCAAGAAGGCAAATTGTTCACTGTTAGTCCACTACCGAAGTGCTTAAATGCACAGAGCATGCCAAAGGGCAAAGGGCTTAGGTTTATCTGAAGCAGACCAGCAAAATCATAGCTGAAGCTTAGTCAGCATATAACTAAATATATAATAAAGGAATGCCTCATTATTTGCCTCATTATTGCACTGATATGACAAACCTCCTGTTCCATCTTCCACGATAACTGAGTTCACTCACGTGTTTCCATCAAGCAGATGCTCTTAAAGGAGCAAACACAAGAATATAGGCACATTTCAAAGTAGCAGAGAAGAAATCAGAACACATCTTAATTTTAACACTCATTCCTTACAGTCCCTGTACCTGCTACACGCCTGAAAGCCACAAAGCTTTTACTGGACTCAAACTGTGGGGGACCATATCAAGGAATTTTTAAACTGTTTACAGGATTAACTGGGAATACACCAAAACAGCTCTAAAAATTTTTGTTTACCAATTTTTTGTCCACAATTCTGTGTATTTTCAAAACCACAAAGAATAAATAATGCAGTCGGTTTGACAAATGAGAAATTATTAATAAGAAGCTACTTTAGTTAAGTGAGCTTCAGTGCTTTCTGTATTAACAGAAGAATACTTAAGCCATTACCACAAGTGTTAAATAAATAAAGACCAAAAAATTCTGCAAATACAATAAATAACTTGTGTTGTGACATTTATTAATTAACCTCCTAATAACCTGCATATACTATTGTGTTTTGATCTATCATTACAGTGCAAGAAAACAAGCATAAGAAAGTCAGTATAAAAACAAAGGGAATTTTTATAGTGTCTCTTATGGATAGTATTACCTGAAAGATGAAAAACATGAAAGTGATTAATAGAGTAAATACCTTTTCAAATGCAACAAATGCAATAGTTTGGGTTTTTTCAGAATGGCTGCTCTTTTTTGAATCAGTGCTAGCTGGCAGCTGAGTATCACCAGAAAGAGAGGTAAAAGTTCACACTCTGAAAGGTTTCTCCACTACAAAGTATGTCTACTTCCAAAGTTCAAAACTAATTAAAGCAGCATGCCACATTATGTAAAAGTAACAAAATGTCACCTTTGTAATCAGATATACTCCAATATTTACTCAGCTCCAACTGCTCACCAAACTCCTATTTTAACTGCAATGCTGCAGAAAGGAAAGTTCCTTGTTTACCAAGTTCCTCCGTGTTATCTCAGACATGCTGGCAGCTGACGGCTTCAGTGGCTCCCAGCTCCAGGACACTCCCCCACACACCCTCCCTTGAGAGGGCCACAAAAAGAAAAATCAGCAAAGAAACTTGGGGGTGTAGCGGCTGCTCTAAGTGTGCTTTGAGAGCACATGAGAACAGCATGTTTTACAAACCCTTCAATTTTTGAAACACAGCTTCAGCCTCTATGCGTTTACTGGATAGTGACATCTTGGGAAATGTCCAACGTTTGTGCCTGCTTGCACCCTTCACCAAGCATGGACACCTTATCTTAGGGCTCCTGTTATCACACTGTTTGGCAGAACTGTGCAAAAACTTCCACCTGATCCCTCTACAACTCAAAAAAGATATCTGCATTATCAAAAAGGTAAAAGTAACCTACCATCTGGCAAATGCCCATACTACTGACAGTGACAGTAATGTGGCAATGCTGCAGTGAGGCTTCATAAGGTTTGCTAACCAACAGAAGGCAACAGAGAAACTGAAACATTTCTGAAATGCTTCATTAGAACAATGCCAAGGGAAAAAATAACTTCAAAGGATTTTGTCCAATGTTGACAAAAAGGTAACACTCATGAAAATCCATCTGCCCTCCAATTCATACACTAGGAGCAGAGAGAAGCTGGGCCACTCTGAAAAACATCAACTTTAGTTTAGCCTCTGCCCCTACTCCTCTAACCACTCACCCTCTCCACTGCAGGGGCACGGCTGCCTTTGTTGGGCACACACTGTAACATTTTAGGGACCACTGAGCAGAATGTGGGCTATTCTTCCACTACATCCATTTCCCAATTCACTTCACTATGTGGCCTCACACACAGCTGTGCCAGTACATGGATGATATCTATAATACTGTAACATTAATACAGAAAATGGTTTCCTCAGAAAGACAACCCAAACTCTGAGAATACCAGAGCAGGCTCCCCAGACAAGCAGCGATAAAACCACAAATAGTCGGGGACAGTTTTGTGTTCAGCTGATAAATGTACTGCACCATTTTAGAAAACAGTAATTGAAGAACTACTGCCAGTTACTGGAGCACATCTGCAGATATCCAACCTCCTTGAAGAATCAGTTTAGCTCTCCTTCTCTCCTCTGCTACTGTTACCCTGATTAGCCAGAACAGAAACTGAAGTCCACCTCAGCTGACAGGAAGTCCAACAAGGCACTCTTTCATTTCCAAAAATCAACTTCTCTGTTATTCTTCATGTTTTTTGAGTGTCTGAGGTAGACACCATGTTCAGCTCCAAACAGAAACTGCTGGGATGGTACTGGAACAAAAGCACTTATACCCACACAAGACTCACATCTTGTGACACGAACTAAGCTAAAGGAAGAAGAAATGGGGGCCATCATGAAATGCCTAAATCACCTGATATCCCACAGGCCTTGGATGAGGATGGGCATTTGATGACCAAAGAATGCAAGGCTGGGTCTTCCATACTATGAGCCATATACCCTGTAACATGAACATGTAAAATGTGCTGTTCTACAGCATGTTCCACACAGGAACAGGACAGTGGAAAGAAGCCAAGAGATGAAGCTGCTCCAACCCCTCATTATAGGCTGCTCTTGGCAAGGTAGTCAGAGATACCCCACAGATACTGCCTGCACAAAAAACGCTTTGATCCAAAGGACCAGACATACCTTATAATCTTCCAAGCTTTTCTTTAAGCAAACCAATCTGCGTAAAGAACTACTCCTGTATGTCCCTAAAGACACTTAAAGTCACAGATAATGGCTCAAATTCCATATGTAATGATATGTGCAATCAGAAAAGAAAACTTTTATGCAAACTTAAATGAACTTAGATCTGTGGGGGGTTTTCCCACTGAAAAGCACCTCATTTAACTACCAGCATTCCTAATACTTTCTGACCATACTGATAATGCTTCTGATCACAAGACATAACAGTAAGATAGGACTAGATAACAGCAACATGGAATACTGTCACAGGAGTTGAGAAATTTCTTAGATTTATCTGTGGGTTATTATAAAATAAATATGGACATATTTAAGAGTATTTTTGATAGACATAGTTTGTAAAGAATATTTTAAAAATTCTAATTACAGCTCAATATGCAATTTAATGACAGCCTTTAGTAAGTTAGGAATAGATGACACCCCTGAGCAGGAGAGTAAATCTGACTTTGTAATCTTAGATAGCCTATCCAATACTGCCAAAAAGAAAAAAATCTGCTCTTTAATCGGATAATACATTTTTAATCTCTTTTCACAGGCCAGATGCAGTATAGAAGACAATTCTTGTTATCAAAGACCCCAGCTGAACTTCACCTCAATAGGTAGCAATAAATTCCATGCATCTTTATTATATGTACTTAATTGCACAGAATACAATCATTTCAATATTTCAAAGCTTTTAACAAACAGTTATCCTGAATGATATTGGTATTTTCTTCATTATGAAATATTTACTCTACTATACTCATACAGAGAATTGCAAACAGTATTTGCAGTTGCCATAAAAAAAAAAATCAAGAATGCCATATCCATATGGCAGAATCACATAATTCATGTGTTAATTATGAGACTCTAAAAATAGATCTCCAAGAGAACTACTCGTTAGCCTTTATAAATATATATATATTTATTATGCCGTGATCTACCTTGAACCTCTGATGTTCATAAAAAGCTGAAATTCAGTTACCTAAGTACAGAACACCAAAGATGGTTTCAGAAGCGACATAAACACCTTGCCTTAACCCACAGATCCTGATCATTACAGGCTTAAGAGGACCTGTCCTTAAGAGGACAGGTGTTTAGGACAGCTCATGCCATCTCAAAGGGCAACAGACACCTAAGTTTTGGTAACTTAATCCCATAAAGGAAAGCCTGCTGATAAACTAGCCACAAACAGAAATTCCTGTGTCATCGGCAAACAGTAAATACAGAATCACAAAATATAACAGGTAGAGGTGGTTGAAAAAATCTATTTGATTTATCCTCTACAGATTAAGCATGCCTAGAATGCCACAAAAAACTATCTAATGCATTTATACAAGCTTTTAAAACAGGACGCTCTACAGCCTTCAGTCTGTTCTCATTAATACTACAATCTTTCTTTTTGCCCTGCACACATTCTCAACTTTAATAACAACCAGACATTTTTTAATTCTCCACTTCTTCAGTTAGAGCAACCAATTATCCTTTATTATAGTGATCTTATTTTTTTTGGCACACGTTGACTTCCAGTGTCTCCAGTATCTTTTTCTGCCAGTCTAAACAAATGCCTTCAGCATTATTCAGAGGTAGAAGTATCCAAGTCTCTAAATCTTGTTCCTTTCCCATCAGTACAGTCTGTGAGTGTTTTAATTTCCAAAAAGGTAGTACCCAGAACTGCAGGCATCATTCCAGCATAGTACTCTGAGCAAATGGTTCTTTTCCCTTTGTTCAACAGCACTACAATTCAGTCAGTCTGTAATCCTTATGTCTCCTTCTACAGCTCTGCCATGCAGGTAACTTCATTCTCCTGCATGTACTGGTTGAAACACAAAAGCTAAAATGTCAAGATCTCACATAACAGGCCCACAACCAAAGGACCACAACATTTGAAATGCAGCACCTCCTAAATCCCTTATGTAACCTAATATAACATCACAGTTAATGTATCTGAAGTTTGCTGAAGGCAAAACACCATTTTTGCACAGCACAGGCCACATGGTACACAAACAAAGCAAGATGTTTTATGAAACTCTATAAAGCACTGCTTGATCATGCAGGATTTCAGAGCTTAAAAAGTAATCCGAAAGACAAACTACCTTAAGACAGCTAATTAATGGAACAAAAAACCTGCAAGAAGTAATATCCTGAAACAAAATTGACTGATATAGGTACAGAGTAACAACAGACCCTATTGTTAGACAGGTGTGTGTGTTTTCATTTTGTTTTCAAATCTCTGATGCGTATGTTGCACCTGCTGTTCTCACATGTGGGGCTCTTTTCTGTTTGATGCATACACATTTGAAGGAAACATTCTAATGGCAATTTCAATGTGATTTTGTTGATAAAGAGAATTGGCTAAGTTTTCCTTTCTTCTCATGTAATGTTATTCAGTGAAGTAGGTGAACACCACTAATTGAAGTCCATTAAAAAAGCTTTTAGATAAAAACAATGACTGACACATTGGAATACTTTAAAACTTAAAAAAAAAATCAAACTAATAATGTGTTAACATACTTTATGCACAACAGAACACTAAGCTCAATGTGTACTAAAATTACATTTTAGTCTTAAGTATCTGATATGCAAGTATAGTCTCACATCCATGTTGTTTTCTCAATACAGCCTTGGAGGCAGCATTTCATGCCATTTCTTAAACTACCAGTCTGCATAAATACAAAATATATTTTTCAAAAGCACTTAAGATATCTACATTCTACTCCATATTACAATTTGGGCTTTTGCAAATACATACTCCACCTCACAAATAAGGTAACTGCTTTCCTATAGTACAAAACCACTTGTTATTTGAGACAGATTGTTTTAAAATGGACTGTTAGAAAAAATAAATTACTCACTCATCCAGAACATGAGGATCCTCAGGACTTTTATTTTCGTATTCTAAAAGCTCAAGGAAACTCTGCATGTACCTGAAATAAGCAAAAATTATAAATAGACAATTAAAATACTTAAACCTAAAATACTTTTGAATTTATTTAATTTTAAGACTACAGGGTCACGTAAAAGTAATAGATGCATAGTACACATTTCTCTGCAAAGACTAAGAGTAAGTGGGATGCTGCAACAAAGGGAAAGAAAGCAACTACAATATATAAGTTTAAAAGTATTACTTATGACCTTACAGTCTGCAATTCAAGGAAACTGCTATATCAATCAAACTGGAGTTAGCAGGAACAAAACTTCTCCATACATACATCTGTAATTTCAGGTAGTTTGTCCCTGAACTTTGATTTTTCCACTCTTCTACTCTGTACAGATGTTAGTTTATTCCCATATTCCTTAGAGAGCAACCCAATTTTCTTTCAAAATAAAGCTCAGGGGAACACTCCCCAAAGGCACAATAACAGGACTGCTGGTCCTACCGGAGTACTCCGGGAGAGCACTGCCATTCACACACTCCCACAGCTCCTCTGTGTGACACAACCCTCAGCTTCATAAAAACCCCTCTTACACAACACAGCTCTCTCCTGTTCAGATATCTAGTTCATGTGAGATTAACTGAGGCTTAGAGCCCCAGAGGTACCACAGAGCCCCCAAATCAGAACCCCTCAACATGCACATGGCCAGCCTGCTCTGTAGGTCACTGGCCCAACATCAGGATAAATTCTGCCACCTCACACACAGCACTGCGCCTCGGGACCAGGGATCACCCCTGGAGCAGGTGCATTCAGCAGCACAGATGAAGCTTTAAGGACTACAGAACCAGGACCTATTTCCTGAGGTAAATCACATAAGCTTATCAATCACACGCATAAAAGGGAGAGTTTCAACATTACCATCCCTTCACTCCTGGTTAAGCACTGCCACTCAAACTACAATATCAACACCAATCAGATGTTAATCAGATGTGTGTGTCAACAGTTCCAACTCCCAGCAGTGGTGAAATAAATAGATGAAAAATCAAACAAACCTTTCTTGCACACGAGAACAGCTAATTGAAAGGTCTAAACAGCTAAAGCCAACACAAGAGAGAAAAGATAACCACAGAGCCTCCACAAGGAAGAAGCAAAACAAGTAACCAAGCCTCTCCCTTTTCAATAGCAGCTACCAATAGATTAGGTCAGCTCAACAAAATGATCATTGCATAAGCTCTTTCAGTAGCAGTTCTATGTTAAGACCAGCTTAATAAGACTGAAATTTCACCCTTCAAGCTGAAGTGAAGCTAGGGACAGCATTGTTGTCTCTGTGATAATTCCCTCCAGAACCACATGCCACTTACTCCACCCCCATTTCACATTGCAACCACAGGTTGACACTGCTCAGGGACACTGATGTTTTCAACATGGTCAGCACAGGAACACCAGCTCCTGTCCCTCACTGCATTTGTGCTCTCCTGCAAACATCAGGAACCATTACAGAAATCCCCCAAATATTTGTCACTTACAAATAGGGCACGTAGTTAATATCCCTAGTATAGCTTATTTCAAAAGATGTTATTTTATGCTGCTAAGAGATGGCACCACTTCACAACCATCACACTGAACTCAGCTGATGCACATGAAACAATTAAATTATGATCATGCTCACTCAAATACATGTTCTTCAACCCCCACCTGTTATCATAGACTATGAAAGTCCTATTTCTGAAAGACACCACCAAGCTTGAGAAGCAACATAGCAGGTTGCTTTTAATACAGACCCACTACCATAAATGTCAAACAGCAGCAATCCTGTGCAGACACAAGGATAAAATAGCAATGAATGCTGCTGCTACTGAATGTAGCTAGCTGATAGCTGATTTTTATACTGTGTGGATTTGACTGGTTGCCTGCCATTACTGGAGAAATTATGAAAACAGGCAATGCTTTTCCTTTAGAGTTTTCTCCTTCTGATTCTAAAATAAAGGAAATACTACTTTAGAAGTTCATTAGCAAAAGCATTGTATCCAACAAGTCAGCTCAGAGAAAAGGTGAACTTCAGACTTAAGTTACTTTATTTTCTTCCAAGCCCACAACTAAACCAAGCTAGAAAAAAGTCACTTCATGTCAAAGAACTGTAACCCACTGCTCAGTGCTTACCACTGTACATCACCCAGTCTGGGATGCTGTAATACCCTGTGTCTTAAATCTCTGAATAGAAACTAAAAGCTGCAAATGCTTTTAGCACCTTTTTCTTTTATGTAGGTGTGATTTTCAGTTTGTACACCAAATTCAGCCCTCCACCCCCTCTCTCTCTCCCAAACAGCTCAAAATTAAAGAAATTAAGAAAAAATATGTTCAAAAGGGTAATTTGTAAATCTGGTCTTAATGATTACCACCATTACACTTTGAGGACAGGTGAGCAGTCAGCAATCCAGTTCATTCCAAGAGTGTGTGAAAAAGTCATTCTCTTTTCATACAATCCATCTACTTCCTTGTTCTTTTATTTGAGTTGTAGGTGCAGAGAGGGATAAATGAAAGTGGTAACTACAGGATTTATCAAGCAATGAAAAGCAAGACCTTGTGATATTTAAACATAATTCACACAAAATTACCAACCAGGAAGAACAAAAGGAAAAATTCCAGAATAATGCATTAATTGCTGTATCATTAATAAATCAATACAACTATACAGAATACAAATCTAAAAGAAAATTAAAAAACCCAGTATATATGAGAAAAAGAGAATGTCCATTATATTATGCTATGTTTCATGAACCATCAAAAGCAGAAATCAAAGTCAAACCTATTGTCTTTCTGGTGTTTAATTTTTTATCACAATACACAACAATTCATTGGGCAAACTCTTTCGCTTTAAGTACCCTTTTGCCTTGTTCTTCTGTTAATTACTGCCAAGTAGACTGAATTCTTGTGAGTCTGCCACATGCAATAATTTTAGAATAGCACATTTCATACATGAAAGCACTGAAAAAGCCCAAAATATCAGCTCTGGGTTTTCTTTTCTTAAAAAATTAATGCAAGACACTTCTGCTTTTTCCCTGATGTGTATTTCACTAAGATTTTCCTTTACAATCATTCTAATATCAAAGCACTAAAATGATAAAATAAATCTCCATGGTAACACAATCTTGTTAGCATAGTCTCAATGCAGAAAATAGAGAAAAACCCAATTATTAATCCCCAAACTGTACGTATTTCTCTAATGGGTCTTTCCCAAGAGGGAAACGAAAAGTTATAGCATTTTCTAAGGAAAAGCACTAAAGAAAAATACAGAAATTTGTCCAGGACTAAATAAAATGTGAATTTTACATATACTGTGCAAACCTCACACTTACTTTTGAAATTTTATAATCTCTAAGCTTATCTATTGTTAGGTTTTATAGTAACTATTTTCCTTCATCACATTAGTGACCATATCCTTTATTAAACAATTCTGCCATATGTTCAGTATCCTACCTGCACTTTAGATATATTTCCCTCTCAAAGCTGGCCTAAAAAAGGCCCACTTCTTTGGATCAAGTTTCCCATTGATTTTGAAAAACTGAAAACAAGGTGCTGATTGTTGATCTGTCTGCTATTTGGAATTATTGCAGTTCACAGCCAGAGGATATTAACTGTGATACTGTCTTGAGTCACTTTATTCCTTCCCTACTCCTTGCAAAAGATACACGTAAATTAAACTATGAACTCGAACTGGGCAAAGCTGATGTTTTACCTTTACTGAAATGCAAAACTATTATTTTTGGTTTGTTAAAAGTTCACTCTCTGGGTAATTTATTTATTTATTCAGGAGAGTGTAGCTGAGCAGCACAAAGGAAGGACAGTGGTCTTGCCTCTCCTCAGTGCTGCACACATCAGGCTGAGAAGCCCGGAAGGGAAGGAGAACAAACCAACAGAGCACCTCTCCCAAGAGCAATCAAGCAATCAGTTGTAAAATCTGATAGGCAGCGAAGCACAGGAAGCAAAGTGCCTCCAGCATGGCCATGGAGATGGATTGGAGAAGGAGAGAACAAGCCTTGCCTGCAGCAGGGAGCAACAAAACCAGGCTGCCTCCCAAGGGGAACATAAGGGGTGAGAAAACTGATACAATCCAGAATGCTTGATGGCTGGAAGCAGAGAGGATTGATGGGAAAGGATCCGTGCTGTACTGTAGGCAGGGATGATTTCTTATTCCTCTATTTACAGAGCCACTTTAATTTAAAAGTCTAATAAAACCCATACTAAAGATTAGAACCTTTCTGTATTAATTTCTGGAATGCTGGCATTAAAGAATAGATTGGGAACTCAAATGTTAAAGCTCCAGCTAATTTGGAGTCTCACCAAAAGCACACAAAACCCATTAAGTTTTCTAGTGTAAAATCATAGCAAAAATTAAACAAACATTCTCGTGACTATAAAAAATATTGAATATTAACAAATAAATATATTAAAATAAGGAATTAAATGTCTTGCTCACTTGTGGCAAATGTACAAAAGACTTTTGCTTGTCCATTAATGAACTGCCAAGCTTTCTCAGTGTATGGCACAGCAAAAACAAAGAATTGTGAAATCTGACCCTCAAAAAAAATATTTTCTTGAAGTAGCTTTCAAGAATTTTCTTTCATGCTATACGCTCACAAAACAGATGAGCAATTTATATTTATTTATTTATTCTACTACATAAAATTCAGGAATCTCACTCTGGGTATCTTTAAACTTAAAGTTAAGAAACTATAAATGTATTTCCAAACTTGCTACCAGCATAGCTGCATATTACTTAACATCATTCACACTGAAGTTAATAAAAACTTTGGCTTGGTCTTTTTAAAATATAAATTTAGAAGTAAATTTTACCCAAGGTTCATCATCAGGAATTACAAACTACAGGTAAATGTTTAATTAAGCAATTAAAAACCTCTGAACAGAAAAATAAGAACTAAGCTCTTTAAAGTCCACACCTATCATCGGTGGGAAAATGCTACAATTACTTTTCTTATTTTTGACAGAAGATGTTAAAAATATTCTCACATAATCTCAATGAAGATACTCCTTTCCACAAAAACTTTGGATCAAAATTAGAAAAAAATTACAGAAAACACTTTAATTTCAAACTTCCATCTCTGGGCTTGACATCCATTCCAACTTCTTCAACACAGTCTGGTATTTTAGCCTGTCCAACAGGTCACTATTGGTCTACAGCTGTGATAGTGCAAATCACATTTTGACTTAACACTTGACACTGCTTTTTTTCATTTTGAGTTTCGGGGTTTTTTTCCCTTTTTTTCATCAGTAGTATCTATTCTGGCCATAGAAATCACCATGAGACCTCAAACCTCTTCAACGAAAATTCTCAAGGGGCCCTCCACTCTGAACACACCCATTCAGTTCCTTTGCCAGAGGGATCCAAATGTTGCTTAGCTCTGTATATACAGGCAGGGCAGAAGCATAAGCCACAGCACAGACATTTGGACTAAAAGTATTATGCTGCAGTCACTACAGAAAAAATACTGCCTTTTCTTCATTCACCTATTTGTCCACATTTCATTAAAGACAGCTTCACAAGTCAACCAGATAAAAAAAGCCTAAAAGACCTGCATATTATCTACTCTTTTCTATAAGCATAACAACTTCCTGTGACATCAGACAGACAGACAAGCCTTCAAACATTGCAAGGTGCCACTTAACCACAAAGTGATTATGTGGCTCTACAGCATTTACAGTCTCTTTAAGCACTTCATCACTATACTTCAAATCATCATCAAGACATCCACTGTTACCTTGCAAAGACAAACACAATACCACATATCCTAATTTATATTTTCTAAGTCTGAAGCTTGATAAATAGGATACCCAAGCCAGCAGTCAATGTATATAGTCAGCACAGAAGCTCTTGGCTCAAAGGCTATGACTGAATTTAACACAAACCTAAAGGATTAGTTACATTTACCATCAAATAAGCTTCTGCTCACAGAGGCACTTCTGTTGTATAATGCAAAAATATTTTTACAAAGTCTTTGGAAAAGGATTAACAGGTAAATGGACCCACGAACAACAATTTTTTTGTGCAGATTACATCCAAGGCAGCAGTCTCTAAATCTCACCAAACATGCAATTAGGCTAGAAATTAATTGCTGTGAAAAAGATGGCAGATCTTTGAATCACTTTGGATCTACGCTAGTTATTACAATGGAGAATGTTTAATGGATGACACCAGATTTTTGATCCATTCCATAACTTCCACTGAATACCACATAATGTTTTTAAAGATTTAGCAGTGAAAAAGCAGATGAAGTTTTAATTTTCTCTCAATATTTTTGACAAAGGAAGAATAAGGAGAAAGACCAGCTGTTTCAAGAAGCCATGAGTGCAATACAGTAAGCAATGTTTAAAAAGCTTGCTCTTGGAAGTTACAGACTCATTTTCATTACCTGGTAGACAACAGTAAGTTTTTACTAAATTACAAGACTAACTTACAAATCCTTAGCTAGGATCCAGATTAGAGTATACCATCAACATTAGACATAAGAAAATGAAACTTCATTTGACAAGACACACTATAAAGAATTCAAGGCAGAAAACTGACCAATTAAGAAGAATTCAACATTCTCTGTTGCAAGCAAAACAACACATACAGTGTTAGCTTTATTTTCATTCCACTTTTTTTTTTTAAACTTACCAACTCTGTACCAGCCCAACCGAAGGCCTGTTCAGTAAATTATCAGGCAGCAAATTGACTTCCCTCATGGTGTTTGCCAGTCGCACAGGAAGCTCCTTCCGCAGGAACATGTATGAAGTCTTTTCGCAAGCATTGTCACGACCTGTCAGAAGAAAGGAAAAACAGATGCCCATTGCAGCAGATTAAATTTTACACTACCTAATGTTAGAAGCTTTAAAAAAACCACTTGTGAAAATAAAAAGTTTTAAAGCAATTTCAGTACTCGCCTTTACTTTCCTCTCACTCGTGAAACATATTTTAAACTTTTACCTTCCTAGAGCTTAACCCTTTTTGTCTGACATTCTTCCACATTTCACATAATCTCATTTTCTCTCCCATAAACAGAAATTTGTCATCATAGAAATGAAACTCATCAAATATCAAGTATTGAAAATTACCTGGCATAAGACCCAAAAATACTAGCTTTTATCCATACAACTTTCATACTAAAGTGAGCTTTTAACAAGTAAATGCTGCACTCATAAGAGAGAGTAAGGAGTGGAAACAAAAAGACAGAACAGTGACAACAGTTGCTGATGTTTCATGTCACATGTTCTTCAACCTTCAGCACTTTAACATTTGAGCAGCACCTGGTGAGACCAGCACAGGCCATCATCCCTCCTAGGACTGGCCTTTAAGATTCTCACTAGGGACCTGGAAGGAAAAGTCCAGTGCTTATGACCACATTCTCATTTGGAAAGGCCTCAGCTAAGATTAACTTTCACTTTTAAAACACATTCTTATCTAGGCTAGTGTTTTGAAAACAAAACATAAACCCCCGCAACCGTACAGTTAGAAAGCAAATAAATGGATCCAGCAAAATAACAATACCTTCCTGCACACCTAGAGATAACCACATTCATTCTCTGAAGCCATCCTATATGAATTGAATTCATATGAATATGAATTGACACAACTAACAGCAATCTTAAGCTAATGTACTTACTAAGGATACCTATAAAACTTTTTTCACAAATATTTAAAAGCACAAGATATTAAGCCACTTGCCCAAGTAGTTTAGATGGGAGATCAGACTTTAATTCACATAGTTTTTTGTATTTTGCATCATTTACAAGCGGGGGAAGTTCCATCACAACTAATTTCTAAACAATTCAGGTAAATTAAATTTTTTAAGAAGTCCATGTTTTACTTGCAATGAACAGCCAGGATTTTGCTTTCGTCTAGAAAGACAGCAAAGGTCTTTTGTGATGATAACCAGTTCAACCATCCGCAAAATTTCTGAGTGAAGGCATAATGTAAGAGCTATAAATTATGTTCAAGCAAACCAGAAAGTGTTAAAAGCCCTGCTAGGCACATAATCACTGAGATTTGCAATTTGTAAGATTCAAGTACAATGCAACCAGCACAATCAAGGAGATACTTTTTAAGACAGTCCCATTATAATCACAGAGTTTTCACCTTCTTTGCATAGATAACGTGCATTGATGGATTAGTTCCTAAGCCCTAACATTAGCTTGGGGAATATGCAGGAAGGATTAGGATTTCCCTTTATTTCTTGCTCATTTAGGTATCATCAATCTGGGGCTCATTAAATTCTGATAGTGCTACCAATTCCATTATAGTTCTTCCAGTAAACATTTGGACTTATTTAACTTGTTCACATTTTCACATCTCAATTACAAACACACACATCCTGTCAAAATTAGACAAAGGAAACAAGATATTACATTTTCTGTGAAGCACTGTAATGATTTCAGAGTTCTATCCTTCAAGTAAATCAGATACCAATTCACCTACAACAGAGGACAGACACTTGTTTGTTCATGAGTCACTGTATACAGCAGGTCTTTAAAGACTGAGGCTGGACAACAGGAAAGACTCTCTGACTCAGCTCAGTCTGGAAAGCTCCACAGAACAAAGACAACAACTGCTTCATCCCAAGACTGACTGAGAGCAAGTGCAGTGATTCTCTAGGTGATAAAAAGCAAAAGGAATGAAACACAGCCCATACAGAAAATTAGAAAATTATGAGTAAGAACCCACAGCTCATGGATTTGTGCAAGACAAACAAAAGCTGCTACAGGCAGTCAGGGCTGTCTGAAGAGACCCCACATCCTCTTCTCCCACACGCAAGGACACATCTCTGTTCAACCTATCACAACCCAGCAGCTCTAAGCCATCGCTTTTTAAGGAGCTGCCTTGACCTGTTGTACGGTTACATTTTAGGTACAGAGTCCTTTGGGGTCCCTTTGCATGTTCAGTGCAAGAAGGGGAAAGGAAGCTCTGGTTTAAGACTTCCCAGCTTGCAAGCTTGCTTCAGCATATGTTCAGCTCATCTGTTTGGTTTGGGACACATGGTCCTTTTATCAGCTCCTTAGCTGCAATCAGTTTATCTGAGAGCCTCCACAGAGCTGCTTCAGCATTTAGCATCAGGTCAGTTACCTGCCTGCCGGACGGCACATGCATGGCAAGAGAGAATGGCTACCCACCAGGAGCAGCAGTAATTAGATATCCTCCAGCTTTCAAAGCAAAAGCAAACTAATGTTGCTCCTTGGCTGCTGCTCCTCACAGCAACACCTGTACAACCACTTCCATCAAAAGAAGGGACAGCAGATTAAGTAAAAAAATCCCTCCGTCTATATGTTTGGTATTTTCTTAAAATAATTTATTATAAATTACATGATAGTTGCTTGTATGATAAAGTAAGTCTAAGTTCTAAAGATATTTCCAGAAACAGCATTCTAATAAGCTGCAATGAGACTTCTGCATGTTTAACCTACAGTCAGTTTAATTTTTTTTCAAAGGCTGGCTTTAATTTTGATCTAGTAATTACATCTATTTTTCCAAATATACAACAATCTTTCTTGATTTTGTTATGACTCCAGCTGGGTCAATACACATTGACAGCATCAGGCTTTTGTCTTAAAACAGCACAGGCTAAAACCAGTCTAAATCTAACAGTTTCAGTTTAAAGGAATTCAATTTAAAGGATTTGAAATCACTCTCTTAAGGTTAAAGTGCAAGTTAGGTTTGTGAATAATCCCTCCTTGATTTACACTGCAGCCCTCGATAAATTACTCAGAAACACAAATATATGAAACAATGACCCGCTTACCTTTGTATAAACTCAAATGGAAGAAAGAATAGTCATTCTATGCCCTAGTGGTAACTACACTACACTAGGCATCAAGGGCTGTATTCTGCTTTATTTCCAAAAGTTTAAACTCTTTATAAAGTATGTTTTTAAGAAACTGAAAATGGAAATACTAGAAGACTCAAAGTGAAACACTTCTTTTCCACAAAGCCAAGAAATAAAGTAAGGCATCTCATGATATATAGGGTTCATGAATTTTGCACACACCACCACCATTTGTTCCCCACTATCTGTAAAACAGCAATACTCAATTGCAATTGAACAATAATTCAGTTTTGTGGCTTTAAGTGGAGTAATTGCCCAGACCAAATTCTTAAGTCAGGCATTGAGAAAGTTTCTTTCAACAAGTATCACATTAAGGCAACAAAAAGAACAAACCAGACAGGATACAACCTCTTTGTCAGAGGTCTGCTCTACTGCGGGGAACAAAGCAATCCCATACTATTCTTCCTGGTAGAAAATAACCCCATAATGTAATTACATTTTCTAAGGGATTAGGTGTTAATTCAGGGTCAAGAGGCTAGATTACCTTCAAATTTTTACTCTTAAGGAAGTTGCACTTTCAAAATGATTAAAAAACTTTAAGATCACACCTACAGTGCCTGCAACTTAACCCAGAAATTGATCCAACAGGATAAAGGAAAAGCACACATAAAATATCCCACTCTACTGGTAAATTACACGATATTTTGAGCTTCTTCTTAAAGCACAGATGGATGCAGCAGAAGTCTGACACAAAAATTAGTGAATCTGATGGATTTACTTAAGAAGAAACAAATAACACAGCAATGCTCTCGAAGGCCTCACTGGTCACTACAGAGGAGGCAGCACTAACCTTGTCCATCAAGAACCAAACAAGCATTAGACTTAAACTGCAGAAGATTCAACTCTTAATTTGCAGAAACTTCCTGATGGTAAACACTGTAAAAGAGACCAACTTGATTTGATTTAGGCATGTCTCTTATTAGTGAAGGTAGACATCTGCCCAAAATTACACTAAGCTAGTTGAGTCAGTCTCTGAAATGAGATTAGATTTAACACAGCCTAACATTCATTGTAGCCCTAATTCTCTCATGACCCAAGGGGAAGAAAGTGATCACCTCATATTTTGTTAATCACTTGCAAAGCGAAAGCAGTGCAAATTTACACAGGGAAACAAGTAAAAAGTCAAAACTCTGAAGCAAGTCAGAGTTTGAAAAAACACAGAATATACTGCATAAATTAAGTTATATAATAATAGCTGCTTTGACAGAAAAATGACAATAAAAAGCAAGCTATCTAAGGAACTAATCCTCAAGTTATTACTATTGTATGCATAGCTCGTACAAAAACTGAAAGAAATGTCAAGCGTCACCACTGGTTTAAAAAAATGAAGTGTTGAATAAATGTTCTACCACCTTCAATCTTCTGAACAATCTTAGCTGTCTGGGCTCATTAGTTACCCTATATAAAAGCCACACAGAAAAGCATATTTGTGGACTCCTCTCTGCCACTTTCAAACCTTCAATTCAAAACTAGCACCAAAGAGAAACCGTGATGCCAATCTTGAGACAATTTTGTTTAAAAACAAGTCAATGTAATGGACTGACAACAGACATGGCCTTCAACATAGTGAAAATAAGAAAATACATCAGTCAAACAAAGATCTAAACAGCAATCTCCTGGACTTTACATCAAACTAAGGTCAGTGAAGAATATTTTATGGACAACCTTCAGTGTAGCAGCCGTACTCATGACAGACACGGGGTTTCTAAAAATGCAGTGTACCTGTACAAACACTGCTGCATTTGAAATGGTCATGGTTCACAAGTGTTGGTGGATTTGCTTATGCAGTGAAATATGATACACCTGAAGAATGATGTGACTGCCACAGCACAAGTTTAAGCTGAAAATGTAAATAAACTTACACATTAAAATTTAAAAATAAGTTCACCCAGAAGAAGACATTTAATATTAAATCAATTTTTCCAGACATGAAAAAGTGTTACATGTTTCCACCAAAAACGAATCATGCCATTTATTCAACTAGACAGGTATCAGAGGGAGAAAAAAACTTAAGAAAAACATATTAATAAAACATGACCCAGAACCTTTGTGGTAGCACAGGTCACAAAAACAGACTTGAATGTATTAGAACTTCTACATGTAATGCCATCAGAAAGAAAAAGAATTAAAAGTGAAATGCTTCAGGGTTATCATTGTTATCACTGGTGGACCTTCCATTCAAAGGAAACTCAGGAAACAGAGTTCTACTCTCGGTTTTCTCTACTACTCTCTTTTCTCCTCTCCGGATTCAACTCTTCTCTAATATTAATTCATCTCTTCTGTTTCTCACTTTTACCTTGTACTCCACAGTGCTAAGAAATAGAAAGCAAATTAGACAACTCTTGCAAAGCTTCACTTAGACAAAACTTTTGCTCTGGTTCCTGCAACAGGAGGCACAAACAATGCAGAGGCTTTTCACACACATGCAGCAGGCCCTGATCCAATTCTGGCAAATTCTACAAAGTGCCAGAGCAATACTGTGCTGTCCAAAATTCACATTATAAAAGGATTAGTTCCATACAGAAGGCTCTACACAAACCTCCATTCTGCTGCAGAAGAGGGCAGAAATGCAGAAAGAGACCATGAACTCTAGTTCCAATGCTCTTCAGTTCAGCTGCCAGATTCTCACATTCATGAATACCCGTTTGAGAACAGACTCCAACAACAGTCCTTCACAATGATGGTCAAAGTCACCTAGTTCAAAAACCTAGTACAATTGCCACATCCCCAGGTTGTCACTGGACTGCCATGGTCACATCATAAAAGCATCAGTAGCTTCTAAATATTAACTCATCTGTCAGAGGAGGCAGGAAAAGTAGAAACAAAGTGCTCTTTTCAGTCTTTGCACTGCAGGCAGAGGTCTAGTTCTCTCCATTAACTATGTACTGAACAGTAGAGACAGACACTGTACTACTTTAAGACTCAAAAGCAAAGTCCCACCTGTTGTACACCAGAGACAAGGGGCTTCATCCAGAATCCATAAAAAAAATCAGAAACTACTACTGCTGATTTTAGATAGGGCAAAATAAAGGAAGGAAGACAGGAAAGCAGGAGTGACCAACCATATCTACTTTCTTCTCTTGAGCTTCCAGAATATTTCTTAACTCCTGTATAGGCAAACAAAACAAAGTGAAGCAGAAGTATAAATAAATCTTCAAAAGAATATACAAAAAGAGCAATGCATCAGAGCAGACTGATCAAAAGCTAAAACTGATAGCTAATAACTTGCTGCTGAAGGTAGGAAAACAGAAGTTAAGAAGAATAGTGTAATTCCAACGATTACACACCGTTTCAGGAACATGGGCTATTTATTAAAAGACAAACAAGCTATGTCTGCACGGTCCCAATAAATGTGGCTACAAAATAAAACCCACCAAAACAAGTCTGAGCTTAAAATCATTCCTATTCCCCAACAGTAATGATTATATTTTCAGCATACTCTCTAGACATTTATCTCACCAAGCTCTAAAAATACCAATACCACAAAAAATATACAGGATTTGTTTACCTGCTACCAGACATGGCTTTGTAAAACCCAATGAAGATGTTGAAGCAAGTGGAAAAGGAACACATAGGATATAATAGATGTTGTCTCTTGTTGACCCTCACTCCCTACCACACACTGCCTGTAAGAAATCTGTGTTTTGAAACTGGACCTATCACGCTGTGCTACAGAATAGCAACTACAGCCTGCACAGCTGCTCTATTCCAACTCTGTAGCCTACAGACAGAGGATCTGATATTTAAAGATCCAAACCACACTACCTCAGGTATTCAGACTCTTTTTAGACACCTCAGGATTAAGCTTCAGTCCAAGTTCCATTACTGCTCTCTAAGGCTACCTCCATCAACCCTTGCAATTGTTCCATGTAAGTGTCCTGTTTTAAGGGCATGCCTTCACTTACCACAGTAAGAGATTGTTTCTATGTCAGTACAGAAACTAGAGAAATTCTGAAGTTTCAAAAAATGAAACTTGAAAAATTATTAAAAAAATATTTTAGCTCTTACTGGACTATAATAAACATATCATTTTTATATAGTCAATTAAGTTCTGTCAATCAACTACTGCCAAAAAACCAACCTAAAGCCAGAGGAACTGAAGTCTGCAAGTAATCTTTCCCAAATACTTGTTTCTCTTCTTCAGCCCAACTTGCATGACTAGTTGGGCCTTTTCAGCCTAGAGGAAAGCATTCCAACAGGGGTGCTTGAGATCTTCTCAATCTACATGGTTTATGTTCACAGATGAGAACTCAGTTATTACCACTGTACGGCCATTGATTTGCACTCTGTGCCGTTTCACTGCTAAGTGCAATCCAAACTAGAAAGCTCACATGTTATTTAGCTTTCCAGTTAAATTTTCCAGCAGTCACATGACACAGCATATGGATGAAACAAGGGCTGAAGTACTGAAACAATTGAGCTTTATAAACTATTTCAAATTTCTGCAATTCAAGCATCACATTCAAGAACTCTTTAGCTAGCAGGGCAACTGCAATGCTCACTTTCTGCTCCAAAGGAAAATTTCTGCATAGCATTCACTCAGGAGAATATATTAGCCTATATCCTGTTGTCTGAATGACCAGACCAAATCCCATTCAAAATCAATGTCTAGACTTTTGAACTTAAAAAGCTGAAAAATAAATACAACTACTCTTGAATTTGTATACAGAAAAAAATACTTATCTCCACTTATTTCCAAAACCCCTAAGTGGGAGCTGGTTTATGTCTTATGTGTATTAATTACTATGCCCATGTTAAGGAATACCACTGGCATCGAGAAAAAGTCAGTTCATGTTTTCATATAAACACAGGTAAAGTTAAAATGTCAGCTACCTGTCCTTAGCACAGCAGGATAGCTCAACATGGAGTGAATCATTACATCTACTATCATATTAGCTATACACTAATTTCATAATAAATAATAATAACAACAGTATATAACTTGTCAACTCCATTAAGCCTGTTTCAAGTAAATGGTGCTCTGTATGAAACTGACTGCGCTGGAAAGCAGCTTAACTTACTGCTGTTCTGGAACAGATCAACAGGAGGAATTAACAGATGCACAATACTCTGCAATAATTAATTTTAACTCCTACAGCCACAGCCTTCCTGTCACAGAAAAGACTCAAGTGAAGACATGTTTGTCCCTCTCAAGAGGAATGGATTATCAGATAACCGCTTGTCAAAGATGTAAACCAGCATTGTGTACTATTAAACAGAACAATCCAAATTAAAATAAAAGCATAAATTTTAAAAATAGGCTTCCCTGATCTAAAACTCATGTTTAGCTGCTTACCACTCAGTTCTAACAAAATAACTTTTTGAGTATTTTAATACATTTGCCAAGAGACAACACAGTAATCAAAAGTATCTATAAAGTTTAATGCAGAGGCATTAAACCAGTTACAGGCTGTACTATTTTTAGACGTACAGACCCATCTTTCCTCTGAGCAATTTGGGAGTAGGCTGAAAGTCAGGTGAATCATTTCAGCAGCAAAGCTATGTCTCGCCATTATCACAGGCACTCCCCTCAGAAAATGATAGACAAAGAGCCAAAATGTTTGCAGGAGAAACCATGGTCCTGATCAGGTTCTTGATCTTAGAATGATTTGTACAACCCAGACTCCTTCCCTGGCCAGTCCCAAGGGGCTTCTAAAGTAGCCAAACAAAACCAAAACAACGTGGCTCTGCAGGCTGTATCAGCTCTTCCACCAGCACTACCGGACCAAAGCAGGGAGCAGCAGTCAGAGGAGCACAGAGGTGGCACAGCAGCCCTGGCCTGCACTGCCAAGGGGCTCCATGGCTTTCAAACAGGAGACCCCAGACAAAACAAAATTTGTGTTTCGCTCTGGTGAGATGCAAAATTTTACAACAAATTTAAAACTTTTTTTTTTTTTTTAATGTAGATGAGGCTTAAAGCAGCAAGCCAAAAAAAACGTATTCCCCTTTTGATGCTCTGATCAGCTTCTCTTACAAGAAACTGACCAGAAAAGACTGACTTGTGCTTCCTGGGTCTTATAATCACCTTCTTCTGCCATAAGAGGTAAAAATCTATTTCACATTGGAGATTATAATTAGATGTTCCAAATTTTTAACACTCTCCCTAAGCTCTCACAACTTTGACAACTTCCTTCCTAACCTTTATGAAAAACTTCCATAATTCTCTCTAACCATTCCAGAAAAATACAAATCCCTGCTTTATCCTCTAGTTCCTGACAACCTGCCAAAGAAAAAGCTATTCCAAATCCCTGGCATAAATAAAATTAACGTTTATGAGCAAAGACTCACACAGTTAAAACCAATTACATAAAAATACTGCCAATACCACATGCTCCAGTTTCCCTTCAGTCTCACTGAGGTGAAATGCATTACATAGTTACACATCTTGTTTCGAAACACTTCTGATAATTAACAAATCACCTTACAACAAAGATGAGAGGATTCCTCTATGTCATTGCTAGTTATCAGAGTTTGAAGATATTCTTGAAGTCTATAAAAATCTTTCAGAAAAGCATAAGCAAGACTAAACCAAACAAGTCACAGTTAAAATATATTTTTAGCAAAAAAATTTTACCTCTTTATTCACAGTCTTAAACCTAATTCTGAAAAACACCAATTATCATTTGCACAAGACTAATATTTTAATGAATTAACTCAGTGAAAATATTTATAATACTGTGTCACTTTTTTTTATACTGACTACAAAGTAACAAAATAATTTAAACAGAACAAAGAAACGTGAGAGAATGTCACATTTACATAGAAAGGTTTAAAGGAAACAAGAGTGAGTAAAATAGCCTCTTATAACACACCAAGCATCAGAAAAAGGAGAACTATATCTCAAGAGTCACAGTTCAGTGCTCTAATTCATCCTTTCAACATATTATTTCCAAAAAGAAAAATTACATTTAACTGACTCCAGACAAACACAAAACCCCAAACATTTTAAAAAGGATAAGTAGCAGCCTGTAAAATATTTCAGCAGTTTTGAGAAAAAGGTGGCTTTCAAAAAAGGCCATTATATTAAGCATAACTGGCAACAAGAAAAGCTGTTCTAATAGAGTAACTGCGGAATTAGATAAAACAAAACCTATGCCTAATTTTATGATGGATTATGCTGATTTAAGAGGGACTGGAGACGTACCATTCACTCTTCACAACACAGTCCCATGAAGATCAATGACTGCTAGTGCAATGTAGATTGTTTATTATTTATTGTTCATCAACATCTGTGTGAGCTGGCTGCTGGAGCCAGTTTTCCTCACAGTGCCCAGAAGGGGCTGTGCCTCAGAGCTGTAACTCCAAGTGTTGGTGATACAGCTGTGTTTGGGCTATGGCTGAACACACGTGCACAGCTTTCCTCTCTCCTGCACTCAATCTCTACCCCAGCAAGTAGGGCTGGGGCTGGGTACCAGGCTGGATGGGGACAGAGCCAGGACAGCTGACCTGAGCTGGACAAAGGGATGTTCTATATGACACGATGCCATGCCCAGCAATAACAAACTGGTTGGCTTTGTCCCCCAAGATGTCCATCACACAGTGACTGCCTGGGCACAGCTCCGCTTCTGGGAGGTGGCGAGTGACTGCCTGTGCATCACTTGTTTCTCTTCCTCTTGGCTTTACTTCTTAAACTCTCTTGTTCTCAACCCATAAGCTTTCTCATTTTTGCCCTCCCTTTTCTCTCCCCATGCCAGTGGAGAATGGAAGAAGGGGAGCAAGCACCTGGGTGGGTGCTCAGCTGCTGGATGGGGTCAGCCCACCATAACACTGAACATCTGATGTAACAACCTTACCTTGAAGTTATTCCATTATTTTATACATTGAGTTTTGTTTGTTTTTAATTAAGCATGTCACATGGGGCTGTGCCAAACTTCATAAAAAGCAAGGTACAGCACCTATTATTACTGCCTTAGCATACACCAAATTAACTTGGAAATTAGACCAGGCCAACACAATCTATTGTCTCTTTATTACCTTATTATCTCTTGGTGCTTATCTATGTATTACTTCATTATTAGCTTCATCTCTTTTTCAGCTACTTCAGTCAACCTGATTCAATTCCAATGTCCTCCTCTTCCTTTTCTCTGAAAGACAAGCAGTGTATTTTCCCACTTAAAAAACCCTGGGGCCATCACCATTCATTATTTCCACGGCACATAAGCACCACCTGTGCTGCACCAGGCCACACATGTTTGCAGAAGTGTTCAGCTACTCACAACACACAGAACTGATTTACTTTCACTGGAACCCACTAAGCCAAGAGGATCTAGACATATTTCAGCTTATCTAAATTTTGGGTCAGGGGAGAGTTGTGATTTCCTTTATGTTTCTGGATATAATTCATCTTTTTCTGAAGACCAAATCAAATACAAATTCAAGATTCTTTATCAGTACCTACATTTACCGAGTAAATGTTTCACTTCAGCATTCTCCCCAATTAGTATAAATTATCTCAACATCTTTTTATCTCCTTTTCTATCCCATGACTTTTCACCTTGGCTGTTATTTGTACTGCAACCCAAGACAGATGTCCTTGCTTCCACTTTCATATGTTTTTTAATCAACAGTGTTTCTGGAAATCCTAACACTGTTCTATTGCTTTCTTATCTTCTGTCTACATCAGAATTGCTCTTTCTCAAGCTGACAGATCATCTTACACTCCTCCTTATGTCTTAGGAGAGACACTATCACCCTGTTTTCTAGGCTTGTAAAAGTTACACTATTTTTAAATCACTGACTGTCAGTTCTTCCATTCCAGAGAAGGAATGCTACCAAATCCATGTTCATTTTATTGAAAATTAAATTTCAGATTTTCAAGTGCCTCCTTATTAGCTTAAATCTACCCTAAAGAAGGCATTTCAACAATTTCTACCACTTCTAGAAGAAAAACATGGCCCAAATATTCTTAGATCTTCAAGAGCTAGAAATCCTACCTTTTTGTCCCTCTAGAAAGAAGCTTCCCAAGCCCTCAGTTTCTGTCAAGCAGCATTCTCCATTGCTTCTGCTACTTACTAAAAAGAATAAACAAACCCACTTGCACTGCTTATTGCTTCATGCAGATGGGAATGTCCTCTCTCTTTCACCCAAGACAGTCAGCTGTGTGCTTACACGCCATACCATCTTCAGGGAATACAAAAAAACCCTCAAGCATGCAGACATGTCCATGGGCAGGGAAAGAGCCTTCCATTCCCAGCATCCCAAGGCAGAGGACTACACAGCTCCTCTGATCAGTCCATAGACAAAGAGAACACTGACTGATAAATTTTCTGCTGTTTTGGGAAACAAAACTCAAGCAATTCCACCAGCTGAGCGACGCTCACTTGTAGACAACTAGCCTATGCCTCTTAGGGCAAGAGTGGCCAGTCAAACCCCCCAATGAAGGCAGAATTTTCAATGCTTAGGCTTTATGACAAAGAAAAAAAAATTGCCTTGGTGATCCAGTTTGATCATCTACAGCAATTTATGGAATTTGTACTATAACAACACTAAAATGTGGAATTCAGAATATGTTAAAAATTAAGTAATTAAGAAATTAAGTATTCCTTTATTGAATAAACAGCCTGTAAAAGTGGTAAGTCACTGTAAAAGTGATACAGATAATTCTGTAAATGAAATGCATCACAATCTAGTATTACACAGCACTCCCACACACAAATATCTCTATTATATCACAGTTCAATAGTGACTGCTGAACAGTTACTTAATTACAATGACTCTTCCAGACCTTCAAAACAATCAATATTAGGCCTTATAAAACCCTTCAATATTAAATATAGTATTGGAACATCACTGCCTGCCAGCAAGTGGCAGTTGTAAACAGGAACAGGTTATAAATAACAGTTGCATCAGAAAGGCTTCCAGCTTACTTGCTGTGCTATAACCCATTCAAAGAAAACCCTTTTTAATGTTCTGAAATGCAAACTTTATTCTTGCCCAGATCTAGGGAATGAAGGACTGAACATGGAAAAGTGGTAACTGCAAGAATTCAAGAACAAAAGCAGACAGACAATCCAGCTTGCACATCCAGCTGTCACTGGTAGCCTTTCAAGGTAAAAACTGCACAGCAGTAAAACAATTTCAATCCAATATTCCATAAAACCCCTAAAGAGATTCTATTTAAAGCTCTAAAAGACATATTTGAAGAACAATACTAAAAATTCTGGAAAAGTCACAAAAGTTAATTCCATGGTATTTTCATAAGGCTTAAAACAGCTCACTTAATGTATTTGTCTTTACAAAATCAAGAAAGATAACTCCAGCACAATGTACATATATCACACAGAGAAAATATTCCAGGCACCAAAGGATCCCAACCTACCAAAAAAAAAGCTCTAATGAAATTGCTGGATGGAAGCTGAAGCCAGTCAGATGAAAATAAGACAGTAATGTCTGACTAGCATTCATCTTCCTAATCCCACTCAGTGGTCAGCATACCAATGGTTAACATTTGTGCTAAGAGGTTATTTTTGTTTTAAAGATGCATTTAAATCAAGTTTAAGGTTTTAAGGACCATGCACAGTGAGCAGCAGAAAAAGCACAGCCACAACCATTAAATAGAAGGTAATTATTTAAGATCTTTTAGCCCTAAACTTTGCAAGTGCTATAGATGCACAGTCTCTTCACTAACGTTCTATTAAAAAAAAAAACTCCAAACCAATAAAATTTTTCCAGTATCTTTTTGTATAGAAAAAATCTTCCAAAAGACATCTTTCCTAAGATTAATAATTTTATTTGGAGACAAGACAGGTTTTGATCTCCACTTTCCTACCCCCACATGTTCAAACTGTATCTTCCAGCTACCTCTCCAGTGGCAGGCTTTCAGCTCAGATCCATGCCTCTATCAAGAGGGCAACATGAAGCATAAAGACTCTTGCAAAACCCCAATCTAATATTGCTCCTACAAATTGCAGCAACCAACAACAATACTGATACCTGGTTTGCTCTTTGTATCATTTTGGAAGAGGCCTACATGTTTCCCCAAGACAGGTAAGATTAATAGACGTCACATAAACTAAACAATTTCATACCAAAAATGGTATTTAAAAAATGAGAAGTATCTACCAATCATGTTTTCCTCTACATATGCCCCAAAGCACAACAGTTCCATGCACTCATTGTGATTATCTGCTGCATGCTCAGCTGTTCTCAGTACAGTAAAATTACTAAATTACAACCTTTGTGATATTTTTCAATGCCACTAACTGCAGCAGTCACCACAAATATTTTGATTATAACCTACAAAATCAGGATCTCCTAAGTCACATTCCACAAGAATTCACTGTGATTCACTATCTTCAGTCTTCAGCACAAGCACAGCTTTTTTATCCAAACTCCTTAGAGTACTAACTGTGTGGTACATGAACACTAATATATGACATGTTCAAAGAGCTAAAAAAAACAAGTTTAACCCCTTAGGTACACAATTCATCCAGAGCATTTAATTTGAAACATGAAACAAAATGGGCTAGAATATAGCTGGGTACAACTGGCCAAGACATCTTCAATAGAAGAAGTAGATGGTTCTGACAAAACACACCTTAGACTCAGGTCTCAGACACTTGGTCAGCTGAACAGCAGCAATGAGAGGATTACATGAATACAGTATTCTGGCACACGTTCACAACACAGCACTAGCACAGCTTCAAATGATTCTTTCATGCATGATCAAAGGATTACACCATTTATACTTCACTCATCTCTTCATTTGTGCTTAATTGTATGTAACTTTTGCAGTACAACCATTTATTTGACAAAGCATTTGTCGGTAACTTTACTGACAACTGAGGTACCCAGACGTGAACAAGCAGCTGAGTGGAACTTGCCAGCTGGGGCAGGGTTCAGCACTCGTGCAGCTCTCCCAGTCTGGCTCACGCCAAGGACAGGCTGCAGTGCAGGCACCAGGAGCTCATGTCTCTGGGAGCCTTTTTCAAATATTAAGGCTCTCCTAGAAAAGCAACTCTACTTTCCTCAAACAGTCAGGTTATTACTTCCCAGGCAAGGGACTGACCAATTGGTTACCCATCTGTGTGGTTGCTGCTTAAGTATTGGGTATTTTGGATTAAACTATCACTGTCAAAGGCCCACCTTACATGCTGAAGCAAAACTAAACTGAGATGCTCCATGAATATGAATCTCCAGATTGGCGTTTTTTTCTCAGTCTAGCCCCCAAAATTTACAAAGATCCATGGATCTGAATGTTAGATGACATCTCTACTAACAAGCTCATTTCAGAGAAGGTATTTTAGTAATTAATTTAGTCTGGGTCATTAAGGCATGGCTGCACTTGGAAATCTACCAAAACAACTTCCAGAGGAACTACTCAAGTCTGAAAGTACACAGATGAATTCGATTGGTAGATTTTGTATTTTTTTCCAGAGTAGAATAATTATGGAGGCCTGGATAAACATGCTAGCATTAAACAAGGTCAAAATTTGTTTATATTGAAATACACTTACAGAAGGTCATTCTTTTGCAAAGGAGAGGGATTGCACAAGAAGATTGGGAAACGCACTTCATAACAAAAGAAACTGTCTGAACAGAATTCATGAGTGTGCAAACAGAAAGTGCACACACAGAAAGAAAGAAAAAAGCTGTACAGTGTGAACGCCCAGACTTTCTGACACAGAGGTCCCAAGCCCACGGCACAGTAACCTCTGACACACGGCAGCTGCAAGCTCAACAGAACATGGACACAAACAGGGCTTGGTTACAAAAACCAAGTGAGTGCCACTGCTTCAACTACTGCCTTCTGGTTTGCTTCACAGGTTTTTAGTAACTGCAAGCTACTTTAAACAAACTGTCTCTTACAGTGGTATAAATAGCTGAATTAAGAAAGGGAAGTTTTAAAATAAACGTCATTAATTTGTATCACTGGAAGAGAATAGAGACTCTACAGCCTCACAATGCACACAACTGTGTTCCATACAACACACACTGCTAGTCAGTAGTTAAAAAAAGCCAATTGCCACCAACTATCTTGGAAGACACCCTTCAGCTCACAGGAAATACAAAGTTTCTCTTCCTCAGCTCACCGTAATTTTACAAATGTGTAACTCAACTCAATCTAAACAAATATAAAAAAGGACATAAGGAACACATTGTAGTTTCACTATTGTCAGAAATTAAGTCAAAAAACTCTCTTCACATAAACCTGAATCACAGTAAGTGCAAATTCCATATGAGAAATCTACATCAGACAACAAAATCAGACAGCCATGACAGGGTAATTCATACATTTTCTTTGGGCATACTCTTCTTCAACACTTGTTGAAAAGTCAGTCATGGTTTTGTAAAACAAGCACCACATACACGTAGGTCAATTTAAAAGACCGTTTCTTTTGAAGTGAGACACTAAATAGCCTCTATAAGCTGACCACAAAACAGTGTCTTCTTCCCACTAAACATTCTTACAAATGAACAAACACAACTGAACTGCACCTTGAGTATCATGCTTCTTATGCTTGGCATATTTGGTCTCTTCAATACTCGTGTCCTTGCAGCACCAGCAAATTCTTTTTTGGCTAACTCAGATATAAGCAATGCAGTTCCCTGACATGGTGCATATTATCCAGGCCTTCCACACCTCAAGTGGGAAAACTTTTGCACTATCACTCACATTTTGATGCCAATTTTTCCTCTAGGCCTATTGAAGACTCCAGCTGAACTTGAAATTACCCAAAGCTGTAAACATTTAGGATGACATAAGTTAAGTAACTACACTGGGTTTTGTTCTATTTGCTTAAACTGCTGTAATTTTCCTACCTGAGTTTTCCCAAATAAATACAGGCACTAAAGACTAAGTAAGTGGAGATGTTAAGTGGCCCATAAAACTTATTAAGATCAAGGTGATAGGTTTAGCAAGGTTGATACAACATAAACCTACTAATTTTAGAAACTCCTAGTGACCTTCCAAGACTAAACCATAGACTTTTTTTTTTTCTTCAGAGGTTTTAAATGTCAATGACTAGATAGCTTCCCGTCAGTCTTAAGACATGAAGACCCCTAAGTACATAGCCACACACAGAAGATTCCAATGACACATTCAGTGACAACTGGAGCATGTCTAAAGAATAAGGCTGGCCAGGCTGTATGTAACGTCCTGTTCTCATTCTGTTCATTTCCAGTAGCATAACCCAGGCTTAAAATTGTAAAATAAAACTACTTCTTCTGGAGAATCACAAGACCATAAAGTAATTGAGCACTATAATGTTAAAACAAACACAGCATTATGAAAAGGCTGCTACAGAAGAGATGTCCAAAGGCAAACAGTAATGCAGGGCAACACAGAACTGTACCAAAAAGCAAACTTTTGTCCAAACATCCAAGGCATCAAAGCAAATCCTGAAATCTTTACACCTCTTTAGTCACAACTGAAAAGACTCACCAACACCAATACTTCCTCAGCAACAATTTACAAACCCAACTTTCAAATAGGCAAAGGTGACACAATTTGTTTAGTGCCAGGATTAAAATAAAGATATTCTAAGTTTTAGGCCATCGCTCTTGCCAGTACAGAAAGACAAAGAGTAAGAAGCACCAGTGCTAGAGAAGAAGCCCAGCAGCATAGGAAGGGCTGGGGAAGAGGCAACAAACTCAGGTGAGTGGAGACCAGAGAAGAAAGCAGAGTTTCTAGTCAGGTTCTCCTTTAAGTGGAGACAAGGGGTTTTGGTGGGTTTTTTTCATGGTACAAAATCCTGTTTCATTGAGAGGATGTATCAAGCTCATTACCGGCTTTCTGTACTTACAGCATTCTTTCACTAATACCATTGCTGTAATTGTGCAATTGTATCCACTTTTAATCACTTTCTGGCTGAATACTGGCTCATGTTCGTCCTTTTGTACCCTTACTGTAAGAGTGGAATGAAGGAGCACCCTGTTAAGCTTCACGATGTTACACAGGGCCTTCACATTCACTCTATCAGCAATATTTATATGGTAATAAAATCTCAACAACTCTCATGTTAGAGAGCAAGAGTCAAATAACCTCCGATAAAGATACGGGTTTATCGTTATCTAGATGGAAGCATGTTTTTTAACAGCAACACAAGCCACTCCTGGATTTCATTCCAGGGCTTCTGAAAAGAAAAACTATATGTATCATCAGCAATATTTCCTGAAGTGCTCCTGAATTTTACACAAACAGGTTTCCTATACAAGTGCGGTTAAGAGTTCATGCCCGAACTGTAAATAAGCTGATCTCTGCACAGCAGGTTTAAATTTTCATGCTCAAGACCATTAACTTACTCTCTCCTTCAGAGTCGCTAAGCTCACAAAACGTCAGGTCAGGAACCCTAATTTTGATTCCCATCCCCACGGTACCCGTGTCAGGGGATAATGCAACTGAAGGAGGGTCAAGCCCGCCTCTCCCGGTCCCTTGGCGAGGTGAGCAGCGGCTGCTTGCTGCCCACCAGCTGCCCACACCGCGCCCGGGCCCCGGGGGG
>NC_031768.1:13072340-13122673 GCF_001522545.3 Parus major
GGGCGGGAGCGGAGCGGGGCTGGTGTGGGGAGTGCCGGGTGCCGGAGCCGGCCCTTAGAGTCACAATCGCTGCCCTCAGGCAGAGAAGACCTCTGGGATTGTCGAATCCAGGCTATGACCGAACACCACCGTGTCAACTGCTCCCTGGCGCTGAACAGCACCGCCAGTCTTAAACGCCTCCAAGGACGGTGACTCCACCGCCGTGTTGTCCACAAAAATCAGATTCATGAGCTGCTGTGTGACAACCCGATAATAATACTCTCGAGGGACACACTATTTTATTTCAGGGTTGCATAAACTTGGGTGCTCACTGGTATTCCATGAATCGAGCACACCAACTATCAAAACTTTTTACTAATTATAGAGTTTAGCAAACAAAAGAATTAATGGTCGCTGGCTACAAGTTACGTAGCTCTCTTATTAATCAGTATTATCTTGTTAATCAGTGATTAATGTTTCTCTCACATGCCGTGCTAATTAGCCCTCATGTTCAGTCTCTCTCCTGGTACAGTGGGTTTCCTGGGTCAGTGGTCCCAATCTCCCCCTACCAGAATTACCTCTTACCCAGCTGGAGCTGATTTCAGCACAATTGCTGAGTTGGCTTTATTTGCTTCTTCGTAATGTTGGGAGTTCTGCCAGATGTCCTTGTGGCCACTATCAGTGGGCATCCTTCTCCCCAAACTTTGTTAACCTCCCTCTGCATCCGAGATCATCACAGCATATCAAGCCCTGCACCTTAACAAGGCAATTCTACCAACAAGCTTTCTTTTCTGACAGCTGGATATCGCTTATAACTTGCTTGTTAGCTGCTCTCTATTTCACAGATTAAATCTCCCTATTAAGCTTGAACATATACAAAGATCAAACACCAAGAACATCCTTTCTGGAACAAATTTTACATATTTGCATATTTGACACATTTTGCAACACCTTGGCAGTCCAGTCCATTATCTAATCACCCCCTGGGTGAAGAAATTCCTCCTGATGTTCACCCTAACCCTCCCCTGGCAGTTTAAGACTATGTCCTCATGTCCTGTTGCTGGTTGTCTGAGAGAAAAGCCTGACCCCCACCTGGCTATACCCTCTGCTCAAGTTTCATATGGACCACTTAATATGTCTCAACTGGTCCATAGGAGGGTGCCTGCCCAGCTGGCTTCCAGCCAAAATACAGCCCTCAGGTATCCAGCAGGTTGTACAGTGGGTGTAAGACTGGTAGAACAAAGTTCACTACATGTGACAATAGCTGAAATTTTCTGAAAAAGTTCCATTTTTATCTGAGAGAACATATGAATACAATTAAAATTAATTTTGATGACTAGAATCAGAAGTGAAGCCAAGTATTGGAGAATCAAAATGTAGCGCTGAATGCAGTCACTGACTGGTTTTTGCCATGATGTGGGTTAGGTACACTTAAGACAAATAACTCGTGACCAGTTCCTTATTTCTCTCCAGTGAATTAAATGTAAAGTTCAGCAGGTACACAACAGTATTACTCTAATTTTATAACTGACTTGCAAAAGAAACCAGTATTCTCCAGTTACTGGAAGTCTCTCTCCATCCTTTCTGTCATGATTGTCCTTAAGAATCTGAGACAGAGAAATCCTGACCTAATGTACAAAATAACTGGAAAGCATTTTAAAATCACTTCAATTGCAGCTTATAGCAATGACTGGCTTGAAGAGGCATGTCATGTAATCAAGACTGACAAAATGAAACATCCACTGTAATTCTGAAGTTTTTTTGGCAGGTGAGGAAAAGTGTTTTAAAACTTTTGTTATATACTCATCAGGATTTGATTGTGATTCATTTAGAGCATAACTCTGAAATCAGTTGCAGAATTATCTGGCAGAAAACAATATCTTTTTTTGTTGAAGACAGAATAACATTTCACAAATTAAGATGAAATTAGCAACTTCAAAGGATGATTCATTATCAACATTTAAGCCACTTGATTTTATGTATCTTTCACATTTTTAAGTAATTCTAGTGTGATTTCAGCTTCAAAAAGTAGCAAGACAACAGTTAACTATTGAGTTGTCTTTCTAAACACAAAATCATTTTTGCAATATAAAGCATCACAGCATCATTTTTTTTGGAAATTTCTTAAACCTTTATTAGCCAACCCATGTAAAAAATTGGAATTGTTTTTGTCTATGATGATACAGACTAAAACCACAATGAGGACACACACAAAGTCGCTGCAAAACAGAGGTGTGCTCTTCCCATCAGACTCCCAATAGCTTCTCTCAACTCTGGAGAAATTGATGACATAACCAACAGAACGAATTCACCAAAAACTGTTCAACCACACACTTTAGAGACATTCAAATCCCAGACCCCCCCAGCAGCTCTTCATGGCCTTGTGCTTAAGAAGACTGCAAGACTTGCTTGAGAGAACATAAAAATGCACATGAGAAAGGCTATAGTTTCACCAATGCAAGACAGCAGCAAGCATATACATAAACCTAGTTCTTAAACAACCTGCCCAAATAAAGAAAAGGTAGTGGCATAAACCATACAAAATACAAAATGTCACTGGGATCAATAGGATTAAATGATAAACTGAGTTTTGCTTCTGGATGAATTTGGATTTGATTTCTCAAAGTTCATACCTGCCTTTTTATGTATTTCAGAACATGTCTGGTACAAAAAAGCTTCCTGAACTCAGTCTATGAGAATATCTTTGTTTAAATATTGAAAAAAACTTCTCCAGGCATACGGGAAAGAAATTATTTATCCCTTAAGAAAATTTAATTTTAGCAGTGATAAATGTTAAAACTCTTTTTTACTGAGGGTATTATTTTCCAAGTAGATTCAAATTTGAAATAACTAGAATTAACCAAGGGGTCAAAGATGACCCACTTTTACATGGCCGTTTAGTAGCCAGAACAACTTAGTCCCTAGTTCAGTTAAAATCTGCAAGCACACAGGCAACTGGAATCCTAAGCACCTGTAAGGTGTAAGGTGTGTAAAGTTTTGGTACAGACACGTGCCAGAGCCCTGCACTGAGAACAAGATGCCTGTGGTGTCCTGGCCCAGAGAGCACCACCCAGCCCCACTTCCCCTGCATTGTTCCCAGGGAGCCCCAGACACATCATAGAATCAGTTTTTGTTGGGCCATCACTGTGAAAAAGGAGATGGATAATTAAATCTGAGTAAGCAATCTTGCCTTAATTTTTCTTGGTTTTCTGTGTTGGAGTTGGTATAAAATCAATGCTTCTGAATCACAAACCACAGAAACTTTGAGAAGGAAAAGCAGCAATATCAGGTTTTGCCACAGAGTGATTCCCTAAAACAGAGGAACTGATGTAGAAAATATCTGCAAAAGCAAAGCTTTTTGGTGTTTCCTACCCTCAGAAATTTCAAGCACTGACTGTTGACCACTGGATTCAGTGCCAGTACTTAAAAATTGGCCTCCCCTAGGGTTTGTGTTTTAGCTATGACAGGAGGGAGGGACCCTAATGACAGAGTGTACATGGAAGAGTCTTTGCTGCTCCTTGTATGGGACTTGTATGTTAATTCAGTGGGGGCAGAGGGATAAATAAGAGACCCTTCTGTGACTAGTAACCAGAAAATTAAGTTACCAGAAAATAAAAGTTTTGAGTTTGAGTTTTCTTAGCATTTTGTAAAAATTAGAAATTCATTTCTACAGAAATTTGTAGCCAAACTTGGTATGGAGATTTTAAAAGATGCATTTTTGTTACATTTTCAGATCTTGTTCTTTCTGGACCTTTATATTACATGTGATTGTTTTCAGGGATCAAAGCTTTTGCATGTAGTATTTCATCCAATTAACACTTTCTCAGAGTGAAAATTTCAGACCTTTAAACACCAGAGCCATAATCTCCTTAACAAAGTTTGTTTTATTTCACTGTAGAATATGTAGTAGGTCTATAAACTAAGCTGCAGGGGATTCAGCATAATGAACTTCTTTGTATGGATGTCAGAGGAGAGGAAAAGGAATGTTAAACTGCAAACCAAGAAAACACAGTTATTAGTGTTTTGTAGACACATTGTCTTTGTGGAATTCGTAGTAATTTTTTTTCTTTTTTTACCAAAAAAATAAACCTATATTGAAGTTAATATAACCCTTAGTTCTTAAAGTTCAGAAGCACTCATTGAGAATGGGGATAATACAATCGAAACATGAACAATAATAATAACTGGTAACAGTTATTTGGAGAAAATTTACACAGAAAATTATAGTCCCAAAGTATGTCTTACAAGATGACAGAAAAATCAGCACAGAACAGGAAAAACTAGTATAGGGTGATGTTTCATACAAATTCCTATCCTTTGCAGTACTAATGTTTGTCAATAACCCCACTGTATTTTCCTACCTGGCATACCCTGCTTTCAAGGGTAGATTAAAGTAGTGGATCAAAGCCACACTGGGAACACATGAAGTGAGAAAGGGATAAGGTTTTTTATTGAAGCTTTCCTGAACTTCAAAAAGGATCCGGTTTTATTTTTAATAATTTATCGCTTCCTAGTATTTGTGCACTCCAGTGGGTAACTTTGGAAGGACTGTTACCCACAATATTCAGAAGATTGATAGTTCTTGTACTTGGGAATATTCATGTAGTATTATACCTTGTTGCTACCATAGTCTACATTTTCAGCCATTCTTGTCTATTACCCAAGGAAAGAAATTTTTCTTACCAAATTTTTTTGCCAGCAAAAGCTGGTAGTCACTGCATTTAGTTTTTCTCATCCTAGTTAGTTGACCAGTAGAGTTCAGCAGTCTTTCTAAAGGAATCATCTGGAGCTATCAAAGATTGCACTCAGCAGATCTAAGAGCTGGGAAGTTGAAGAAAGTCTTGACTCCCTTTGAAACCAAAAATACCATGGCTTATCAAATGGTTTATCTGGTTCCAAGGTGTTAGATTTTTTTAGAGTATGCACTCTACAATTTCTTCAGTTGCAGAGTTGTCCCCTGTAATTTGCTTTAAATTAAAGCTGGTGCCACCATGGAGCTTATGTTGACTCTCTATCAGATGACACCATCTGTGTGTCCAGCATTAATGGGCAGACCTACATTACTCCCTAACAGCCAAAAAACTTTCCATATCTAAAGAAAAACTAATAGCATATTTTCTTTTGAAATTTTTAAGGCATGCAGGAGAGAGAATTCTTGCCACTGAGATAACAGAGTAAATGCAGAGAAAAAGAATTTAGTAGTATCCTTATTGCCATGGTATTTTGTCCTGCCTTTGCCACAAGGGAAACATTGGAACCAATGAGGCAGAGCTGACTGAGTGGCACAGAACCACACCAGAACAACCCCTTCCCTATTCAACCCCTTGGTGCTCCCCTAACTATTCAAACATACAAAATATCCCACAGCAAGGTCCTAACTTGCATCTGAAATGTGAAAAACTGAATCTAACAAGCAGACAGTACACTTGTACCAAGGATTTCCATTTAATCTTCTTTTCCAGAAATAGCTGGAAGGAACACCAGCTGAGGAATAGTCATTGCTACATAAGAAACACAACTTTGGGTTTTGTACTAGATCCTTGAAAAAGGGATTGACAGTATACTTTGAGGAGAAGGCAGAAGTAGTTTGGCACTAGTAGGACAGGAGTGTGTATGAAATTATTTTTCTTTGTCTTTTTCTTTTTTTTCTTTCTTTCCTTCCCTTGCTAGGGAGTCTTCCAGGGAAAAACTTAAAACTGTATTTCAGATTGAATATTCATAACCCCACCCTGATATACCTTTATCTTTGGAGACTATCATCCCAGCACCTTTTTGTTTGCAAAATTGAAATTTGCAGGAGTCTTGTGAGGAAAAGGCTGAAAAGGAGTTGACCTTGCTACATGAAGTTTACTATGCAACAGAAGTTCCCATATCCTCAGATAAATGGAATAAAAGCTGCCATTTAAGGGAGCAGGGTTCAGTCATCTTGGCTCTGAAAATTTTCATATGGAGATAGAAATGCATTTTTTGTCGTTTTGCATAGGTTCATTTTCCATACACTCAAATTTTCAAGAAGAAACCATTCTTTTTGTTTGAAAAACACCATAATCTCACTGGAAGTTGTTCCCATATCTGCTGGTATTTGACAGCCAATCTAGCCGGCTGAAAGATTGGATAAGCAGGTTTCCCAGGACTTTCACATCTCTGCCATATAGGCTGTCCTGAAACTGGGGTTTCATGCAACCATGAGGTGAGAACTAAAGCTTCCAGGAAACACCACTGTTTTTATAGAAACATCAAAACATTCTACATTGAGAATCCACCAATTTCATTGGATTCCTTAAATAAAACAGCGTAAAAGTTCAGCTCCCGTGACAACTAGGAAGAAGAACTGTCATGCTTGTCATTGTGGAGCTTTATGAATGTTAAAAATCTTTCGGAGTGTAATTCCTGCTCCTGAGCTGCACTTTCCAGAGGAGCTTGTGTGCCAATAGACAAGTTAATAAAAAAATCTGAGTCCAAATACACATTTTGTAATGAATCATCAGCCATTTTCCTCTCAAAAACCAACCAACCAGACAGTATTAAGGAAGCACAAGTGCATTTTCTGATTGCCTCCTCTTCCCGATCTTGGCAGTAGAAAACATGTTGAGAAGAGCCCCTGTTCCAATAGCAACTCTGCCTGTAGAGAACAGTGATGCATCATTTTTTTCATCTGCATTGATCAACCTCCTTTTTACCCCATTATATTTCCTTGTATCTCATGCACCAAATGCTAGAAGTTTTATAATTCAGTATCACATCAAGTGCTTTTCTGAAATCAATAAGCATTACATGCACTAGAATTCTTTTATATAATACACAGGCAATTGCAGTGGGTTTGGGTATCACGTTTGTTTGACCTGATATGTTTTATTAATCTACAGTTCTTACTGTTCATTGGGATTTTTCACTCTATAAATTTACACATGAATTGGTGGGTATTTTAGTTTTTATTTAAGACCACGTAAAGTTTAAACAAATTATTGTAGTTTCCCCAATTTGTCTGTTAAAAACATTTTCCTGCACTTGTTCAACCAATAAGCTTTTATTTTTCCCATTTTCATATACTCCTTTTATTTGGTACTGATTTGAAAGTGCACAGTAAGGAAACTGAACTAGTTTACATAGCTCAAGTTAAACATCATATTTAACCTTTTTGTAACATCCTGGACTTCAAATATATACCTCTTGATGATACTGCTTTTTGCTGGATTCTGGAGTTTCTCTTCCCTGTAAATTGTAATACATATTTTGCTTGATTTTCTGTAATAGTGTGCACACTGTAGCTTGTAGACTGGTCTAGATGAGAAAATAGGCAAACACAGCATCATGTTTATGTACACTGACATAACAAATTAGCTCTAAGCTAAAGAGAAACTTGTCAGGGTTATAATAACACCAGTTCTGGGTTAGAGATAAGCTTTTCTGGTAGGTATTGTACAGGAGCTCTTGCATCATTACCCTAATTCCCAGTACCTCTTAGCAAGGTGGAGTCTCATCAGGATGCAATTGGGGTTGCTGAAATCCATGCATATAGTGGAGCTCAATAGCAATGCCAAACAAGAATCTATTTTAATTTGTCTTTAAATACACAGTCTAAGGGAGAAGTAAATGCACCATGTTCATGTGGCATATCCATGCACCTGATCCTGGTAAGTGTAGTAATCTCCATTCAGGCTTCTTCAAGTAGCCTAGAAGGCCTTCTGCCAACAGCTGGTGACTTCTCCAGGAGCATCATTTAGCAAAATATCCTTTGTCTCTATACACAGCCTCCTCAAAGATGATGACTGGAAAAAAACTGTAATTAACAAGATAAACAAATAAATAGTTTTTTCAACTGTTTTGCTAACAAAACATAGCATGAATCTTATTATGCAAATCATTATGCAAATTATTTTGATGATCTGTGGGAAGGCATAGCATGATGGCTTCATAGGTGGGAAGAAAACTTTTGCTCTGGTGTTTGCTTGCAGATGAGTGCTTTGAGATAACAGGAGTAATAAAATGCTCTTCTTAGGTGAAAAATGGATTCTGTGCAGATTCCTGACAACCTGAAGTTTTACTTTCTCCATGTTGCAACATTACTCAGGCCTACAAGTTTGTCGTAAAATGGATTAGCTTTGAAAGATTAGATAAGATTATGGAGGTGGATGTGGATAGGAATGGAATTACTGATGCTCCAAAGTCATCTTTACACTTCATTAAGTAACTGAATGCTAAACAAGAGGTTGTCACACTCGAATGAGCAACAACATTTCCACATTCATGTAGTTTAACGCCTTTCTTCTCAGCTGAAGCTTGGAGTGGCATGTGACGGATACACTGAAAAGCAGAATGAAGAGCACAGATCATTTTTATTATTAAGGTTGTTTAATGCTTGCCTTTAGAAGCCATTTCCAGTTGTGTTCAGCAGATGTTTGCCAGCTCATAGCCTTAACTTGAAGAGTACTGACTTCTGGTAGTTGAATCTTACATGTGCACAATGAATGGGAATTAAATACAAGATGACTTTTCTAAGTGAGCAGAAAGGAAAAGAGCATCCATCAGGTGCAGTTACGGCTGAACCTGCATCATAATCAAGCCCAGATATATCTACCCTGTCCCTCAAAGGGACCTCTGTCTTGTGTGTGCTTTTACACATGGTGGAGCACATATATTGAGTTTCACATTCCAGATAAGATAAAGTGTCAAATTTGAACTGGACTTCTCTGCAGAAACACCTTCACCTCACACACACTCCCCTCTTGTTGATATCATCTTTACTCCCAAATTCTCTACCCTCCTCTCCAAGGTGCAGGGGGTCAGGGAATGGGGGCTGCAGTCAGTCCAGAGACATCTTGTCTCTGTCACTGCTTCCTCCTCACACTCTTCCCCTGCTCCAATTTGGGGTCACTCTGACAGGAAACAATCCTCCATTAATTTCTCCAGTGTGAGTGTTTCCCATGGGCTGCAGTTCCTCACCAGCTGCTCCAGTATGGGTCCCTTCCACAGAATGCAGTCCATCAGGAGCAGACTGCTCCATTGTGGATCACCCACAGGGCCACAAATCCTGCCAGAAAACCTGCTCCAGTGCAGGTTTTGTTCTCCACAGGGCCTGCCAAGAGCCTGCTCCAGGGCCAGCTTCCCGCACGGTAACCACCTTCTTTGGGCATCCACCTGCAGCAAGGGATCCTGCCGATGGATCTCTGCTCCACCATGGTGTTCCATGGGCTAAAGGAGGATAGCTGACCCACTGTGATCTGCAGGGGAATTTCTGCACCAGTGCCTGGAGCATCTCCTTTTCCTCCTTCACTGACCTTGGTGTGTGTGCAGGGCTGTTCCGTTCATGGACTCTCACTCCTTCCTCCATCTGCAATTGCTGGTGCTCCCAGAGCAAGTTAGGTTTTTGCCCCGGTTCTGAAATACGTCACACAGTGACACTACCAGCACTGTGATGAGCTAAGCCTTGGCCAGCAGCGGGTCCATCCTGGAGCCAGCTGGCCTTGCTTCTGCTGGACATGGGGGAAGTTTCTCCTAGCCTCTCACAGAAGCTCACAGTAGCCCCACACTACAAAATCCTCGCCATGCAAACCCAATACACTGGCCCTATATATGCAGCATCACAGAGCCTTCTTTTTCTTTTAGTAAAATATAGACATTGCACTCAGTCTTTGTGGCTTGATGTAGGTTCACACAGAGACAAAGACAAATGTGAGACATATCTGTATAAGGATGTGCATTTGCAGTATATGGGGGAATAGTGCACTTAAAACATTCGGCTCAATACAGCTCTGTATTCTGCTTTGCCACACTGAACAAATCAAAGGTAGCTCCTAAGAATAGCATTCATGATGTATAAAAACAGATTAACACATCTCTTGGGAAACAATTTTAAGGAAGCTAAGAAGCTGAGACAGCTCTGAGGAAGAGTCTACATCCTGACCCCAGCCAAAAGTCACTCAGCTGTCTTGCTAATGCTCAGGCTTTAGAATTGAAGGGAACCAGCAGTTAATAGCTCTGGATAAGCAAGTCCTGAGTTGTCAGGGTGTGCAGTCTGCAATGGCTGGACTTTGCAATGCCAGCTAATTTTGAACCTCAGGTCCAAAAGGTGGAAAGTAGAGCTGATGTCTGTATCAGGCTCACACTTTGCCACAAGTACTTCAGCTGCAGCAAGGGGCTTCCCAATCTCCCCCACCCCATTTCCAGGTACATTTCCTTGTCCAGCTGAGGCATTGACCCAGCCTCAGGTGCCACCTTAGGGAGCTAATCTACAGAATCAGAGAAATGGTCCTACTTCCCACTCTTTATCAAAACCATGGAGAGAAGTTACAGAACCTCTCTAGAGCTGCAAGAGAACCAGAAGGGCTGTAGAACCACTCCTTTCAGCACAAGACTTGTTCAGCCATGTTATAGGATCTCATCTGCCATAAATACAGCAGTAACTCTCTGATCCTCCCTTGCAGACACTGAGTTCATTGAAACCAGCAAACTGTAAAACAGATTTAGGAATGTGACCCCCGTTACTACTTTCAAAGGACAGTCAGGGCAACTTCAGCTGAAAAATGACATGGTCTATTCCACCAGCTACCACCTAAATTTCCTTCTCTTGAGAAGATTACAGGTGGATTATGATAAATCCTTTTGGGAGACACTACATCTCAATACAAGGCAGCACCAGCACCAATCCTGTATGAATCAAGGTTTTCACTGAACTGATTAGAAAACCTTTATTGCCCAGTAAAGCAATCAAGACAAGTACACATCCGTTTTAAAAATAAACAAAAATAAACAACCTTTGTAATCTTATGACTGTAAATACTTGTTTTATTGAATAACTTACCTTCCCCCTATAGAGCAAAGCAGCTATTGCATCGAAGAGTCAGTCATTTAGTCAGAAAGGCAAACACTGGCATTACCATGAGAAAGAAGAGTTTCATAGCTTTTAAAGCAGCCTGCTATAACTGTACCTCCTGCTACCTTTCCAGCTGGCAGTGTAGCACAAATGGATGCTGGCTATTCCTCTCTGATATTGCAGTGGACACATGCAGCTGCTACAGAGCAGCTAGTGGACTAGTGCTATTTCATAAGAGGAAGACAGTGATTACCCCAAACAAATAAAAGAACTAAAACCGAAGCATCTCCATGTCTTTGTCAAATATGATGTTGCATTAAAAATAATGTGAACATGATTGCAAATAAAAGCAGGCTGGGTGAGGCAAGTCTTGCCAAGTCGTATTTACAAGACTTGGCTTGAGAGCAGCCAAGAGCACTCCAGCTCTGGTGTTGTGGCACCAGAGCAGACTTTCTGCAAGCTCCCTTCTTTGCTAAAGGAGGCACTTAGAACCAGATACAATGGTTTTGCTTTGTGTTAATCATTAATCAGAGGCAAGTAAAATGCAATGAAGGAAAGCAAATGTGCACACCATCGCACAAATACAAGCAGGTATTTGAAAAGCAGACCAGGTTACTGTGGCTAATTTGGGGGAATGGAGGCTGGGAAGAGGGAGGAGAGAATCTTGGAAGGCAACATTTTACCTTTTTCTTTGGGGAATTTCATTCACCGTAGAGATTCCTGAGTTTTTACTTCACAGGAGCAAAAAATGTCATAGTCTCTGCTGAAGGTGGTTTGACTTGTTGCAGTATGGGATTAGACTGTTTGAGCTGTGAGATTTTAGTCACCCGGGTGCTGGAAACATACCTCCCCAAGTCTCTTCCCTTTAGCAGCACTAATTCCCCTGTGTCACTGCAGCCTAGCTTCCTCAGCAATATACTGCTGCAAGCCTGTCTTATTTGCAAGGAGAACATCAGCACTGAAGGCAAACCTCTCTGGCAAGACTGACAGTGCAGTCCTCTGAAAAAAACCCTGATTTTATGAGGAAGGAGAGAGTCCAGGTTGGTCTGCCATTCACATTCTTATTTTGCAAGTGTTTTCATAACCATCAGTCCTGAAAACTGAAAGTGAGATTCAAAAGAAGAATTAGGAAGGGGGAGAGAAAACAGGTTTCATTGATTGCTAGATTTGTAGATTACAGCTATTAGTAAAAATGACAGCACCTCTAGTCAATGGGGTACAGGTTCAAAGTCTATTAATGCACTACAAGTAACATGATTTGGGGATCTGAAAAGAGAAAAATCACAATGTGAGGTTTAAATCCTACTTTGTACTTTGAAAGGCACCGTTTCAAGAGGGAGAAGTCCAATACGCCCCATTCACATGCTAATTCACTTGTTTCAACAAACTGGTATTCTCCTTCACCTCTTCACATTAGCATAAAATGAGAAGCTTGAATCTGCATTTTTCAAAAGACAACCAGGTTTCAAAATTTCCAAAATGCAACTATTCAAAGATGGTTCATACATGCTAAATGCCAGAGTATTGTAAATGCAATACTCATTTGCCTCCTGCATCCAGAATGTAATTTCCATTTTTATTTTAATCACTAGTGATCCATTGTTCCAAGTTTCTTTAAATAAATGTCCCCCACTGCTGCCCATAGCTTCTGCAGAAACAATTTTGAATATTTTGCAGGCAAAAATAGCAGATGTGTTGAAATTTATGCCATTCCTCTCCAAAGTAGATGACTGATGAAATGCATATATCCAGGCCTGTGGAAATATGAGCCAGAAATAAATAGCAAATGAGATTATCTTTAAATTGATTTCTCTGCAGTACATTCTGATTAACCAGCAAATCAAAGATTTTTTTTTTCCAGCTGCTCCACAAAGATCACATTCTACATTCTCTGCATGTGTAGCTTCTGGTATGTAAGTGCTTCTTTCAGTTGTCAGCTATCTGAGGGCTTTTCTGCTCTGCTGTCCAAAAAGCTTGGTCTTCTTCCTTTCTGCCTGAACTTTCAAACAGGAGAACATTTGTTCTCCTTGAAACACTCCACCACAAAAGTTGTGGTTCAGATTTGTTACAGCCTGTTTCGAAACCAGTGATCTTGCTGAAAGCATTCTGGCGCTTCTTAAGGTGTTAACACAACCCCCAGGACAATATGTCTGAGCCACTGGGACATTTTCTGTCACTAGATTTTTTTTAGAAATCAAAACCAGTGTGTTTATCTGATAGACCACCTGTCACATAGTCAGCGGTTACTTCAAGGACTCTGCTGCTGGTGTCATGATGAGCTGTCCAGCCTGAACTTCATAATGGTACCAAAATAACCAGAGGCAGTGTTCTAATCTGCCCTAATGATAATTCCCCCTCCCTGTCCTCCCAAATGTTAATGATCAGTATGACAGAAGTCTATGTGTCATAACAAAGAGCAATATTATGCCTTTACTTTAGTTCTGGTGTGAATGTGCAGCTAACTTTCAGATGCTAAACACCAGCCCACATGTTCAGCTGTCTGCCCAAGGCTTGCTTTTGCTGTAGCACGGCTGTGATGCCTTGGCTGAGTCTTGCTTAGAACATTTTTCTCCAGCTGCAAGAAAAAGTGTAGGCTAATGCCACATGAAAGTAAGTTCACAGGCAGAAGTGAAATTGTAAAGGCTGTAACAACTGGAAAATACTGAGGAGAGGCAAAAGTTACAACACCCTCAGAAAGAAAGCAGAGGCTCAGCATACAGCAACTTGGCCTGACAAGGGATCATGGTCCTCTCCAAAAGTCATGGAAATGAAAACTTCCCCACAACCAACAGCCGCCTACCTGCCTGGTAATACTCGTAATAATTAGCTTAAGTAGCCTATCATAGTTAATATTTGAGTACTACTTAGCTGAGTAGCCTCTTAGTTGTACCTGTGTAATGTATGTGTTAGTTGATACAAATACATGCTGTGTGTTTCTGGACCTTGCAATCTTTTAGCATAGGAGAAGGTGCCCAGGGAAAAATGACCTATTGAGGAAAGGTTGCAGGTGTGAGCACTAGTCCTGGCTCTCTCCCTCCTCTCCCTCTGCCCCTGCTTCACTTCTTCTTGCCACATAGTCACACTGTAAGGCCTAAAATTAACAGCTCCTAAAACAGAGCTGGATAACATCCATAGCTAGACAGTATTGCTGTCTAGCAGAAGGAGTTGCTTTGAAGAACTTTTTTCCATGAATAAGTGGTATCAACAGGCCCTCTCCATCCATATTTAAAGAGAGATTAAAATTCTGACAGGGCTTCTCTAATCAGAAGAAGGGAGAAACCAGTTCTCACTAGAGGGCACATAGAGCTTGTATTTTATGCATCCTGTACCAAACCAGAATGTAAGGTGAAAGTTAAAAACCAGCAAGGCTGAAAAGCAGCTACCCTATGTGGCTGAATTCTCCCAAAACCAAATTGCAGCATGCCTTTTAAATCCTTCAACCCCTTGACATCATAGACTATAGAGTAGGATAGTGAGTGATGTTACTTCTCTGTATGAAATAGAATTTTTCCTGTGTCTGGTGCCATGTCCATCAATACAGCAGAAGAACAAATCCCTGGGACAGTCCTGAAAGATATTTCATAGAGAGACAAGGAGAAAGGAGGGAAGAAAAGTACTGCACAGCAGGCACGTTCTTACTGATCAATGGCAAAATTCTCCACAAGCTTAAATTTGAAGAAAACACAGTATAGAGATCACTGACAGACAAATTCAAGAACTGCTTCTACACAAAGACTGGGAGAAATTTCAGGTTAAGTATCAAGAACAGTATCTCTGCATAAATTTGGCCATTCAAGTTGCTCCATAGGGCTGTCCGTACATAGGGGTTTGCTTTGAGGACTTGGTATTTCCAATTGTTCACATTTTGGACTAGCTCTAGGCTGGTCCTGTGGGCAGGGATGGTCTGCTGGCAGCTGGGGAGCTCTGGGTGTGCTCCTGGAGCACATCTCCCCCTGTAGTTTCCCACAGTAGGCATCCTGCTGGAGTGCTCGGAGGTCAGCCCCCCTGGGCAGCCCAAGACATCATTAGAAACACGATTAGGAAATTTGTTTCACACCCACTAATCCAATTTAAACCGTTACTGTGGACACAATCAGACTGAAAGCTGTAAAAATGCATCCCTGAGGAGCTGTTTTCTTTGTGCCAGGCGGGGGACCGGACTTCAACTCAAGCTGGAGAAACAGCCCAAAGTCCTGGCCCCATCTCCGCGTGGAGGGAAGGGTTCCAGAGCTGCATGTGCATATAGCCACACGTCATTAACTTTTTTGTGTCAACAAGGATGAAATTCAAAGAAAAAGGCACAATAGGAGCAATTTCACTGAATTTGTGGTTATTGCAACACACAGGAACACTGTATGCTGGTAGAGTGTCCACCTTGCAGGACTAATAGAGTAGGATCTGAGCAAGAACTGAGAATGGCACCCATCACCTGTTTTGAATTACGTTTTTTGTCTACAGGAATGGTTAAGAGGCAAACAAGCCTTGATTTTTACTTTTTATAGTACTGGTGATGGCAATATTAAGTCCTATTGGGGACTGACTGCAAGTGAAAGTGATAAAATATTCTATAAAAATTGCTCTTTCAAATCAGTACCCAGGAGGGGCTGCACAGTGCGTTATTTCCCCGAAGATAAATCACAGATCCCCCAAACCTTCAGATGTGTGACCGCTGCTGGAGTGGCAGCCAGGGTCGTTTCACCGCTTGCAGCCATTCCTTAAACCAGCCGAAACAACACGTCCTCCAAAATCAAAGACGTCAATATTACTTAACTACAACTGAAGGCGAAGAAACTGAGCTCGGTGTGCTAATAATAAACTGCGAGCCTGCCAGGGAAGGCAGGAAGCAGCAGTGAAGACACGAGAGGCGCTCCCGGAGGAGCGGCGCTGCCGTGGCTGCGCTGTCTCCGCCTGCCATCTAGCGCCGGCGGCACCGCTGCGGACACGGGGCCCGCACGCCGCTCCCGGCGCCGCCAAATGCTGGGGATCCGCCTGTCGGAGAAAGTTACAGGGAGTGGGCTCAGCCTGTAGAGACCACTTATCCTTAGGTGGAGTCCCTGAGCATTCCACAGGGAGTTCGCTCCCTAATCTGTGACATAATTTACCCTGTGGCTGCTACAGTGAATTCTTCATCTGGGAAGAAATGTGGACGCAAAGGGAAAGTTGGAGGTGTGACACAATTATTTTGTCGTATTCCTTTATATTTGTTTTTAATGGGGTGGGGAATTACCTCAAATACAGCGATTTTGACTTCATTAGCAGAATTAAGTTTATTCTCATGGTGTGGTAATGAAATCCTTAGAGAGACTATGAAATAAAAAGAAATTAAATGGGAATTAACTGTATTTTCCATCATGGCACGAACAAATTCAGCCTCTTTTGCTAGCCAGTGACAGTGTGCTGGAACCTCGGAGGCTAATGATACTAATAGTCTCTCACTGCAATTTTTTTAGTGATTGCAGGGGTTTCTTCACCAGCTTCAGGTGGCAGAAGAGTACAGAAAGAAGATAAGAAAACTTTAAAGTAATTAATTGTATGATTTAAAAAAAAACAAACAGCCAGCTGACACTTAGTCACACTTGTGTCACCTCTCTTTAGGAGAGAATTTCAACAGGATTGCTTACTCACTTGGAGGAAAAGCACTGATAGCAAGTCTCATCTTAGCTACAACTGTTTACAGAGAGGATTTGCCATAGTGTCAGGGAAATCTGTTTAGTCTGTTGGTGGAAATCCTGCTGAGGGGGGGATAAGGTCAGTAATATTGGCCAAATCCTATTAAACTAATAAAGGTTTCAGATCACTTCCTCAAAAAGAGCCATTCAGAGAGAAGGTTTAAGACTAGAAAATTAAGAATGATAAATCCAAATGAAATCCTTTTAATCTCTCCATTTATCAGCATTCTTTTCCTTCAGGGAGAGACAGGCTAAAATTGATGATGGGTTGCTGGTAAAAGACTAACATTGTCTCTTTTATAATGTTACAAAAGCAATTGAAAATCCCACTAAAATCATTACAAGAACAATTTTAATTCATTCCTTTGCAATGGATTCATGAATGCAGCTTTGCTGAGGAAGTTGTAGCACAGGCAGGAGTGAGGCTCACCCAAGAGCTGGTTCCTTGTGGCACCTGGCTGCTGCTGGTTGCTGCCTTGCAGTGTGACAAGCCCCTTTGGCTGTTCAGGATCTGGACAAAACACACACCTCCCTGTGGCCTCCCAAGGGATGCTGTCTGCTGGGCCAGCACTAAACAACAAGACAATTTATATTAAATACAGAGAATGGCTTGAGACTACTATTAGCTTCCAGAAGCCATCTGGTTTTCTGCCACATGATTATACTGACGGCAAAGACCGTCTTAACATCACAGTTACTTACCTGGGGGCTCAGAGCTGCCTTGGGCCCCCTGCAGGCAGCCAAACAAGGTAGAATCTCACAAGGGAGCTTTGGCAGACATCCCCCATTTCAGTAAGGGCCATTTTCCCCAGGTGGTCTGGGGCAGGAGATTATGATCTTTGGGCTTCCAATAAGAGAATTTCAAAGAGAGAAAGAAGCATGAATACTAGGTTGCCTAGTAGAAAGCAGCATGTAACCAAAAGGAAAAGAAATGGAGAAAACTATTGTTAAAGTTTCATCTCCTTCACATCATTCCCAGACAGACAACAGGCAGGACTTATTCTGCCAGATGATCTAAAGCCTTTGATTGCTTATACAGTGTGGGTTCTTCAGCAACTCGAAGTTGCCAGGTATGTCTTTTCTAACACAATAGCTGCTCAGTAAGAACCAGGGAAATGGCCAACATTATTTCAACAGAACTTGAAATTTAATCTTTTTTAAAACTAGAAGCTAAGGTACATAAGGGAAACAAATAGCTCTAGGAAAATAAGCAATCATTTCCAATCTAAATCATGAGTGTTAATGTATTAGCCCCTGTCATTTAATTGACCATGCTCTCTACCACATTAAATACAAGCAGTGTGTGGGGATGCTCAACACAAGAGGGGATAAAGATGGTCTCACAGCTCTGAGTGTTTGACTTAAGAGATATTGCCCATAACTAAACCAACCAGATCAGAGGGGAACAATTTTTTTCGAAGCACAGAAGCCACAGCAGCTGATGTCATGAACAAAAGAAAGTAGGTGAATAGAAACAGAGCAATAGAAAAAGGAATATGAGACTTGCAGCCCAGAATTTCACAAGCAATAGTAGTTCATAAGCAATGAGCTATAAAAAGCAAAGCTGACCAAGAAAGGGAATCATCTGCTTGCATGACAATGCAAATCCCTACCACCTCTATGTTATATATTAGTATATATATTAGTTCTGGCAGTGTGAATGGGCATAGGCACAAATTACAAATTCTTCCTTTGTGAATGAAGAAAAATAAACTCTATTTACATTCATCAAAAAAATGCATTGATAAGAGAAAGCTCCAAACAATTATGGTCCTGGAATTGTTCAAAACATGTTACCTAAGTCAGAGATACTATTCCAGTAAGGAAATTCCCGAGAGCTGACTCACAAGTACCTGGAACACAATTCCTATCTCAGTGCAAACAGTTGCCATAGATATCTTTGGACAGGTGAGAAGAGCTGCCCAGAAAGAACCACATTTCTATCCCAAATAGAAAGGCTATAGAAACAGAAAGGCTGCTTCTTGAGGTAGCCTTTCTGCTAAAGAATGCTGCTTGACAAAGATTTGGGAGATCAGATGCAATATAAAGCGTCTGATGCTACTTCACTACTTTTGATGACTTTCTTTTTTGTGGGAGGCTCTGCTTGGAGGTCTGAGGAGTTTAAAGGCAATGCTGTGAGAAAACACAAAGAAAAACCCCATGTGCTTTTTCATAGGCAAGCAGAGCTTACATACCACTCTGTGCCACAGCTCCCCTGGCTGAAACTGGACCTCTGGTAGGCTGCCTGCTCACACAGAGAGGGCACTTCTCCTTGTCAGTACCTGTCAAGTCACACCCTGCTTGTCAAAATCCACAGCACACTCACACCAGGACTAACAAAGGGGTGGAGATGGCTACCACAGATTAAAATCACTCCTCTCCTTTTCAAGCCCTATGGTGACAGGTCACTAATTCACTGAGTTGCCCTAGTGCCATGCTCTAAGCTACAAGGGTAGCATCGTTTACCAGAAAAAATACCTGGTTTATACCAGCTACTCCAATAATAGAGAATCACAGAATATATTGAGTTGAAAGGGACCCAAAAAGATCATCAAGTCTCCAACTGTTATGTGAGTATCTCATACAAAGCCACAGCCTTGCCATGCTCTGACCAACTAGACTATGTCAGGATTTTGGAATTCAGGGCTAATGAAACTAAGGTAGAAATTTTTTCTGTGTTTTCCAACTAAATTTGTTTCACCCATCTGGTTTCCTAATTAATTGTCCTTCCTGAATATCCTTTCTTTCTAAGTACTATGGGGCATTCACATTCCTAGGAATGTTCTGAAGGATCAAAACATGGGTGTCCTGAGAAGGTGCGTTTGAAAATTTGCAGAACTCAGGCTAAAGTCCTAATCAGTTTATTGTCTCAGTTTAGGGAAAATAGAAACAAGTAAATCTAGGAAAGTCTGCATTAACAGGAGAAAGAAGAAAGAAATTAAAAAGCACATTTCAAACTAAAAAAAACCCTCACCATCCTAAAACATAATTTTTAGCTTTTCAAAATTATCATTAAAAAGTATAGCTGTATAGAAAAACAGTCTAAGTAAATATAAAAACACCTTACATAGCAGATACTAACACTGAAAGAAGAGTAATAAAACTCTGGGGAAACCAAGCACACCACTTTCTTGCTAAGGAAATTAGTCTTTTTGCCATTAGCCTTTACATAGGTTTTGATGTTATACCATGTGTTAATTATTTCCAAATCACAAGTGCAAACACTCACCCTGATTGGAAAATTAGCAGATTTCAAACTCAGGTAATTTCACCCTAATGAGGAACTTGTTGAACTGAATTTAACAATTAGCTTACACCCTTTGCTGGCTGGGTATGACAAGGCTACAGGGAGACACCAAAACTCACATTTTTCAGTAATTGGCAATAAAGGATTAATATAAATTCAAAAATAGTTGCCATGCTGCTTCTAGTTCCTGCTTTGGCTTTTAAGGCAGGGATTTGCCAAGGGTGATAGATGAAGAGGTATTGCCTGTACTAAACAGCTCTCCCTTTTGCTAGGTATCAAGCCTCAGCAAAATGGATTTCACAGCTTAAAAGTGTTAAACTTCTGATTTATCGGTCAATATGCACAACACGTGGGTAGAGCTAACAAGCTAAGGTGCTCACCACCCTTGATAAGGCCCTGGAGCAGCCAGGGCTGGCTGACCTACTTCAGCCAAGAGGGGAAGGGTTGGTTTCTGTGGCTGCTTGGGGAGGACTGAGCCTTGACATTTCTCAGCTGCTATTATTGGGCTACTTGGTTGTACTTTTACAGTTTTAAATGCTTTTTTTGTTGTTCTTTCCTCATTGAGAGCCCCATAGCTGTTAAGTGTCTCTGTATCAATATTCTGCCCCTTGGCAGCAATCTTCCTTTTCTCCCTATGGCTGTGCTCTGCAGAATGTCTGGCAGGACTTTCTCACAGCTTAGCAGTTCTCCAAGATGTCTGTACCAATTTCAGTTTGTGTGGAAACTGTTCCTTAGTTCCCAGATGATATCTGTGATCTGATGCCTGAATCTCTACAGGGGAGACTGACACTCTTCAGCTGCTAAGTTGCACAGAGGAAACAGGAGTAATTTTATCCTACCGTTAGTTCTCTACATATGCTGTGATCCTACCTGCATAAGGGACGTTGGGCAGTTAGGTCTTAGAGAATGGGGCCTAGGTGTAGTTGTGAAAGGAAAAGACACCTGCAAATTAAAAGGAAATTGCCTTTGGACAATTCTCTCTCCTTAGAGCTGACTAAAATGGTCCCAAATATTGTCAAAATTTGTCTGATTTCTCACACAAAAATGTAAAAAATCTTCTTCCTGGCTTTCAGTGCACTTTCCACAGTAGGGATTTATTTTCCTTGCTTTAAGAGTAAAAAAGGCTATTCTGAGACTTAAGCAGCACACCCACTGCTCAATTTTTTCTCAGTAAGTGGCATCAGTATAGATGTAACAAAATTCTTTTGCATGCAAAGAAATGGCAGCAAATATTGAAAGGGGGGGGAAGAAAGAAAAAGAATATTCTGCAAGAATAGGTCTTTGAGCTTTTTCAGTATGTTGCTTTGATTGTTTTTATATTGTCAACCAGTACAATGTAGAGACATCGTCCTCTAGATTTCCCTGCTTTGGCTCCCTTTTGCTAAAACAAAGATGATCATGCTGATTCAGACAACTGTTAGAATCACCTAGCTAACACTTTGTGGGATCTATAGCAGTTAAGAAATCAGCATGCTATCTAACCCTCTTCCCCCAGAAACTGTGTCCTAAAAATAGTCATCCATTTCATCTGGGAGCTAAGCAGGTGCAAGTACATTCATGAGCTGTCCTGAAGGAACACATGAATGGCTGTCAGCAAAAGCAGCAGTCAGATTTTTTTGCAAGGGTAAGGAAGCCAAATGCCTCAAATTATTCAAATTATTGAATAGGTGGGGTTGTTGCAACAGACCTATTCTAGCATTTACATTAGGTGTGCAGCAAATGATTGCTGTTTTCTGTTATCCATGAGTCTTCAGGGCTTCTCTACTGCTTATAATAAATCTACCCCTGCCCAAACTTGTCCAATTTACCACTGATTGTATTCCAACAGAATCACAGAATATGCTGAGGTGGAAGGGACCCATCAGGATCATCAAGTCCAGCTCCTGGCCCTGGACAGGACATCCCCAAGAGTCATACCCTGTACCTGAGAGTGTTGTCCAAACACTTCTTCAAATGTGCCCAAATCACAAAGTGCTGTCCTGATCACTTCTGTCAGGCTTGGTGCTGTAAGAACTTCCCTGGGGAGCCTGTTCCATTGCCCAGCCACCCTCTGAGTGAAGAACCTTTTCCTGATATCCAACCTAAACCTCCCCTGACACATCTTCAGGCTGTTCCCTTGTGTCCTATCACCACTCACAACAAAGAAGACATCAGTGTCTGCCCTTCTTCGCCTCACAGGGAGTTGTAACTGCAGTGAGGTCTCCCCTCAGTCTCCTTCAGGCTGAACAGACCAAGTGACCTCAGCCTCTCCTCACACGGCTTCTCTTCAAGGCCCTTCACCACCCTCGTGTCCTCCTTTGGACACTCTCTAACAGATTAATAGCATAACCCAAATTCTTCCCCCTACTCCAGCTCAACAGCTGTTGCTGTGGGTATTTTTTCTTGGCTTTTCTTTGGAAACAGACATTGCACAGAAAGTAGGCTCTCTAGCTGTCCTGAGTCTGCAGGCATGAGCCTACACCCTTGCACATCCTCCCCACATCCTCCCTGATGGGTACACACGTGATTTTTTCTAAAGTAAGGGAGAACAAGGCAGAGCCAAGTGTGAGGCTGAAGGAGCAGACAGGACAATTGGAAGGTGGGATGTAGGGATAAGAAGATCTATAGCCAGCAGAGCACCCTCTTAACTCCTGAAACACATCCTTTGGGTGTTGAGTCATGAGGCCTGAGACATGAGAAACACAAAGGCATGGCAAAGTTTGCCTTTCAAGGCGCTCTGCTGAGGGAACCTCTTCAAGGTTCCAGCACTGCCCATGCTGCAGCCAGCAGGAGCCCAGACCACAGTCTTCTGGAAAAGGAGGGATTCAGCTAGTGTTGCTTTAAAATTAATAGCTTGAAGGACAGGTGGAAAGGAAGATCAGGGACTTGATCCTCAGTCCTGCAGCATTACAAGGTGTTAGAGATTTCCTCCCCCTTGTGTGTGGGCTGGATTCCCCTACATGACACCAGGAGATTTCATGGCCAGTGTTCACTCTCCTGCCTGCATCTTCAGCACATGGACACCCAAAGTTTATGACTCATCTTTTCCCATGTTCTAATAAATTACTTCCACGTGCCTGAAGCCTCTTAGCCCTCAATCACACGCCTCTGTGTACACTTATCTCTGTTTAATGTTGTTAATCACAGAAAACACTGATAATATTACCTTTACCCTTCCTCACACGATAATCCCAGGCAAACATGGCATAAAGGTTATGCTCTCACCCTAACATTTATTACTTTACTACAGCTATGTAAAACAAGTTGTGAAATTTATTTTCTAGCTCTTGTCAACTGTTTTCAAATACTTCAATCACAAACACATGGTTGAAAGTGACCTGAAAGGGATGGTTATCAGAACTGAGACTGGAGGAATTTCCGGCTCTCTGTTTTGTTTTTCCATCCCCAGACTGATTAAGGTCCAGCTTGGAGGTGGTGACTTGCAATGTTTTCATTTTAAGAATAAAATTACCTTATTCATTACCTGAATGTAGGCCCTGCAATGAGGCCACCTGTTTCCAGGCACCTCCATTAGGCAGGACACAGCTATTAGTCTGAGCCAGAGGAGGGCAAGAAAGTCTTAATTAAAATAAAAAAAGGAAAAAAAATTTGTAACAATAAGGCCCACACATTCTGCTGCAGTCACATAAGATGTAACTCAGGAAAGCTCTTAGTCATGTATTTAAGAAAATGTATGTCCAATCTTGCCCTGAAAAGGCTTCTGTGTAAGTAAGTGATGTTTGTAATAAGATCTCCATGACTGTACATAGTAAACAGATTTGCTGCCAAACCCAAAGTCTGCTTGACAATCACCACAACACACCTTATTGCTGAAGTATGCCAGATGAAGGTCACAACAAGTATTAAATAACTATCCAAAAACATAGCAGCTAGTGATACCTGTGGATAAATGAGGCCCACACTGATATTTACAAGATGTATTTGACAGGCACTGCAGAGACATGCCAGATACCAGCCCAACAGTGATGAGTGAAGACTTGTGCTGTGCCCCAGCAGCCTCCTCTGGACCCACAGACACCACCTCTTACACACTCCATCAGTTTTCAAATGCACTCTCCATGCTACAGCACATGGATCTGCTTTTCCATGTCACAGATCCCACCCATCAAAGCATTTCCTTGCAGAACCACTACAGAAAACACAAAGATGCCTTACCAAATCAAAATATTTTATTTTCCAATTTTGAAGCTTATTGAACTCACAGCAAACCATCCCAAATGCTTTTATGAAATTCAGTATTACTCTTCATGCCTATATATGTACCTGTGGCCTAAATTACACTGATATAAAGCAGCTTTAGGAATATGCTGATAGTCATAATGTTAAAATATATTAAGAAGATTTCTCATGTTAAGAAAAATTATCTGATCCCAGTTAATTCTAATGCACTCACTCTAATGCAGAGTAAAAAATTTCACATAAATTATTTTTCAAGGGTAAAGTGCAGATTCTCTCAAATTAATGCAGTTCAAGAGTCTGTATTAATTTTCCAGAATGTCTACTTAGAAAAAGAGATTAAATATAAAAATTGTGTCAAACATTTCAAAACAAAAACAATTCAAGTTTCCTACTATAATGGAATCCTTCAGTTGTTAAAGAAAATATTTTTTCTGACCTCAGTCAGAAAGAAGAAAACATTTTAAGTCAGCCCCAATTTCTGCTTCAGGTGGTTCACTAGTTGTTTTCAGAATACTTAATTTCCCACCAATTCCCAAACTGAACACAATATTTTAATTCAGTGTAAGCTATAAATAAAGCCCCAGTGTGTGGTGGACTGGGTCCAGGGAAGGGCCAGAGAAATGCTGAGAGGGCTGGAGCACTTCAGCCTCTGAAGACAGGCTGAGGGAGATGGGACAGTTCAGCCTGGAGAAGAGAAGGCTCTGGGAAGAGGCCACCTTATTGTGGCCTTCCAGTACCTAAAGGGGACTACAAGAAAGATGGGGACACCCTTTTCAGCAGGGCCTGTTGCAACAGGACAAGGGATAAAGGTTTTAAACTAAAAGAGGGAATATTTAGACTAGATATAAAGAAGAAATTTTTTAAGTGAGAGGTGTAAGATAATGGAATGGGTGGCCCAGAGAGGTGGCAGGTGGTCCACCCCCGGAAACATTCAAGGTCAGATTGGATGGGGCTCTGAGCAACCTGATCTAGGTGAAAATGTCCTGCTCACTGCAGGGGCTTGGACTAGATGACCTTTAAAGGTCTCTTCCAACCCAAAATATACTGTGACTCCCACTGCCTAGCTTTGTTCTCTTGCCCTTCTCTGGATACACTGCAGCACCTCAATGCTCTTTTTGTCATGAGGGGTCCAAACCTGAACAAAGCATTCAAGGTGTGCCCTCCCCAGTGGGACAATCCTGCCCTGGTCCTGCTGGCCACACTATTACTGATACAGGCCAGGTGCCATTAGCCTTCTTGACCACCTGGGCACATGGTCTGCTGGCTGATGACCAGCACCCCAATAGTCCTTCCAGTCACTCCCATCCTCATGGACCCTGTTAGTGCAAGGATCCTGAGCATCATTATCCCCATTTACCAAGCAGAGAACCACAGCACCATGTAACACCACAGACCAGTGGCAGAAGACATCCCAGACTCCAAATCCTACCTTCCTTTTCTAGGCCAGTGACAGAGAACCTGCTGTCTACAGGAAGAACACCTGACATATTTACAAACAGTAACTGTGTATTTACCAGTTTTGGAGGTGAATTGCCAAGGAATGTAAAAATCTTGCCCTAGAGAGATCATTGTTTCTCTAGGTGGACAGCCCACATGGGTTTGGGGATTTCAGAACAAGCATATGAGACTATATTTACTGATCAGAATTAACTATGGTGAGCTCATGGCATAGAGTGAGAGATGATCTATGGTAATGGAGGAAGCATGGAAAAATGCTGTGTTGGACATATGACAGCAGTCCAGGGTGAAATAAGATTTTTAAAAGTCAAAAAAGATGAAAAATTATTACTCTGAATTAACTCTAAATCATGGTCATTCTAATAGCTAAAAAATAAAAATAAAAGAAAATCATATTGTAAGACAGTTTGGCACCATCAAGTGCTCAGTAACAGTATAAAGTGGTATAAAATCTTAGTAAATCACATGGTGTAAAAACACTCACACCATGCATACATGGCTGGAGAATCAAGAGTTGTCTTTACTGCTCCTTCAGTACTGCAGCTCACAGGCATTTCTGCCAGAAGTTGTTTCGACATGGACAGTGGCTATTTTTGGTGCAAGAATATACAAGTTCCTGAAGCTGATCTTACAGCTCCTGCACAAACAGGAGCACAGGAGGCTTCTAAATCTTTGGCAATCCATCTTCAACAACTGCACCATTCAGGATAATCTTAGGAGTCTGCTTCTTGTCCCCGGGTTCTTCAGCCGCACACTCCGGGGGCTCTAGGTCATGGTATTTTCTCCGATAGACCACTCTGGAGATTACAGTTATCAGAAACATTTCCATGATGAGCAGCTGCTGGGCTATATCTGCCAAAAAAAAAGAAAAAGGGAGACAAAGAAAAGCCCCCAAAAGGGGAAATTACTATCATTCAAAAAATGAGTAATTGGCTTATTAATTTTCACTTCTCTAACAAACTCTATCATCCTGTCCCCATGTCTCTTACACTCAGCAATGACATCAGTTACAGAATTCCAGCATTGCCCATCAATAAGTGTGCAATAAATTATGCATCCAAAAACACAAGAGATTCAACAGCAATTATGCAGGTTGATTTCTTTTCCTCTCATTTCTGATTCCAGCTCTTCTCATTATCAAGTTGTTCTCTACAGCCATGACAGCTATAAAACTTTTGTTCTTGTTTTTAAACTAAAAAATGAGATTCTCCAAAAGCTAGTGATACCGTGAAATTTGTATTTTGGGAAAACACCAGAGATTGCATTAGTCACACTGAACTGGTACTTTTATAAGTAAATGAAGAACATTCTTTCCCCAAAAAACTTACATGATCCTCTTGCTGTAGAGGAGAGTGGTGGAGCACAGGGAATTATTTTTTGTGTAGCGAATATGTTGATAATAGTGGTCTGCAGGTGGTTCAGAATGACAATAAACTGCACCAGAAAGGGAAAACAAATGTCTTAGCTACTAGAAAGGGGTTTATAGTTCACATAACAATTCTGCTTTGATAACAGAACCTCTTTTGCCTCATTCCTCCTTGCTTGCCCTCCCTTTCCCCTCTCTACCAGCAGGGTGCCTGCCATTCTGCAGAATTCATCTTAAGGTCAGGAGGATATTGCTCTGAATAGGAGAGTTAAATTAATCCTGGACTTGAAAAGTATTTCTTCTCAGCCCATTCAACCTCAGCTGGGAGGTACATTATACACAGACCTCCCAGCAGGGATTTCAAATAATACTGAGTTCTGAATAATAGGTAATAGTGTTTTAAAAATGCCAGTTAATTTGACCCATGAGCTTATGTTCTTCTTTAATGGAAGAAAGACTCAAAGAATATTTTTCCTGTTGTCTCCTCTTTTTGCCACAGCAGGTTGACGTCGTGGTCCCCAAATGATATGAGGCTGGCTTCTTTGCCAGAAGGTAGGAGGGACTCTTCACAGCTTGAGTTCAGCAACCACCACTTGCCCATCACATTGCACTGAGCCAAACCTCAGCTGCCATGGAGTCATCCAAGTGCCTCTGTAGCTGCTGCTGGAACTGCCTGAGTCTAAACCCTTGCATCAACAGAGTTTGCCATCCCAAACCTGAATTCACCCTAACAGAGCTTTGCAGGTGTGATCATCCTGTTACTGCCTTTACAAGTGCTCGCCTCACCTCAGTGTACCAGCCTTCATGTATGTCCTGCTCAAGGACCTATATCCAAGGATTCTGCTGGACTCTATTCAGAGTGAAGTGGAAGAGGGTGGCCTTGTCCCTGTGCTTTTTCAATCTAACCTGTGTGGTTCTCTTCCTTACTATTTAATGATTTGCAGCCAGTATTTTCACTATTATCTAATTCTGAAGTGCAGAATGGCCAAGAAAAACACTGTTAAAGCAACATATTGTGGGATGCTGAAACAGTTCAAACAACAGCCGCCCACACAATGCAACATATCCTCTCTGAGGTACACACCAGCATTTTAACATTGCATTTCAGGACACCGCATCTACAAAGCTTCCTTCAAGTCCCACAGAAAGCACTGTTGTGATTTTAGCGGTCTAAAGATAAATAGATTTACATGGCTTTCACATCTCCAGCACTCCTGAGAGACTAGAGGTAAAGTGGCTCAAAGTGAAACTGAACAGCAGCCAAGGACAGTGCTTCAAAGTGATGCAGCTTTAATCAGGTAAAATGATGGCTTTGCACAGTGTATTTAATGGGAAAAAATACCATAAATTTTCAACAAAGGAGCAAGAACTAGAGAGGCAGAGTATTATCAGTAGTTAAGAGAAAGTCTTACCAGAAATATTAAAGTTCTCACCTGATAAAGAGCAAACTTTGGGATAATGTTCTTACACTTAAGGAGAATCCTAACTTTTCGAAACATGATTCCCACTGCCCACAGAGCAAAAAGAGTGAGGGCACCAATGAAGCAGCTGATCCACAGTGCAGGTCCTTTGGGAGACAACTGAGAAGCAAATCACACAACCTTACACAACCTTACTTTAGCATTTCCAGGAAGAAGCTGTGAACTGGATGATGTTAAAATGCTTTTTTCTATCTCCATGAAAGCTGGTGGCAGCAGCAGTTGCTGGGTTTTACATGGGGAAAGCACCCAGTACCAAACTGAAGTGTTGGCACAGGCTCTCCTCCTGCAGGCACCAACATGGAGATGTGCTCAGCCTGGGGAGGTGCCAGGTGACACAAGCCCTTGTGTCAGTGTTGCAATTGCCAGCCATGGAGTTTGTGCCTTTTCAGAGATCCCAGCAGCAGCTGGCAATGCTCAACAGCTCATGAGAGCGTGTTCAGCCTGACATCTCAGGTGGGCTCTTCATTTTATAACATGAAACAACAAAAATATTACTTTAAGTCTGAGTTACCCATAAGGTGCCAAATCATTATCAGATACATATTCCTCCATAATTTTGCAGGTTACATGGTACAAAGCAGAAGTACTGTACTATCTTTTTATTTTGCACAGATAAAAATCACCATGACTTGCTGAAAAACATAGAATTAGGCTTCCTGTTATCATGCCAATACATACACTTGTTTCTTAAGGCTGTACCTTACAAAACACAAGGCAGATACATCCCACAGGGCAATTTGCAGTCCTGCTATTCTAACCATACAAGCTGGGAAATGCACTGGAACATAATCTGATGCCCAGCCCCTCCCTGCCACCCCCTGATGCCCAATTCCTTTCCAAGAGAGTCGAGGAAGGTAGAAATTATATCAGGATCTCAAAAGACTACAGTGAGGACTCACATGGAAGTGGTCTCAGATTAGTTGTAGGCTAAGATAGTTACATAATCCCTAAAACCTGTGGATTTTGAGAACCATCTCTGATTAAAATAGTTACTTACATTGTAAAGGACATAATTGCCATTAGTCCAAAGCACTATTGATAAAAATATGAGCACAGGCCGAAAGACAGCAAACTGAAAGGTACCCAGCTTCAGCCAAAAGAGGGTTTGCCTGGCCAAAATAAAACATAAAGTAAAATTAAATCAATTAGCTAGGCCTAGATCTTATTAGCAACCTTAATAACATTTTCTGGACACTGTCAACTGCAAAACTTTTCCAATCCTGTAGCATGTTACTAAAATTTGGTGAGGAACAGCTTCAAGATTAGAAAATATTTCCAAGAATTTCCCAATGTTTATTTAATAAAGCCTCTACAAAAATAGTACTTTTCTTGCTCTGCAGCAAGTACATACTAATCAAAGCTGGGTAAAACATGATGTCTTTCTCTGCCCTGAAGCCAACCAGGGAGACAGTAGCTGCATAACCGGTTTCTGAACAATGATGCCATTTGCTCTTGCCTTGTTGCCTTATTATTTCAATTCTCCCATGAAATTGGACAAATCAGCCTGTTCAGCCACTTCCTAGTCCTGTGGTAGATCAAGAAAGGGAATCACACAGACCTAGTTGAAAGGACTGGTAGTTTTTCAGTGCATCATGAAGAATACCATGTAAGAATCTGGGTTTGCTCCTCTGTAGTCTAACAGAAGAAAGGAACAGCCTCTCACTTGGTCAATTGCACAAGGACAGCAGGACAGCTCAGGATTCTTTCACTTCTGTCAGTATAATGTGGGTCCAGAACACACATGTAACCTGGCCAGCCAGCACTAAAGTCCACCAGGAAAGGGGCAGATGAACTTTCTGACAGAGGGCATAAAAACAGACTGACTGAACTCACCTTCGCCTTTTACAGGAGAAGCTGCAGCTACTACAGCTGTCTCATGTTTTAGTCTGTTACTGTGCATTGTTTCCCATATTTTCAGTGTTGTTTTCACTGGAGTTCCTTGGGCTCTTGACACTGCCATCAGCAATGCCTCACAGACAACAGACTGCCATTTAGTGTGCTAAAGGATATAGCCACGAACCAGGAATTATAGGAATTGCTCAATGAATATAGCTAATAACCACGGGATTATCAACAGTACAAACACATGTGGAAAGACCTGCAATGGGCCAGCCTCTTAGTGTGTGCCTTTTCAAAGATTTATTAGTCCCAGAGGGCTTTAAATAGTAATAGATATGACAAACAGTGCAGTCACTGCAATGGCACGAGTTGTTTCCCTTGTTAACATGGGCCCATCTTTACTGATCACCAGACCTCTTCTGCCACATCTCTCCCTATTGCATGGATTGTTACATTGCCTCATCTGTACTTTGTTATTCTCCCCAGCACTGCAGATATGATTTTTTTTTTAAAAAAATGAATCCCTCCCTTGGGGTAGCTTCCTGTTTCCCCATAAGACACCTATGGAAGGAACATGAGAAACATTACTTTACTCATGTATAGCTTGCCAATACATTTTTTTTAAAAAGGTACCCTGCAATGGGAAAAGGCTAGAGATAAGAAGCAGAGAGCAGATGGGTTTCCCTGTGGTGCAGACACTGGAGAAGGAGGCCTAAGCCCTCTGCAGAGCAAAAAGCCTTTTTTAATTTTAAACCAAGAGCTGTCCTTCCTGCCAGTAGTAGTAGGCACTGTCTGGCTCCTGAAATGAGTCCATTGTAGCTGACATCATCCTGCATAAGCTGCCACTGGGCTGAACAACAACAAGGCAGAGTGGGGGATCCTCTCCCACTTTCCCAGCTACCACAACCTATACAGAGGGTGACAGACATGGGAAGAAAAACAAACATGCATCTTTGGGTTGGTTTACTACCTCTTCTTCTTCATACCATCCCCTTGTAAATATTTAATGTTACTCTATTAAAATAAAATTATGGAAACTAAAGTTTAAATTCTAATACCAAATGAGGCAGCTTAAGGAAAAATGATTGTAATAAAAATTAGAATTTTTGAAAATGCATCAGAAACCATTGTGCTGTGTTCTGTTTGATGCGTTTCTTCAAGCAGATCATACAGTCCTCTAGGACCCTCTGACACTAAAGCCCACACCCTCATAGAAAAGTCTCTTTTGTAAGCTCAATCTCTCAGATTTTGCTTATAATGAGAGAAACAGCTTCATGTTCCATGCCAGTAGGAAAGCTCAGGGAAATACACGAGGTGTCCAGGCTGTGGAGTGGTGTGTAAGTGACGGGGTGATGTTAACCAGAGCAGGAGCAGCACCAGGCAGTGCTCAAAGGAGGACAAGTTTATGTTGCAGTATATTGGCTCCTGTAGCTGTCCATCCTTACCCTACTTCTCAAAGATGCTTTAATGCTAAGTTTAGAAGAAGAAAACATCTTCTTTTGCCTCACCAGACAATGCCATTTCATTGAGAACAAAGCTTTGCAAGAATTACATTTACTTTTTGTTCTAAAAATTATTTTAATCTCAAGTAGTTTTAAAGTTAATGTCAGAATGAAACATTTCAATTTTATCAAAGTGAGAGATATTTTCTATCAAGAGAGCCTCCATTTGACAATTCTGTTAGTGAAAAATACCCAGTCTCAAGATTTTCCCTTCTGGAATGAAAAGAAACTGAAATGTCAATTATTAGGTTTTCCAGAGTAGAAATTTCTCCTCCCACACACCTCTCCATTATAGGAACGAAATGAATTAATGGTAGTGTACAGCCCCAAAGTGATGATGCTGTTTAAAAGAGACATCTTGAGATGGCCTGAGACTGACTTTTGGGAAGCTTTGCTGTTAGCCTGGCCCTGCCAAGCAGGCTGAATTCCAGCAGCCGTTTTCAAGCTGGGAAATTGTAAAGGGACGACTCACCTGGTGATGGGCACACGAGGCAGGCAGGGGCAGCAGCAGCAGCAGGGGCCAGTGCTGATGGTGAAGCGACCATTTTCAAACCTCCTGAGGAGCATCTTCTGGCCTCCACACTCTTTAATCATCATCATCAGGAACTTGTGGATAACTATGGCAAAAAATCTAGGAGAGGAAGAGTATTCCAGCTTAAACTTGCCTGTGTGTCTCATATGCCTGTGCAGGCCAGTGCCACCTCCGTACAGGGTTTTTACAGCTTGTGCTTGGCAATCAAGGAAAATTCTAGCTCTATCTTTGAGATACCTTCTGCTTTCCATCACCTTGGAGGAGCAGAACAGCCCTAATCTCATGGAAAGAGGAATAAACTAAGACACAGAGCACGTGTGGAATTTCACAAAACTGATTTGGTGTCTGGTTGCAGAGTCGATATTAAAGCACAGGCTTTCCTGGCCCCAGTCATTCTGGCTGTATTTTTCCATAAGTTATCCAGTTCTGACTAGTCTGAGCTTTTTAGAACAAGTCCTCTTTCTCCTCAAACATGGCTTTCAACCAGCAAACATGGCTAGGTTCACATAAATAGCTATCACCAAATGTGCTGGCCCAGGCAGGGTGTGGTTCCTCTGCAGACAAAGCACCGACTGCTGCAACCCCACCTCTCCCTCCTTTCCCAGCTTCACATTCACAACCCTACCCAGGAACTGCAGATTATGCCACCAAACATGGGAATCCAATCAATAAAAGAGGTCCTCTGCTGCACTGCCTGCAGCTTGGGCAAGGGAGAAAAGGGAATTTGAATTCCCTTTAATTTAAATAAATTTAAATACTTGAAGTGCAACAAGACTGTATTGTTGGAATTTTGTGGCAATCTGCATTACCTACACACGCTGCTACATTCCAGCAGTGTTCCCTGCAACTGTGAGGTCCCTCCTCTTTTAGTCATCCCCAGGTTTGGAGTGCTCAGGGCCATGGCATAGCCCTACTCGGTCCTGCCCACCAGGGCTGTACCATCACCCCCAGAAAGCAGGAACCACATTTCTCCCTTCTCTGTGCATGCCGGTGCTGTCATGCTCACACATAAAGTGCTTTCATCAGGACAACTGTGGAATATTTTTACATTGATATACTCATCGGGGGCTCACTTGGCACCATTAATAATAGACCTCCAGGGCTCATCATTAGTAAAAGTGCAGGGAAGAAGTCACAGGCTAGACTCTCATTCCACATGGCATGCAGAGAGAGGAAAGACAGACTACTGCTCCAAAGAGACTGTCAATCTAAGGAATCAATTACGTGCGAGTCACAGATCCTTCATACTGATGTTCCCACACTAGGGGACTGCAGCACTGGGAACTGTTTCAGCATTTTCCACCTCCAAGGAAAGAGCTGCCAAGAGATTTCAACTCAAACAAAAAAATTACTGAATTGTTAAATTTACTGAATGACAGTGTTACCAAGAGCAGCAGATGTTAAAAGGGAAGAAATTCAGGGTTTGGAGCAACACCTAGAAACAAGCAGAATACTCACATTCCTGCTGTGAAATCTGTAAACATTGTTGAGCGAGGAACCCACATGCCAATGCATGAAGTAGTAGAGATGACCTACAGAGAAAAGGGAGGAAGGTTGTATGAAGGGCAGAGATAAATCTCATGTGGCCCCTGTGGATTTTCAGAGAAGCCCTATTTTCAACACTGAATTTTATCTCATTTCTGTGTTAACTTACTGGAGCTGCAGCATTAATCCAAATTATGATTGATCTTTTGGAGGAGGGGATTTTCCTGTAGATGTAGACTGCTTCCTCTATAAACACCAGAATGGCAATGAGCGTCATCAGAGTCAAGGTTGCAAAGAGAAATCTCCCTGGTAGGTCAAGGCCTGCAGAGAGAGAAAAGAAAACAGAAAGTCCTGATTTATTTCATAAGCTTTCTAAATATTAATGTAACAACACCATCTCTGAGGAGCTTCTTTGGTCAATTCCTGCAAATACTTATGCTCATCCCTAGTTACACAGGCAGACCAGTGATTGACTCCACAGAACCATTCCAATACTGAAGTTCATTACTAAATCTTTCCAGGATCCACAGACAGCAGGTGGGAAGAATACACCTTCATCTTCTCGAAGCATAATGCAATAGTCCCTTTCAGAAAGGGGGAATTCTGGGACAAATATCCTTCCGTGAATGTAAATATGCAGCAGAAATGAATTCATAACCTGGGAATTTTCCAGGCAGGTTACAAGCAAACATATATTCACTCAGTATTACTTCTCTGCTTCCATTATATGTTCATAGGCATGCTACATGAAACTTCCTTAGGCAGGCAAACTTACTAGAAGCTCCATGGAATTTTGTAGGACACATGAACAATGTAAGGAAAAGTCCCTGATATACCTAGCTTCATATAAAACTTGGTGTCTTCACCAAAATCTCTTTTGCTTCTCCCTTAAAGTTGCATATGGGTATCAACATTTCCCTATCCCCATAGGTGATAGGTTTTATATCTCCATTGACATTGGATATGGATATCAACTTTGACCCACAACTGACAATTGAAGTGCATTTTGTCCCAAGGAATGTGTTTCCAGAGACAGAAAAAGGCACTGCAGTGCAGTCATGCTTAATTTAGGAGTTCATACTCACCATCAGTACATCGGACCCGCAGACGACCTAAAGGCAAAGCAGAGCCTCTGCCCCGGTCTCTTTAACCTAAACTGCTTTAAAAAACCCCGGCACTTCCAGACTTGGCTGCAGGCGGGGCAGTGCACTTCTCAGTCGATATCTCCACTCTTTAAATCTCACCGGACGGCGCCCGAGACCCGGCGCAGCTCCAGGGGCCGGTTCAGCGCTCGGTTCCGCGGGTCCCGGGCGGCCCCGGCGCTCCCCCCGCCCTGTTCTGTGACATCCCCAACCCGCGGCTCCGGGCTGGGGCCACGCTGTGCCCTCGCCCTGCCCCAAAGCCTGCTCGGGCCCCAGACAGGAGGAGGAGGATCTGCCGGGACAGGCGGGCGCCGGCCTCCGCTCGGGGATTTCCTCGCCGGGGAAGAACGGCAAAGGAGCACGCAGGGACAGGGACAGGGGGACGGGCAGGGCCAGGGGGACGGGCAGGGCCAGGGGCACGGACAGGGCCAGGGGCACGGACAGGGCCAGGGGCACAGGTAGAAGCAGCAGCATGGGCAGGGCCAGGGCCAGCCCCTGCCATCCCGCCGCGGGCAGGTGCCGAGGGCGCTGCCGGGCAGGGGCAGCTCCCGGGTGCCCGGCGGGTGCAGGCGCCACCCGGCAGCGGGCAGCCCCCTCTCCTCCCGCTCCACACTTACTCCGGAGAAGCTCCTCCGAGTAGGGCGGCTCGCTGGCGCCGCAGGACGGGTTCAGGGTCCCGTTCGCCTCGCCCTCCATGGCTGCGCGGCCGCCGGCCCCCGGAGCGATGCCTTGGCGGTGCCGGGGTCTGGGGACGGGCGGCGGGGTCTCTGCGTGCCCGGGCGCCGGTCCCTGGTGAGTGCGGCCGGAGATGCGCGGCGCGGTGCCGGGGCCGGGCCCGGTTAATGATTACCCCGAGCCGGGGCGGGCGGGGACCGACCCGGCGCTGCCTCCTGGCGCCCCGGCACTGCGGCACGGGCAGCACCGAGCCCGGGACAGCACCGAACCGGGACAGCGCCGAGCCCGGGACAGCTCCGAGCCGAGACAGCTCCGAGCCAGGACAGCACCGAACCGGGACAGCTCCGAGCCGAGACAGCTCCGAGCCGGGACAGCTCCGAGCCGGGACAGCGCCGAGCCCGGGACAGCTCCGAGCCGGGACAGCGCCGAGCCCGGGACAGCGCCGAGCCCGGGACAGCGCCGAGCCCGGGACAGCGCCGAGCCCGGGACAGCGCGCCCACCCCGCGCCCACTCCGCCTGTCACCACAGGGGCCACGGCTGCTCCCGGCTGTTCCCGGATGTTCCCGGCTCTTCTCGGCTGTTCCCCGTGTTTCTGACCGGCCCGGAGCTGCTTGCGGTACCCAGCCGGCCGTCCCCGGGCCCATATTGACAGCCCCACGGTGTCGGGGCACCTGGAGCCGGGTCCCGGCAGCCGAGGCGGGGACTGGAACCTGCCGAGGGGCGGGCGGGATCCCCAGGGCCGTGTCCGCCTTCCCTCCAGCCCCGGGGCACTGGCGGAAAGCTGCTCGGTCAATGGGACAGGTGTTTGCGAGACTTCATGGAGCCCTTCACCAAAGGCTTCCCGGCTTTCTCGGCTGCAGCGAGGTCAGTCGCCAAAGGAAAGCACAGTCAGGGTAGCTTCTCGGTGTCACAGTAGACACCGAGAGCGTCTCCACTTTCCCACAGTTTCCTCTGCTGGAAGGATTGTTTCTGCAGCCTGAGCATTTTCAGGCCGTTTCCAGGAAAAGGGAATGAGTAGTGAAACGATGGAATTTGGTGACCCACCAAGTTGCTCAGGATACTGGGGCTGGAAGCTGGCTAACCCTAATGGTTACAGCGCTGAGTGACAAAACAACAGGACACACTGTAACAATGAGCACAGAGTGGTGTCCGGGGGGAGCAGGACAGTCCTAATTAACTATGCTGTGATAAGTGATTGCCTCACGAAAAAGATCCTGGGGGCACAATGGACAGTCCTCAAAAATGACAGCAAGAATCAGGATGGGACAAAATGCAAAGGACTGTGAAAAATTTTTGGCTAAATAAAGGAAGACAAAAAACAGCTAAAATACGTATGGAGGCTTCCCTTCACCATGGTGGTGTTCTAGAAAGTTGAACAAATTGAAGAGGTGAAGAATTTGGGACATTTTTAAGCACCAAGGGCCCTTGTGGTAAGGGCTGTCATCTTGCAGTTTTCACGGGATTTCCAAAGGTTTTACAGGAAGGACAAATCAGACACTGAATCACTGCCAGCAAGAACACAGGGATGCAGAGGAGAACTGGGCTAGTTACTGTCTAACACCAGTAGGTACCCAACTGAGAGAAGGCAGGCTTCTTCCAGAGTGGCAGGATTTGGGAGTAAAACAGGAGAGGCTACTGCCAGCCCGTTCTGTTACAGTCAGGAGAGCTTGGTTACAGATCAAAGTAATTTATTTTGAGTCCTCCTTGGCATTGCTGACATTGTTTTCACTGCATTGAGAGGTGAGGATGAAAGCCTCCTGGTTTCACCAGAAGGGATACCACAGTAAGTGGCTGTTGGAATGTGGTATCTGCCCAGTTTTCACAGTCTGCCCAGAGCATTCTCCATCCAGCACATCTGCTGCTGCCCAGCTGCAGGAACATACTGGCAAAATCCGTGCAACACAGTTGCAGCTTATTTTCTATTTCAAAGTCTATTTTCTCATCCTGAAGAAACAGTTGCTAGTAGACAGGAAAATTACTTTAAAAGACCATTCACTTTCTACACAGTTTGCTTGATTTTTTTAACCACCTATTTTCAGGTGGTTTTATATATATATATATATATATATATATATATATATATTCCAAAATATGACCAAAAGCTCATTAGGATTGCTGAGTTTTAAAGACTGCCCAAGGCCTTTGAATGTTCTTCCTGAGCAGACACAACAGGATTCCCATCTGTTGCTATTTTGGTTGCCAGCTCCTTGTATTCCCTGAAAGATAAAAGTAAAATCCTCTTACCTGTGAATTCCTTTTTCTGAATGAGGCACATTTGGCAGTGCTTGTGTTAAAGACATTCATACAGTAAGTGTAAGAGACTCAAGAATTCCTTGAATTCAGTAGCAGCTTTGTATTTGACACTCATATTTAAGCCATTCAGAAATACCAGTTTAGAACATATACTGCAGCAGACACTGAACACGGCATTGGAGAGTTTCCTGTCTCAAACCTATAGAAAATTAACAGGCTGAAGTTCAGAGGTTAAGGATTAATTCCCACCTGCTGCTGAAGGGGTCCATCCAACTCTCTTCTTCTACTGGAGTGTCTCATGCAAAATAGAGTCTAAAAAGAAAGCCACAGACCTACTGTGATTCTGTTTTGTTAGAAACACTATTTGCCATTTTTGGGTTGAACATTGGACCCACTTCCTTAAAAGCTGTCATATGTCCTGCAGGGATTGTGCACCACCTCTTCCTCACATTATGGACTGTGTCTTGGCAACAATATTTTCCTGACAGTGTTTAAGTGTAATAAAGCAAACTGAAGAATGTGCCCTGATCCCTCAGCTACCACAGCTGGAGGTCGGCTGCTCTGTGCTCACTTTCTTAGACCAGATCCTTCAGTGGTGCCTTCTCTGCTCTGCCCTCTGAGCAAAATGCTGTGTCTCTATATCAGCAACGAATCCTTCAAATTCTCTTAAGCCTGAGTATGTATTCCTCCCAGCTTCACTGTTTCAGTTTTTGATTTAACCTTTTAGTTCAGTATTTTCTATGGAAAACCAACCAACCAACCAACCAACCAACCAACCAACCAACCCCCAAGCCACCATCAGCTTAATCATAGAAGAGTATTTATAAATGGATCTCCTATCCATTTAGATGCATCAAGAGATTGTCACAGATCCTCAGAATAAAAACCACCTTTGAACACAGTTCCCTGCCTCTACTGACCACGGGCTTTCAAATGCTTTGTGGTTCAGCCCCCTTCCAGACACTGCACAGCTCAGACTTGTTTCTTCTCAAGAAACTTTTGCTTCTACTTTGCCCCTTTGCTTCTACTTGTGTTCATCTTTTGAAGAACACTGCAGATGCTTATCTTTCTGCCATTTTTATGATGGCTTTAATTTTTACCTGCCTCACTGAGTCCTCTTAGCTCTGTAGAACAGGATGTGTGTTGTGATCATTGCCCCACAGCGTGTGGTGCAGAGGAGCTGATGCCATCTCTGGTGTCTCCCTGTGTTGTAGTGCATTTAAAAAAACTATGGTATGTCCCAAGGGAAGAACTCACCCTTGGTTTTGTATAAGGTTAGTCCCTACCTAACCTCCCTTTCTTTTTCCCTATCCCATTGGCTGTAACCCCCCTGTATCTCCTGACCACCTCTCCCCCTAGTTTAAGAGATAGCATCCGAGGCATCTCGGCCTCTTTCTTGCCCCCTCTTTCTTGTGTATGAACCACATACAACAAACCCGGGACCGCGTCTCGCAAGTCTGAGCCTCCTGTGTCTAAAATACCTAGGTCCATGTTGTATATATTTTGAGACTCCTTCCCACCCGTATTCTGTGAAGAGCACATCCCCACAGGGGGCAGAAATGAAGGTGTTTGCAGAATAATTACGACATCCCTGAAGGAAGAATACTGACCTTCAGAAAGTGACACAGCCCCTCTACCCCATGTTGGTGGGCCAAGCCTATAGACAAAAACCTGATGTCAGCCCTGGCTCAGAAACTGAACAGGCAGGAGATCCTGCAGATTATCTCACAGGACAACTTCAAAGGTCCATTGCACAGGATACATAGGATAGGCTATTACATATTGGTTGTAGGAAGTGTAGCAGACATCAGCATCATCAGTGCAGACAGCAAAGATGGGATTTGTAGTCACTTTCGTAGAATCATTCGGTCTCGGCAAGACATTTAAGATGATCAAATCCAACCACAAACCTAACACTGCAAACAGTTCTGAGGCAAGGCTAACTCACCTCCTGGCAGGGTACACAAACTTCAAGACCCTTACACTACTTTAATCAGTGAAAATGTACATTACCTGGAGAAGGTTCCACCTGATTGTGAAAGGGCCCCAACAACTGTGAACTCCAGGGACAGATACCAATGTGCGGAGCAGCTGCATTTGCTAAGTGAGGTTAAAAAACAAGGTAGGTATTTGAGGTTCAGTTGCAGAAAGTAAAGGATTTGAGTTGTAGATGAACATACTCCAGAGTGCCAGAAGGAAAGGTTACTACGCCTACCTGATTCTCTTCTGCTGACAGTTCTGGTCATGGGCCTCCAATCATACAGATAAATCAGCTAGTTTGACAGAGACAAATGATTTGAACTGTTTAACCTCCTCCCACTGCATTTGCTTAAGACAATTTGGAGGCTAACTGATACAGAGTGGTAAGCTGAATCATCCCAGAAAGAGCCTAACACTCATTAAAGGGAGAGGTAATTACCCTTTTAAGTGCTGTTGCTGGATTTGAATTTCTGCATTTGTACACTAATTTAATGAAAAAGGAGGTAGAGCTTCAACAGTACCTCTTCTAGAGTGTGGACACAGGGAACACTATAAAAGTACTTGCAACTATGCTTGTATGAAAGGATGTGATCTATACTGATGCGAGAAACTCATTTCACAATTACTCATAATGTGAGTAAAAACTTGTGTAAAAGAGTCTTTAAACTTGGGTTAATATTTCAATACAAATGAAAGCAACTGGTTCCTCATTCATTGTGAATTGACGGAAAACAAAAAGAAACAAATATAAATAAAAAGAACATTCACAGCAAGGAAGGAAAAAATGAAAGATGAGTGGAAAAATAATACTAACTGATGATTTAAAATAATGGCAAAATCTAGATTTCATTCACTCAGAGGTATCTCCAGTTTCCTTTAGAAGAAATTTAGATTCCCTCTGTGTGCTCTGCCAAAACAAAACTATGCTTTAGTCAAGCATGAAGTACTAGATGAAAATTCAGAGGAACTTGGTGAAATTACAGGGAAGAAAACAAACTTTCTGAGTTTTTGTCCTGTTCAGCAGAGTTCAATCTAACAGGAAAAATTCGTGTTAGAAAAATAAGTTATCAATTTTCACTGCTGTAGAGGACTGTACATCACATTTCTCACAAGTTTGAAAACACAGATAAGAACCAGAAGAGTCAGCTAAAATTGTTCGATTTCTAAGGAATCTACATGTTTAATAATTAAATTAAATCAAATCCTCTTTTTCACCTATAGCATAATATACAGTTGGACCTACATGCAAGTCAGCCTTTTCCACTATAAATCTGTTGGGTTTTGACCAGCCACCAGTAATAAACTACCCATTTCAGGAAAGGTGAGTCATTAATGTAAGAAAAGGAACATCTATGTCACTGTAAAAGAAATTAATAAGGGGATGTCCCTCTTACCTGGATCACGACAGCAACTATGAAAATAAATAAATGTAGTAACAACAATGAAATAAAAACAACAAAACTGAATTGTAATTTTAGTGCTTATTTCTACGTTAAAAAGACTATCAGGTGTGACAGAAACTTTCATGCTCTTAAGAGGAAAATTTAGACAGAGACTCTTATCAGTACAGAAGCAATAAAAGAGAAAAGAGAGAGGATTTCATTAAGTCTGAAGCTAACAGGTTTGATTTTATCTTACCTCTGAAGCAGCAGATAAGTCTCTGGCAGTCAATAAAGGGCAGAAATAGAGACAGAATCAAACTATTAATTTTTTAATGTATTGTTATACTTTCCTCCAGTTACAAGTAATTATTTGCCCTGTCTTATCTTTTTTAAGTAACTTAGAGCGATTGCCTGTCAGTAGAATAACAGCAAGGAAATTCACAGTGCTTCATAGTAGAACAAAGAGCTGAAAGAACCTTATAAAATTAGGACCCCAAACTGGTGGTAAGGGGGGGTAGCCAACAATCAGCATCCTGAGGGAGAGTGGAGGCAGGGAGTGCATTTTCCCTGCCATTGCTCTGATAAAGTACACATATTTGATTGCAGAGCTTTTCAGCAATGGAAGAAGTTTTTCCTCAAAGGATTGTTGATGAGCAGTAAGACAAATATGCCTTAAGGACCAAGTAAATGCCACTCTGAGAGCATCTCATATGTGTCCAAGGGCACTGATGGGCAAGGACAAACCTCACAGATCTTGAGCATCAAAAGGAATAGATAAGGATTAAGAAGTTCTGTCTCTAGGGTGAATTTCTGTAGATTTTTCCTTTCCAGTCCTGATTTATAACCCCCAACTTCTAGAGCAGGGCTGTCAAGAATTCTGAGGTTTTGTGTCAAAAATGCCAGCTCATCTGAAGGGAGGCTTCTGATGAGAGGGGTGATTTTTAAAAGATTTATTGTCAGTAAGCTATTTTGTAACTTTGGTTTATGTAAAAACATTTCAGTTTGACATTTCCTACAGGAATTGTCCTGCATGTGCTGCTCAAAGCAAATTTTGAAATATGAAACATTTTGAAAATCATTAATATAAAAAAGTAATTTAAATAAAAACACAATGCATCAAAGTGAGGAAATGACGCACAAGTTCATTGATATTTTTTTTTTTTTCTTTTTTTAATGGAAGTTTCTGCTTTTCATCTTGATTCAGGACACCAGAACTTAGGAAAAGCTAAGGACCTCCCTATGGAATAGGGTTTGCAGAGCCAAAACCCTGTTGGAGATCATGGTTTAGAGCAGTTTCCTGGAGGGGAGAGCAGGGGTCTCTTCAGAAATTACTGATGTTAATCTGGCTGGGGCATCTCAGGCACTCTGCCCTTAATGACTCAGACTCCTTTTTTCACAACAGTCAGGTGCTGGGCAGGACACATCACGCATTTCTTCCAACAGGTCATAACATGACAGAAATGTTTTTTACCCTCTCTGTACTGCTATTACTGGGAGGGAAAAAAAATCCAAACCCAAATCCAGAACATGCACGCACAGCTGCAAAACTGTAACATAATACTATAATTAAAATATAGTAGTATAATTTAAAACCCAAAACACAACATGCTCCAAAATTAGGGATATACTGTTTTGTGGAGCAAGCAGAGCACCCACCAGCAAGCAAGGGGAAAAGAGCACACATGTACAAATGCAAGATGTTGTCAGCGTGGGCTTTAGTCACCATGGCAGTGAGACTGCCTGTGCCAGCAGCCTGGGCACGGGTGAAATCCTGCACTGTATACCTACAAAATCAGTGCCACAGCCTGAAAATATATTTTTTACCTTTATATAAAGACAGACGGTGAAAAAACTGAAGCTACTACTTTTTTTTTCCCTCTAAGTAATTCATAGAAATTTTATTTTGAAAGTTACAGTCAGAAGAAAGGATGTTTTCAGTTTGTTGCTGTTTTAAAACTATCTCAGTGCTATAGCTCTTGCTACGTGCGTGGGGAATTCATGGTTTAGAAAACACTGAAAAGCCAAAGGCAGTATCTGAGTTTGTAGTGAACTGTGAAGGTGAAAGAAGAGCACAAACATCCACATTCAGTTTTGAATTTTGGTCTTGTTGTCCATGCACAAACAGAGCCAAGTGGAGAGGTGAGTAGGTTTGGTAGAGAAGCAAGAGCATCTGGAGCAGAGTTTAGCTGGAAAGAAAACACAAGATTATGCTTCAAATAAACATTAAGCACACATTTGTAATAGCTCAAAGATGCTCTGTCTGCAGGTGAAAACTGGAAGCTGGGCTTCAGACAAACACCTGAAGTGTGCAGAGGTAGCTGCATGGTCTGGGGTGTTATGAAGTAATACACAGGTCACAGTAAACCAGAAAATCATGAAACTTTTTGGCAAGAGAAAGGCTGCATGGCTGTCTCTAGTGCAAGTCCCTGTCTTTTGTAAATGGTGTCTGTGCCTCCGATCCATGTGTTCAGGAAATGTGCCCCAGACATAAAACTGCAAATCCAGGGGCAGCTCTTGTCCTGAACCTGGGGGTGGCCCTGCTGGAGGACTTACAAACCTTGCTAAATTGTCTGCACATCCCTGGATGTTTTTGCAACCTCTGACTACCTGTGGTGACCCCTGAGGGGCTTTCCCTTTTGGAATTGGTGTGTCTGCTGTACCTGCACTGTCACACCCGAGGGTTCCACGGACTCTCCCCCAGCTCACAGAGACAGGCAGGGACAAGTCAGCCTGCCAGAGGGAAACAAGGCATTGAAGAAAGGAATTGGATCCTTCCCAAGGGAATGGACATTTTTGTGATTTCCAGTATAAAACAGCTAAATACTCACATTGTGCTGATGTTGCCTTGATAATGAGTAACCTCTCTCACTCTGGGGGTTTATAATACTGTTCTCTTAAAATGTTTTGTTTCCATTGTATCTTCATTTGGACAGAAATAGGGGACTTGTGAATACAACAGTGAAGGAGATTCACAGTAACTGAAGTAGCTCTTTAGTTTTAGAAAGAACTATTTTGGAAGCCAAGCAGCCTGAGTTTGAGCTTTTTCATCTGTGCAATGGCAGAAGTGCACCTGTGTGGAGGAAAGGGTCCCTCCAGAGATGGATGCAGGAGGACAAGAAACATTAACGTTTCTTGATCATCACACAAATAGACAAGTGAATTCTTCTGATGTTTGTCCTATTTGGAATTGTATCATTTTTTAAAAACAGTTTAAAAAGTGGCAACCAAATTAAAATGTTTGTCTTTGCTGGGCAGAACTGTTATGATTTATTCCAAAGTATAAGGTTAAAGGCCTTTTTTGCAGAGGGAGTCTGGATTGCTCTATTATCTGGCATTTGTATTAGCCAAAAGACTGGTTCAGATCAGCTTACTCCTTGAGCATAATAAGCCAGAAATTACTAAAAATAATCACATCCTATCAGCAGCTGTCACATCATCTTAGCAGCTGTCAGGGGGTAGAGCTAGAAATTTGTGACTGTCCAAAGAGCAAGATGAAGTCTGGAGTAATATAAAAAGTCATCACCAAATAATTGTAAGAATAAATACACATCAGCCTTAAAAAATAAAGAGCATTATATAGTGAACATATATTTGTACTTGGAAGTTTCATTTTCTCTGCACTTCTGCCCCCTCAAACCTTTGAATGGAATCTGATAGCCATGCTTCATTTCTTAAGCTTCAAGAAAATATCCTGCAAAAATGCCACCTTCTCCTAATGCAGCTCTGCCTAAGCAGTGCTGACATGCTCCTGACAGCGCTAGTTCTCATGATCCATTGATATGGTAGATCACAAATTAAGCTAATTTGCAAAGACCTGCCAGAGATGAAAAGCAATTTGAAGTGGAATAGGGTTCTAATGAGTATTGTCATCTACTATGTACCTATCTTGATTTTATCTGAGTGCAGTTTTCTTCTACTCCTGGCACACATTCATCTTGCTTACTTCAAGCTGTTCATTTGTCATCCTCTTCCATCCGGAGTAAACACGTAGGCACACCCCACAGCCATTCTGAATGGAGATACTGGCTCCTGAGTGACTGTGGATTTGGGCTCCAGTTTGCAGAAGTCTGCAGGGCAGGACTTCCAGGACATCATAACTGGCATAACTCGGGAGGGGTTCCTTTGGCAAAGGCTCAATGCCCATTTCATTAGGTGAAACTCAGAGCCTGTCTTCCCATAAGGAAGCAAAAGCAGTATCTTTCAGTAGACAGATTGGAAGGTCCTAATTGTGTCTTTCAAGCTGAAACAGAAATTCCAGCTCCAGATGTCAGATTTTTTGCATTCCTGCATGTCCACACCGACATGGTGGAAGACTGGGACAACAAAGATACACTGAGGTGACTCACCTTTGGCTTGGGTCCACCTTGCACATCCCACTTCTGCTCCCTCTGTAAGGAGGGCTAGGGCTGAAGAAGGAGATATCTGTGGGATGTTTCTGGCAAAGACTGGCACCTTGAGCATGCAGGACTTGCTTTGGGCTCTCACCCACAGCCAGAGCTGACATTTAGTAGGAGACCAGCCCATCTCCTCAAGCTGATTTCCATGGAATTTCTGCCAGAATGAGGACAGCTGCAGTGGCATATCCCAGATACCCACCCTGTCTGCGTACTAGCAAAGGCTCTTTTCACGCCTCTCTCAGGACACTACTCTGCCAATGCAAATGCACATACTGGATCAAGGTGAATTTCATCAGCATCTCTTTCAGGAGGGAAAGAGATGATCTAGAGCCAGTAGGAACCTCACTGCTGGGCACTTTCTCCTTGTTTCTTGAACCATTTTCAAAACAGCTGTTACTTATTCCTGTTACATTTCATCATCTCAGGACATGGAACAGATGTAATCCAGAGTTCCCGAGGGGACAAAAATAATTATACAGAGATTGTTAAAAAAAATAGGAAAGAGAAAGAAAACCAGATGTTTTGCATGCTAGTGAGGCAAAATTGTAAAAAGTGATAATTTTATTAGCCTGCCTTGAGAAAACTGGGAAAAAACAGGAAAGCTTTCAGATGTTACAACCATCAGAGGCAGTGGTGTGTCATGACATGTCAGTGACATGGCTCACACTGTAACCTTAGGCAGCAACTCAGCTCAAAAGGCAGAAGCAATTTTAACATTCTGTGAGCTAGGCTATAGAGAGACCTTTTCAGCACATCTTTCTCTTGTCTTGACAAATTCATTAAATATTTCCAGATACTTCTTGCATTTCTTAAGTATCCTCCTGTTTTTCTCATGCCCTCATCACTTTGTTATTTTCTTAGAATATATTTCTGTTTCACAAGATACATTTTTCATGTTAATGTCTAAGTTGCAGGGTGTGTGGTCTATCTGAGACCCAAGCCAGCTTTTCTACTCTTGCTTGGCAGTTCCCATGGCAGCATCTGTTATCTCCCCCTTAGTCTAACATCTCTCTGATTTATCTCTACTTGCCTCTTCTATTATCTCCTCTTGCCACCAATTTCCTCTTTTCTAGCATCTGACAAGTTGACTAGCACCTTCATATAGCAACTATCACATCTCCCCAAGCATCCTTCAGCCCTTGCTGACAGCTGAATGATATGGTACCTGTCCTAGTTCAGAACTGTCATTCCTGCACAATAATTTTCAGAGAAAAATTTCTGTGATGCCCTTTGTTTCTTTTCCCCCTTTCTCTCTCTCTCTCTCTCTCTGGAATTCTACCTAGTCAGTTTACAGTTTCTCTGATATTTACTCCCCACCAATTCATTCTGACTTTGTAAGTGGAAGCAAGAATTTGAATAAGTTCCATGCGAATGTTGAGCTGTGTATTTGGGGGGTAGGGGGAGATGTTCAAGTCTCACGACAGAAAATTATTACCTTGTCTGACTGACAGGTAATACTTAGGGGCCAATTTCTGCAGTGCAAACATTTGCATGTCCAGAAACTAATTTGTATAAACGTTTGTCAACAATTCTTTGGAGTTTACTATGACTGAAAATATTCATGACAGTAAAGCTAATTCAGTGAAATGCTTGCAAAAAGTCACACTGTTATCTCTGTAGAAAAACCAGAAGCCTCAAAATACTTGGTATTTAAGTATTAAATTATTTTTATAATTCAAATTTTTCTTGAAGTCTCATTTTCTGCAAACACCTCAGCTTTCACTCAAAATAAAAGTCCAGTTTTAAAAGATGCTTTTGTCCAAAAGATTTTGAAAATGCAGTCAATACTTTAAAGAAATAACAAGTAAACACAAACAACCAAAAACTTAACAGAATAATGTAAAAGGGGCACAGATGCATATATTTGTATGTATTTAAATCTTACAGTTGTCTAAAGTAGGCTTTTATCAGCTTAGTCCAATAGACTAAAACACTGGAGAAAATGTATTCAAACTAAAACCATACTTTTAATAATTCTTGGCTACTTTTGCAACACTTGACAAACCTGTTTCCTCTTTAAAAGTCAGGTATAATGCCTTATGTTTAAAAACAGACATAGAGCACAGCATGGTTACATCCTCAGCATGGTTCCCAAACACACACATGTACTCCTGGTCCTTGCAGCTCTGGAAGAAGGGGTGTCTCCCTTGCCTTCACTCACTTTTTCCTGCAGTCCCCACTGCCACTGGTGGCCTTTGTGGAAGCTGTTTCTACCCTACTGGAATTCTATTGCCCTGTATAAAACTGTGTGGAGCTGAGTGTTCTCCTGAGAAAACAGAGTCAGTAACCACTTCAGGAGATCAAAACCAAGCCTGTGCCCAGGAAACTCGCTGCTTTCATGTGCTAGTGCCTTTTCTCTACCCAGCCCTCTCACCCATGTGCAGGACACCCAGGGAACAGCAAGTGATGCTATCTTGAAGAAGCACCTCCTTCTCATGCTGGATTTCACGGGATTACAGACTGGCTGAGGGCTTTTGAGGACAGACAGCACCCTCAGAGAGAATCTGTTCTGCTCCCCTGCTCAGGGCAGGGGCACTGAGAGCAGGTTGCTCCAGGTGTGCCCAGCAAGGTTGAAGACAGAAAACCAGAAGACAAATGTTAGAGAAAGGCAGGGTTCAGGCATTGCACAGAATGTAAGCTCTGCTGAAACTGGAAGATGAGGTTGTTTTCATGAAAGTTTTCATTTAAACAAATATGTGACATTTGTGATGACAAAATTATTAAGTAAAATGTTCTAATACCATGTAGTCTCAATTTACTTCTACAATTCTTCATTCCTTTCTTTCATTCCTCAGAATACCAGTATATTTTTCTTCTTGTTCTCCTTTTCTTAAAAAATAGAACCAAAAAAACCCAACAGAATAACATACATAATTTTGTAAAGAAATTGCCTTTTGACCCTATTCTCTTGCATATTACTTTATGTAAGGGCCAGCCATAAATCCACCTGCCACTGCATTTTTTCTTTTCAGTGAAGTGGTAAAAAGTGAAGTTCTCTGTAGCTAGAAATGCAGTTGTGTAGACATAAATATCGTATCCTTAGCAGTCCTAGGAATACTTATCTCGAGATGTGTCTCTGTGTCCTTCAGAACAATAACTGTAGCATCTGAGAACGGGATGGGGGAGCTTAAATGTGATGAGCAATCACTCATTTATTCCCAGCACATGCAATGCACTTCAGAAAAACCACAGTGGTCATAACATAAGGGACACTGTCATGTACTGGAGAACTTTTAAAGCCATTAAAATTAAAATACAAACCATTAAAGCTGTTCAGGTATTCTTTAACTTCCTGTTTAAGGCCCAGAACTGAGGATCACAGTTGTGTTATTCTGTCTGATGTCTAGCAAAGGGTCATGCTTTCAGGCTGCCTCTTCTCTAGGAATAAGGAAAATCAACACAAGCTGGGCAGGCATCTTTTTGTGACGCTGTGATTTATAATATTCATGGCAGGTAATTTGATTAGGATGTTAAACACCTTCTGCACACTAAATAGTCTCACAGTCTCCCTTTTGCAGCAAAAGGATTTTTTATTTCATACCAAAAAAATAAACAGTTTAATGTGTGGGGTAGAGTTGAAGATCAGGAGGTGTTTGGTAAAGGAGGACCAGGATGTGCCCTGAGCAGGAGGAAAGGACCAGACCCAGAGAGGAGGCAGAGCAGGAGCAAAGGAGGAGTTGCCTGGGCAGCCTGGCACTGGCACTGCAGCTGCTACACAGAGCTTGCAAATAAAAAGCTTTTGTTTTGCAGCCGTTTGAGGAGCTGGATGCAATTTTTACAGGTGAGCTGTAAAAATCCTATACACAGGAGTGTCTTTTCCCACAGAACAATACAGTTTATAAATTATTCCAGAGCCACAGATAAAAAGAATGTGAGACATGCAAGGTGCACCATACATAGCATGTTTCTGAAAGATAAGCAGTAAAGCTAGAGACAAAGGATCAGATGGATGACCGGTAAAGATTACAAACTGTCTGGAGGAAATCAAGATGGTAAATCAGAGTCCTTTAGGATCAATATCTTTTCATGTGTAGCTGCTAAGAAATTATGGCTTTTGCTTATGCAGCACTGCCCAAGTTTATCATGAAGACAAGAGGTTTTCAAAGGCTGCTGGACCCCTTTGGCACGTCACTTCTGTAAGTCTCTTGCAATCACAGTGAAAACTGTCACAAAGCATGGAAAAAATTCCCTGCATCAGGTATTATTCTTCACAAGAAAGCTATACTGTAGTTTAAATTAGTTCTGTGGTTCTGACCCCCTATTTAAAATATGTTTGCACTGACATCCCAAGAAAAGAGTTTCGTTATTTAATTGCACTGTCAGTGCCAATGCTTTCAGCTAAACCCATTTGGAGTTAGACCTTTTAATAGAAAGTGACAATTTAAATTGCCACGATAGCAGCATAAATGGTGCTTAAAGTCATTATTAACCTGATGCTGCAGTTGGCTCCAGACCAGTTTATTAAAGCGAAATCAAGGTGGAGGAAGGAGGGGAAAAGGAAATTAAACGATGAATCATTAATTCCTTTGGTATTCTCTGTAACAACGGTAGCTGTGGCGAACGAATTTGCCTGTGTGAGGGAGACAATGTAAGATTGAGTCCTCGCTTTGCCTTAAGCACCATCCCTCTCGGAGGGATCGGCTGCCCGGGTTTGAGCTTGCTTTCCCGCGGGATGGTGTCCTGCTCTCCTCGCCCACTGCCGTGGCCCACAGGGTGGGCATTTTTGGGTTTTGTCCTGCTCGGGGGGTTTGGCAGGACACCGGTCCCACTCAGCCACGCTGAGTCTGAGCAAGGAGTCTGGGGCAGGTCCCCCTCCCCCGGCTGCCAGGGGAGATGCTCCTGCTTAACTTCGTCCTGGGCTGAGGCGGCTGATGCTCCCTCTGCCCGCGGGGCTCCCTCTGGGGGCCCCTCCGAGATGCCCGACAGGGGCCGGGCGGGGCCGGGAGGGGCCGGG
>NC_031768.1:13122870-13151338 GCF_001522545.3 Parus major
GGCGTAGCCTCTCCCGGCCCGCGGGCCCGGCCCAAGCCGGCACCGCCACCTGCCGACCGCGGCCCGGCCAGCCAGGGCCGGCAGAGCCCAGGGGCCCCGGTGCGGAGGGAGAGGCGGCTCTTGCCGTGCAGCAGCTGGGACGGTGACTCTGGCAGAGGTGCAGCAGGCGGGACTGACAGCTCCACCGGAGCCCTTCCCTCCTCTCGCCCCTTCTGCCTTTTGCTGGCCTCAAAGAGGAGCGCCGCAGGTCAGGAGCACCTCAAGCTTTCTAAGCGCACGTCCGCTGGGAATGCTGCCCAGCCTTCCTCTCGTTTGGAGACATCCCTCACCGCCTCTCCCCAAAGCTCTGCAGGTGTCGGGTTGGTGTTCACACCCGCTCTCTGCAGCCGGGAGCACCGCACGCTCATGGAGCCTCTGTGGTGCACTCCTGAACCAGCCATCGTTCGGTCGGTCAGCAGATCTTAACTTGTTCTTGGCCAGACCAACCAAAAACCAAAAGGAAACCCTCTGATTTCTGCTCCTTTAACCTGGCAGCGCCAAGAGGGAGCAGGACTCCTAGTGTTGGTTCCTAATATTGGTCCCTCTAATAGGATCGCTGATTTAAGACTCAAAAGCCTCTTAGTATTAATAAGCTAAGCACCGGCAGGTCTGATAAGGCTTTGGATAAATGAATTTGATCCCTCGTGCAATGGAGAGAAAAAGCTCACCTGCAGGGAAGCAGGGCTCAGTGGTTGAGATGGTATCCCCAATACTGCTGGGGTGATCCTGTACCCCAGGAGGGACCCTGCACATCCAAACATGCAAAAGCTACCAGGGTGACTAAAGGATGGACATGGTGCCCTCAGCATTAATTCTCTCCTTCAGAGGTGCTCTTCTAGCATCCAATCTCCTGATTACTGTAGGCGGAGCCATCAGGACTAGTTGCGTGTTGCCTGCCATTTGCTTTACAGCTCGTTGTATGCTCTTCCAAAAATTAGAAATAATTAAACAAGAAGGGGAACAAATGTTATTTTTAGACATTTGGAGCTCACCTCTAAGAGGCTGCTCTGTAATCTGGAATCACTTTCAAAGTCCAGATCAGATTAATTTAGTTTTAAGTAAAAGCTGTGCCATACTGAAGAGACACCACATGCCAAATCTTTTTGTCTTTCAAGCACTGGTGTATTTCACAGATGGATATGTACTCTAGGGTATATCACTTGTCCTACTTGTATTTATTTGAATGCAGATGGTAAATCAAGTCCTTCCCCTCCCTGAGAAGCCAGGGGTGGTCCTGCATATATATGGTCCTGCATATACATCTCTTTGCTTTAGTGGTTTCATCAGGAAATGCAGGGCAGCTGGTGCTTATCTGCTGGTGCACCCTTCCCAGCCTCCTTGTCTCCCTGATGCAAGAAGGAAATCTCTTTTTATCCAGTCCTTTCTGTACCTGACCTCTTGCAAGTGGCCAGGCTGGTACTTGGGTTTCATTTCATTGTCTTCAGCTCACTTCAAAAGCTCCCAATGAAGAAAAGGAATATCTAGTAAGAAAAGGAGTTACTGCTCCACTACTCTTGCTGGCCCAGAAACCATTCCTTCTTCCAGCCAGAGCCAGAGGAGGAGAGGGGGCTGGTTCCATCTCTATGTGCTGTTGTCAGGTGGCCCCATGACAAGTTGGAACTCCTGGGAAAGAGTCCAAACTGGGATCCTGCTTGTCAGCCTTGCCAGAGCAGGCGCTTAATGTCCAAGTTGTGGGGAAGGTTTTGGTGTGCATTTGCAGGTAAAGCTACCTGACCTCAGTGGCATGGATCCATCATCCCCCAGCCTCATGCAGGAGCCAATCCTGCACTCTTGCCAGGATTCTCTTCAGGCTTGCACAGAAGTCCTGGCACAGACACTTGCAGCACAGGCTGTTTGTCTTTCTGCAGCAGTCAGCTTCTGATCCTTCCCAGGCTCTGTGCCTGCACATGCGAAGTATCTGAATTTGTGGTGGCAGCCCTGAGCCCTGAGCTGCTCTAACAAGAGGAGGGTCAGGGGCTCCTCTTGCTCTGCAGTGACCATGAGATGGTATCACTATCCTGGCTCATTGGGGTCTTTTTGCAAGGTGTTTGTTGTACTACAGGAAGATCTTTTGCATGGCAATATAGGGCTGTGGGGTATTTTCTCCTGCATCCATGTTAAATGTATTGTGATACTGGTCAACTGTCTAGTGCAGTGACAGCTTTGGGTACTGCTGCAAAGGAGCTCAGTGAGTCTGGACAAACACTGGCGTTTTTCTGACTACCCACAGAGAATTCACATTGCTCCGTGCCAGAAACTTTTCAGCAAAAGTGCTGCATTAAAAGCCTAAGAAGTGAGGAAGCTGAAGTGCTCTCTTACTAGGACCATGATAGGCAAAATGGTATTAATGATACCATAATGACATTTAAAAATAGAGTAAATATATAAAGTATATATTAATTTTCCTGGTTTCAAGCACTTCTTTATTCTTAGCATTCTCTGCCTCTGCCAGTAATTTAACTGGCTCTAATATCACAGCTTCTATACCTGTGAGTGCTTGTTAATTATGATTCATGCTTTTAAATGGATATAATCCTGGCATTCTTTGTTATCCTGGGCTGTGTCAAACAAAATATGTCCTAGTTTCTTAGAGCTAACTTTACAGTATCAGACTTAACAAAAAAAAAATTTCTTATGTCAGTGCAAGAGAAAAATCAAGTCTGTGTTATGTCCTTTGGTCTATCATGAAGGGTCTTTTTATCTGTACTTGTTTCTGGGCACACCATCATGCATAGATTCCCCTCAGGACCTGTGTAGCACCCAAGTCTTGGGAGTCCCAAGACAATCAATCACAGGTGGCTTTTGTGCCTGGATATGAGCAACTGAGCTAAGACCAAGAAATCTAAATAAGACAAGGCAGGGCTTTTGGATCCTGCCTAACACTGTGCTCATAGCTTGTTATTTGAGCTTCTAGCCAACCTGCTAGACTTTAGTTTAAAAATCTCAAAATGTGGCCCCTGTGGGACTTCTGTGGTCCCTGTTGGAAACATTCTCATCAGGATTGGTGCTTTGTGTTGGGCTTTGTTTACAGAGCACAAGTTTTTCCATCAAAAACCTGATTTCAAGCACTTGGCTCCTCAAAATAGACTCACTCAGGTTCCTCAGCCCCTGACCAGCACAGGAGCATTGGCCTCTCAGGGCAGTGGGCCTGACAGACATCCCCCAGCCAGGAGGCAAGGACAACAAACACCACAATGAGAGTCACCCGTCTGAAGCTGTGTACACCCCACCCTTGGCTTCACGGTGGAGCTGGCTAAAGTGAACCTCCAATACTGGTTAAATCACAGCAGAAAACTATGTGAGAAGCAGAGCAGGGGTGAGAAGTGCTGGTACATGGTACTTAGTTCTGGAGAGTTGAGCTGTCACACCAGGGACAGCCCAGCACATGACCCTGTACTACCACAGCACTGGAGGAGCTTGTTCAAAGCTAGGGCATATGTGCTCTAGCTATAGATGTGTTTGTTGTGTTTCACTCTTTTTATGTTCCCTTCTTTACTTGGTCCCAGCAGCTGTAATTCTTTATCCTGATTTTGCCTGGGCTTATGCTGAGACAATTCTCAATTTTTTGTCTTCAATGGAACAGTAGTATTTTTTCCAGATTTGTGGATTTTCAGTAAATATTACAAAAGTCTGCGTGGTACATGGCCTCTGAACCACTTGTGCTTGTTGTTTTTAAATGCTCTTGGCCTAGAGCATTCTTGATTGTCATAGGTCTGGAAAAAAAACATCCCCAGCCTCATTTGATACTTATGCTACTTTTATAAAAGAATAAACTATCAAAACACTTGCCTTTTCTGCATCAGCACTTACAGAAAACCAAATCAACCAGTCCCCTCTTCAAACTTCTCAAAAACCAAAGGAAAAGTTTTTGTTTGTGTGTATCAACAACTACTTTTTTGCCCCTGGCCCCTCTACTCACTTCCTTATTGGTTCCAGCCAGCAGCCCCTCCTTGGTCAGTTTTCTACCTGTCATAATTGTTTAGGTATTAATTGTATTTCCTATTAATGATATACTATTTAATTTTAATTACTACTATAACAAGCCAGGGAACAGCAATGAGCAGCTATCTAGCTGCTTATTTTCCTAATTAGTGACACATCCTTTGGCTTTCAAGTAAGGCTGTCAAAGAACACTCAGCTATGCAGGCTCTGTGTGTCCTGGCTACTGTGTCCCAGTGAGGGGGAAATCACCCATGTGGGCTGCAGGTACCTGGGGAGGATCCTTCAGCAGAGCAGTGAGGCTTCCACAGCTACAGAAATCCAAGAGGAAGAAGGGGACATCCTAGAGGAGGGGGGAACTTGCTACTGTGCAGGAGCCTAGAGCTGGTAACTGCTCCTGGCCCTTCCTCCCAGATGAATGATGCAGCCGGAATTGGGTGCATTTCTTCTCCAGTACCGTAAATGTCTCTGGTACTCAATGTGCAATTCTCTGATGAGTGGCTGAGGAACATCAGGTTGATGGAAAAAACAAAAAACCAAACTAAATCAAAGGGAGATTGCTGGCTCTGCACTGGGACATTCTTACTGTGAGGATGTGCCCAATGCCAGTGGGGCTGAATCACTGAGATGAGGAGTAAGTCAGCATTTCCTAAAGGTACCAGTGAGAGTGAACTAACTGGTATAAATGTCCTGAAGGTACCTGGGCCTCCTCCCTTGGAAGGCAGGTGCAGATAGAGGGGAGCAACACCCGGCAGCACCTCTGCCACTCGTGGGACCAGCAGGCTGTCAATGCAGGATGGCCTGTGCCAGACAGAGCATTGCCAAAGGAGCTCCCACTGCCCAGCTGGATTTAACTGGGCTGAAGCATTTGGAGAGCAGTGGGGAAAACAGCCACAAGCCCTCTGCACCCCCAGTTGCCCCTGCACTGGGAGCAGCGGGTGGAGAAGCTGGGCAGAGCAGGAGGACAGGCAGAGGCCCAGCTCAGACATCCTCCCTGCAGAGCTGCGTCGTGCTCGCCCTCCCCAGCGGGAACAGGGGCAGCTGGGCTCCTGCTGAGGCACACACAGCAAAAGAGGCACCAGGAAACATTCATTCAGTCCCAACAACAGCAGTGCCTCTCATCTGCTTCAAGGTCTGGTGGGGCATTTTGGGACAGTGTAGTAGCACTTTGTAGGTAACCGGTTACCTTGCTGAAAAACACAAAGGCATCATCAGAAGTTTATCAGATGTGAATTCTTTAATATAAAATCAGGCATGAAAATGGATTTTGAAGACCTGCCATCGCTTTCACTTTTGCAGAGTTCCAGGTAAAGGACTGTTTCAGCCACAGCAGGGACCGAATCGCCCCCGCCCCAGTACTACACACCATGAGCCAAAGAGCAGGGAGCAGAAGGGAAGATGAAAGTGCAGTAGAGCTGCAGATGACTGTGTCCCTCAGAACAAGGCTCATCTCAGAATTGGCATCAAATAGACTAAACGTTCATTAAAAGGAAAATATTTTGAATTTTATTTTTCACGTTATTATCAAGTACACAATTACAATAATTGTCACACATCCCTATATGGTTCTATGTATTTTGTTTTTTTCTTTTGTCTTTTTTACAAAGTGTACAGAGGGAAGGACATATACAATATTTAACAGGGTATTTTCTACAGAACAATAATTTATATTATGTCCTTGTAAAAATCTGTACCTTTTTAAACATTAAACTGAAACATCCATTTCATAGCATTTGCTAAGCAAATTATTTAAGAATTAAAACTAACCTGTAACTAATGTCAGTACATTAACAATAACTATAATTTCCTTTTCTCTTTATACAGACAAATACATTTTACAAAATCCACTTGACCAAACCCTTAATTATTAAAAAAAAAAAGTTTCAACATTGTGCTTTAAAAAAAAAAAAAAAAAAAGTGTATGATTCCAGGCTACGTAAGAGAAAGAAAATGCGTAAAATTGTGTTCTTTGTCTTTCAGCTTATTTAAAAAAATAAAGTTCAAAATGGCTAAAATCCTCAGCACTACTATGGGAATTTATGCAGATTTTGTACACTTTCCAGGTTTCCAGTTAGAAAATGCTTGAACATAAGAGAGGAAACAAAAGTAGTCACAGGCAGGTATTTTGCAAGAAGCAAGTGGGAATCTCTGCTGGGTTTTACTGCATCTGGTTTGGCATCAGCAGGCAACGGACACTACGGCCATGTAGGAAATCCACTGGCTTCAGCGGGGATTTCAAGGAAGGCACAATGCAGCACAGCCAGGAATTACGCACTAAAGGGTCATGGCCCGCTAGTAGCAATATTACACAAGAGCACACCCCGCAAGTTTGGGGGCACTGCAAGCAGGCAAAGAAAGAAAAAACCATCCTACAACACAGGCAATGGCATTGGACTCTCCTGAACCGCACACTACAGACAAGAATTCCAGCTTACAGTGAGACAGGAGGGATAAGCAGCAGGGGCAGGGCTCACTAACAAGACAAAATACGAAAGGCCTAGAAGATGCACATCCACAAAGGAAACCTTTGTCCTTCCATCACCCCAGACTTGAAACCAACACTAAAATTCCTGTTTGATTTCAACTGGAAGTTCACCTGCCTAGAAACAGGAATTAACACTGGCCCAGTCTCTGAAGCCTTTCCATTAGTGAATTGTTGGTTATAAATCTATCCTAATCTGGCAGGCAGAAGGGACTGAATTCTGCAATCCACCATCAAACAGTGGCTGGGGTAGGAATTTGAGCAAAGGAAGCAGGGAAAGGTCCTAAAATCTGGCTTGTAATTAAAGTGGTTTGGGTTTTTTGCTCCAAGGTTGTTGTTAAAGTACGTGACTTTGTGCTTGGCACATTTACACTGCAATTAGCAAATGATACGGAGCTACTTTATAATAGTCTTCAGGTGGCAAAATTGCATCTAATAATTGTAATATTCTCCCAGCTGCTTATAAACAGATTAAAAGAACTGGGTTAATTCTGGATACTGTACTAATTAATAAACAGCAGCTGAACACTGCTACTAATGGCTCAGGAAAAACATTTAGTAACAGAATTGCATCTATCATAAGTTACTTCTCTTATTAAGGATATCTATGTTACAACGTCTCTACTCCTTATGAATTCATCTGCTCTGCTCCATTCCCTTCTTAAGCTCTCACTGTAAATATCTGGTTTCCAAATTTGAGGCACCTCTTGGTCTTAAATTTTATTCTAAAACAACTAACAATAAAAATGTGATTTGAACCACAAACTGCTCTTTCAAAGAAATACCAACATACATAAAAGCATAAAGTTTGAGGTACGTTTACCAGCACATACAGACAGTTGTGATCTATTGTTAACTCTGCAAATGGAACAAGAGTATTTTAAGTTTCCAACATTTAAGACAGGAGTAAAGCGGAAAAAACCCAACTCTTTTGTAACACACAAAACCCTTCAAAGACAAAGAAGCACAGAACAATAAATGTAATATTTGCGCATACTTTTAAATTTGCCCAGGAAAGATAAAAACCGCTCCAAACCACTTTTTAAAGTATTTTTATCTCTGAAACCAGAATGAAAACACGAAGTGAGACTTGTAACTCCTCAACCAGAAAATAGTTAACCTGCCACGAAGACTGTATAGTTAAAACAGGACAATCAGGTGGGCCCTAGTGACTTTAATGTCAACATGACAATTCCCCATTTTATACACACCTCTGACAATTTTATCAAGAGAAATTTCTTATTTTTAAAATTCACGACAAAACTGCATTAACATGGACACTGTGAGTATCAACGAGGTCAGTAAGATAAATATACTTAAATAAACTATTACGGTTGAAAAATTCAGTAAGAGACAGGGTTTACTTTATTAAATGCAACTTTATTGTTGCCATCTTTTCTTCATTTATTAAACAAACTGAATAGAATTCCGAACACGCTATTGAACAAAAGGTATAAAAGTCAACTACAAGCAATAATCCTATTTTTATACAGCAACAAATCAAATGCACAGTATTTTTTTTGTATTTTTTTTTTTTTTGTGTGTGTGTGATCGCAGGTGATTGGCTTTAAAATAAGCTAACTGCCTGAAAGGCAAATTTCCTTTATAATTCCAGCCATAAGTCTGTGAAAGAGACTTTAAGGCAGCCCAACATCTTTATGATGTCGCATAATGTGCTGGTTCTTCTCTGAAGGCCTTCGGAAACCTTTCTTGCAATACTCACACCGGTGAGGGTAGTCTTTTGTGTGAATGGAAATCACGTGCCGTTTGAAGCCTGAGGCGTCTGTAGTGCTATACTCACAGTACTCGCACTGATAAACTTTCCTGCCACTGTGTGTTTTCATGTGTTTTTTCAGCTCATTTTGTTGCCTAAAGCCCTTTCTACATCTCTTGCACCTGAATGGAAGATCCTTTGTGTGAACTGAGAGTATGTGGCGGCTCAGAATGAACGGATCTGCAATTTTAAAGTCACAATGTCTGCATTGGTGCAATTTTTTACCTTTGTGAGCCGCCACGTGTTTTTTCAGTTCCGAAGGCCTGTGAAAGCCTTTATCACACATATCACACTTATGAGGATAGTCTTTTGTGTGGACTGAAATAATGTGTCGTTTCAGATCACTCGAGTTTGAGCTCTTATGGTCACAATGCAAACACTGATGTGTTTTACTTTCTTGATGCATAAGTGTATGCTGCTGTAGCTCTTTGGTATCTGAAAAAGTCTGGAAACAAATATCACACTTCAACGGCGTTTCCTTACTGTGTTTAGTCTTTACGTGGGTTTTCAAGTTGGAAGAGTCGGCAGATCGGTATTCACAATACTGGCACTGGTAGGGCTTCTCACCAGTGTGGATCCGCATGTGCTTCTTGAGCTCCGACGGATGGCGAAACCCTTTGCCACACTCCACGCAAATGTGAGGAAAGTTCTTGCTGTGGACAGCCAAAAGGTGGTGACTCAGTAACCCTTGTTCCGCTGTCTCATAATCGCAGAATTTGCACTTGTGCATTTTATTAACTCCTTTGTCCCTGTGCACCATCTTGTGAGTAAATAAAGTTCCTGCATGAGAGAAGGTTTTCCCACACTCATCGCATTCAATAAGCTTTTCTGTTTTGTTGGTCAGCTTATGACTCTCCAAGTGGTTATGTAAACTTATTTTTTTATTCGTAGTGTAATCACAGTCTGTGCATCTGTATTTCTTCTTAGTAAGAAGGTGCTCTGGGTGGTTTTTCATGTGCCTTTTCAAGAAACCTCTGGACTTAAATTTCTTTCCACAAATCATGCAGGGGTAGACTGTCAATGGATGACCATCAGGGCCAATGATTATTGCTGAAAAACAACCAAAAAACCCTTTATCAATATTATACAACAATACTACAGTTCAATAAATGTCAGAAGTTAACAAGAAGAGGATTGTTGAGAAAGATGGGATACACACATTTTACCATACAATAAACAAGCTTGTTAGTTAGTTAGGCAGAAGAAACTGAGGGAATTACTACTTTCACTCATTTTTATTACTAAGAGAAAGGAAACACTGTTTTTTGATGGAGACAACCAAAGATGTTCTTCACCTCAAATAATTTTATTTTGAAGAATTCTGACTCAGTTGACACATTAAATACATGCAGAAACCAATGGCTGGTACAAAGAACAGCAGCCAACTTGTTAAACTGAGTATCATCTAGTAAGCAAAGCACACAACCTTCTCTTGACTCTACAAATCTGTAGATAAAGTTTAATCTGGCAATTTAATCACCTACCACTGACTACAATTCAGATGTCCCCAAACTAACACCTCCTTCTTACACCATCTGTCACAGCTACAATCTGAAGAGCTACCAAACAGGAATAAATAAGAACATGTTTCACATACAGAAACCTCAAAGCTTTTGAAATAATTTGCAATCATCTATCACCCCGATTTGTTTACCCTATATTTGCCTATGCATGTTAAAAAAGCTGTCTAGTCCAAAAACATTTTATAAGGAGAACTGACTAGCTGGAAATAGAAAAGGCCAACTTCAATTTGCACATTTTACTAACTCAAGCTAAACAAAACAGAACAGAACTCCTACAATTAAGTCACAATTTGGAAAGGAACTTTTAGTATTATTTAAGGCAAGGCTACTGAAGAAAAAAGTTTTTTTTCAACTTTATCAAACCAAATAAATATTCTGACCGTAACACAGTAACAGCAGAAACCAAATTATGCCATAGAACACTTCTGTTCTTACAGGTGAAAGGAAAAAGATAGGCACAAACATCAAGCCAATTTTATTTCACCATTAAAACAGGAAAGGGTATAGAAATTACAATACTGAACATTAGTATAGAATGTTCAAACTTTCCAGTAGCTACTGAGCTGATATAATGAAATGCTTTGTTTTATATATTTCCAATAAAGACAAAAAGGGCTTTTTAAAGGTAATATTACAGAACACCATCTATCTAACATCACCTTTTAAAAAGTTAAACATTAGAACAGGTGTGGCAAGTTAAGTATATAACTTTTTAACCTTTTGCTATGATACTTTTACCTATGTCAGAGATGGCTTCCTTTAAAACATCTGCCACAATCCAAATCACCCATGTATTTAAAATTTTTAAAATAAAATATGCACTCATTTATAAAGAAGAAGTGCTGTCAAACAAATAATTTCCCAAATCCCTCTTTTTACAGGACACTCCAAATGCATCTGTTTATGGGCAAGTGCCTGTATGAATGAGAGCCTGGCACCACATACTCACCTGTCTGATACTGTCTGGACTCAGGTCTCCTCTTCTTCTTTGGTTTTTGCTTGGCCAGTCTCCCCAATCCAGATGACTCATCTATGTGCAAAAGAGCACTTGCAGTCCCATTCCGACTTTCGATGCCATCGTTATTATTACCTACCAAGGTAAGTTAAAAAGTTACCTACCAACACTGCAGGTAATTTGAGCACAAATTCTACGATGGTAGCAACAGAAATGATAAACTATTATCTGGACATTTAATCAAAATGTAATCATGTACAGCATAAGCTGCAAAATGTCTCACCATTAACTTAGGAATTATGTTTGGTACTATAAGCATTAGCTTTGTTAACCTAATTTTACAGGTGTACATAATGTACAGGAATTAATCACTTTTCATTACTCAGAGAATTCTCCTTCAAATGCAGCATTTTTTGAATCTCTTTGGTTGCTAATTATACCCAAAATGTTTAACATTAGTAAATAATACCACGTAACAGTATTTACTGTGCCTGATTTTTGTCTCAGTCCTGAAATACATTTGTGTGTGAGCTCTCATTCACTTTTGTATGTCTGAATTCATCTGACTCAAGTTTTGTCACACACCAAGTTTCTGAACTGGAGCTGCAATCAAAGAATCCTTCTGAACAGCCTATAAGGTGGCAAACAAAGTACACTACTTACTATTTATACACCTGATGCTTTAGCACTTACAAATTCTTTATACTGGGAACAAAGAGCATGTTCAGTGTTGTGTAACAGAAAGAAGGAAGCCTCACAGAGCTTTGTGTTTAATACACAAATGGTATCACTGTATGTAAAGCAAACATGAAAATTACAAATACATTCAAGAAGGTATTTATAGGCAATCAATTTAACATTGGTGCTTTAAGAGCATAAGTGAACTTTCAGTAATAAATTTTGTGGTCAAGTATTTATTTGAATCAATAAAAGCCAACATTTCCTAGTGAAAACAAAGCACACAAATAAGACAGGAAGACTCAAGTGGAAGAAAGTGCAAGATCCTCAGTAGCTGTTCCTTTCGTTGAGTGCTGAGAATTAATATTTGTGATTAATGTAACGAGACTCAGAGCCAGGCACATGTGCAGAGCCTGAAGATTCTCATCTATATGCTACCTCAAGTGTTCCTCTGCCATTTTCAGGCCTCCATGCTTAATTTCTCCCTGTCCCCACCATCTCTCACTCTGCATGCTAGGTTGACTACTGCCGACAATTAAACCACTCCACAGTTTTCCACATTCTTAAATTCTCCTTTCAATTCCATCTCACTGTTTTTAATACATTCTTCTCAATTTTCTCCCCCTCCATCAAAATCACTGAATGTTTAGTATTCAACTTGTTTCAAGTTCACTCGATTTCAGTTTCAATGCCCGCCCAGACTGGCATATGTCATTTCCTTCTCACTCAAACTGGGCTTACAAGTATATGGCCTAAGATAAGGCTTTGGGTGCACTACCAGCCATCCCTTAAGTAACTTTTAAACACACACTGCTTGGTGAAAACTCGCCTGTCCTGGCTTATGTCCAAGATTCCAGCCCCCACTGTATTCCCAGCACAATTGTCTGCTGGCATCATCACCACAATTCATATCATGCAAATATCTAAGTTTTGTCCTCTACTCTACTATTTCCTTTGATTTGTTTAGAAGGAGAAAGGGGGAACAAAAAACCATTTTTTTCAGATGAAATTCTGGTCTGAAGCTTACAAAAGTTTGGGAAATCAATTTGTGCACCAGTTGGTGTCCACATACCAATGATCAAGAAAAATGGTTCTGCATGCTGGAAATACTCTCAAGGTTCTGCTATGTATTTAAAATCTCCCTCCAACTTCTTTTCATTAATCAATTAATTACTGATTAATCAATAATTTTTATAATGAAATCACGTATTTATATGATCTTTCTAGAAAGCATTTAAATTGAGCTAGAGCTCAGTGCTGCTTTTCACTGCTACACTGAATCTTACCTATACCCATTTGCCTTCTTTTTTTGCCTCTCTCCCTAATAAAAATATTCAGTTCTACTCCCAAGCCAGCTCTCACTGTATCCTAAAATTCTGAGATATACTTGAGATTCAATTTTTTAGCTGGAAGCTCATGTATTTTCCCTTTCGCATCATGAAAGTATGAAAGAAAATGCCTGTTAGATAGGAGCAAGAAGAAGCCTGCCTTACAACTTCCCTCTTCCTTTCTTTTTAAGGCTCATTATGCTAAGAAACCATTGTTAAGCTAAAGCTCTATAAACAAACACAAAAGCACAAATAGTCTGGACAACCCTCCAAAAACCAATCCCTGGCACTTTGCTGCAGTGTTACCAAGAATAATTATTCTGAATGTTGCTTACCATAAGCTGCTGCCCAAGCTATGGGCATGAAAGTTTTAATTTCGGTGTCATCGATTTGCTGTTCATGGGCGGCTGCGGCATCCTCCTCTCCTACAATCACTTCCATATAAACCTCATCAGCTATTTCTGCAACATCTAAGAGAAAAAGAAGTTTAAAAGAAAAAAAAATAGGAATGCTGCACTGCTGAAAGTGAAAATCCCTGTTCCCAAAGGAAAGCCACCTACTTACTTAAGTCTTCGTCTTCATGCTGAGAATCGTTTACAGTCATGTAAACCATTTTCTCCCTTGGAATACGAATACTGCTATTTTGATCCAGCAATCCAACTGCGTGGTCATTCTCTGGCTCGCTCTCCACAATGTCTACTGTTCCCCCTAATTAGGAAGACCAGAGCAAAATATTTTATATACATGTGACCAACATCTACACTAAACCACAAAAAACTGCAAGTTTGTCAAGTCTTTAGTATCAGACTCACAGGTCTTTACAGACCACTTGAGAGAAACCACAGCCTCATGCAAAATTTCAAGTGACAGGTTGGAGCAGTCTCAAACAAGTGTATTTTACCTAAATCGTCTTCTCCAGGATCTGCTTTGAATATATAGACCTTGATGACTTCTGGACAAATGCCATCCACTTTACAAGAGCCACTTTCTGACTCTGCTTCCATGGTAATTTCAGCAGAACCTTCGTGTTCTATCTTACCAGCATCATCCACTACAAAAACAAGTTATTACAATTACCCAGTCATATGCAGACAGACATATATGAAAGACTTTATTAATTTATGACTCAAATTTGGAAGCAGTTTAAAATTAAAAAAGTTTGATAAAGAACCTACCCTTTAATATTTTTTTTCATATCCTTGAAAACAATGACAACACAAAAATAAATTCAAGCTGTTATCTTCTAGTTAAGGTGGAAGTGCAAGAATGCTGCAGTGACAGAACTAGAAGCATGAGCACCTCACCAGGCAACCCTAATAAGGAAACTGTGATCTGCAGCAAGATGATGGTAGGAAGAAAGTACACATCAGTACTTTACTCTGTGGCATAATTTCACTTATTCTCAGTTTTAATTGCTTTCTCCTTCACAACTAATAAGCTACTAATTGTTCTTTTCAAAAGCATTATCTGTTGCTCAACCCTGTCTGATGCAAGTGGTACTACTGCTGGCTGTCAGACCTGGTTCCCTGCAAAGTGCTGGTAGTGATGCTTTTCCAGCTGCCAGGAGAGGAAACCTGAACAGCAACTCCAGGAAGAAACTCTTCCACTTTCCTCCTGCCATCCACAGCTGGGGGATGGAGCACAGCACCCCAATGCTCCCTTGCCACTGCAGCGCTGGGAACCTGTCCCTGGTGCCCTTCCTGACAGAGCCCTGCAGAGCATTCCTGCTGCTGCCCCAAACTGCACTCCCAAACTTTCCTCTACCACCTCCAGAAGGGCACCCACACCACGCTCCAGCCTGAACTGCTGAAACTTGCCCAGAATCCCACATACACATGGCTGACAGCCAGCTTTACGAGGAACACACTTGGATTTTTGAGGCATACTGTACACAGGCACCTCCCCCACATCTTACTTTACTAAGAACAGGTTTTCAAGAAAAAAATAGTAAGAATGCATTCACAAAAATCAAATCCAGTGTCTCAAGACCTTTGAAGAATCTTCCAATTTTCAGAAGCCCTGGATGTTTCTTCGGTGTTGAGATTATTTAAGAATTCTTAACGTGACAGAATACTTTTGTAATTTGTGACTTTACTGTCACTCACTAAGAGTCACACATGACTTCAGTTCATGACAGAAAGACACGGGATTTATACTAAGAAGTCTAAGAACTGTCCTATAAATGTTGAAGAATTTTTAACTACCATGCCTAGCACATACCAAATACTTCACCAAGTATGCTTACTTTACTAGCACTCATTGAACTACCCTCGTAAATAAATCATAGCTTTACTACTCAGTAACTGCATTCTTAAATTTAAATACATACTTTAAAAAAAAGCTCAACACGTTATTACTATTATTTTCCTGCTATTAAGTCAATAAATTAGCCTTTGAATTAGATAAACTATCACATGTTCTGTCTCACGTATCAAACACAACTGTATTTAAGTACAATTTCTCAATCGAGCATCATTACGCACAAAAAATATGAATAACATTAAATTATAAAGCACTAACAAATTTGTCTGTCTCTCTCCTTACCAAAAGAACAGAAAAAAAAACATTAAATACTTGAATGCCATGATCATGATCAGTGGCCACTGTACAGACTGTTTCAAGCAGTAGGATGTTTAAAAAACTACTTTGTGTCATGGGACAACATAACATCTGTAGCTGAACCCCAGAGTATTTAGAAGTAAAAAGCTTAAGCTGTTCTTTTGAATCATATTAGCAATGTAGCTCCACAGTGTATATATTCAGTTACCAACAGACTTTTGTGACTTTGTCATAACCATGACATACCAAATGTCATTGGAACTCTGACAAAAAAGAAAACTTGCTTTTGTTCCTACACTACATTTATGTAGCAGTTCTCCCATAACTTGGCTGTTTCCAGCGTCAGGCACATGTACTTGGAAGGCTTTCAAATCAGTGTAGACTGACTTTACACCTCTGAAGCCAAAAGGGAAGTCTGCCACCAAGATCAACTGATGGCTGGAACATACCCACAAGGAAGGAAAATCATGGTTGAATCAAGCAGAGAGAAAACAAACCTATGTGCATGATGTGAAATGGGCCCATTTCTTTTAACCAAACAAGAGTTTCTTACTTCCATTTATACATGGAAGTATCCATTGATAACTTTCACACAGCAGATGACTTCTAGGTCTTAAAAACATGCTCTATTCATGCTTTGAAATAAGTTCTCCAAGATTCTAAGTATTACTTTATCCAACATAATAAAAAACCAGTTATACAATTTAGAGTTTGCTTATCCCTGAATTCCCTTTATATTCAGCAATGTTTTAAAAATATAACAACTGGTTCAAATACTTTTTAACAGATTCATTAAATTGTAAGGAAATTGATGAGTAGAAGGTATGAAGTCAACTTTTCTCATCCAAAAGGAAAAACATTAACTCTTAACAGCTGGCAGTACTTTAAAAACTGAAGTCCTTCATGGGCTTGAAAAGCAGTAATATTTGCAGTATAGTAACAAATGGATAAAAGATGAAAAATAGGATGGAAAGAAAAAGATAGGAAAAAAGGTAAAGATCAAAGGAAGATACAAACAAGGTGAAAGAGAATGGGTATCTATTACAGAAAGTACCATTTCCAAGGTTATTTGTCCTATGGCTACACAAGCATTTATTTATACTGATTCACTGACAGCATTTTATGAAATTTTCTTTCTGTTTAACATTTGCCCAAAGTTTCTGCATTCTCCATGTATGTGTCTTACAATCAGAGAAAACAATATTCAGAAATACTTGACTGATGAGTTTCAAGTTGGAACTCTGATGATATTAATTTTTCATTTGAATCCATAGCTCATCGAGGGGTCCCACAAATAACCATCCATGGCTGATATTCTTTCATATTGTTCCTCTTGGACATTAACAAAAGAAAAAAAAAAACAAAAAAAACCCCAACCAGTCAAAAGAAAGTACTTAAAAATAAAGTTCAGGCTAGCATTACTCCAGAGGTGTCATACCTTGTGCCTCCATTTTATCAGATATGAACTGGACAAAGTAAAGTAAAAACTTTAAATGTCTGATTTTTTTCCCCCCTATACTAGCTTTCATTCAGTAAACAAGTGGATACAGACTAAATTTCAAGAGTTGCATGTGCTTCTCCAATGTTGCAATAATTGCTTCCACATAAAGATAATGCTAGAATTGTTATTAAAAGCACAAACAGATGAGAAAGGTGTAACACAGTATGAAAGCCACAGCATATTTAAAACCTGTCTAGTTAGCACTTAAAAGGAAATCAACGAAAAGAGACCAACAGGTAAAAAAAGCAACAAGAAATAAAGAATAAAGTCAAGAAATAAAAGATACAGACAACAAAAGATTCTATGTGATCTATCACAATGACAGCATTAGTTTCCTAGAAAATACTAAACTTAATTTTAAAAATAATATAATAAACTAGTAACAAACAAAGAACAATTATCTCCAGTATTTCTACCCTTCTATTAAAGCATGTCCAATGGCATTTTTGTGACAGAAACAAGCTCCTATGCATGGATAATAAACTCCACATTTAAAACCTTGTTGAGGCCATTTTCCCCACACAGAAGGATAAATGTCAGGCCAAGATCCTGATTTGCTTCAATAGAACATCTCTTGTTCAACCATGATACACACACTTTCCCCAAGAAGCTGCTTTTAGTTTTTTATATCAATATTTGAGGGATAGGCAGATAAAGACTTTGTACCCTTACAGTGGTTTATTTGTAATTTAAAAATGCAAATATAACTGCCTTTATTTTTAATGGATTCCGTAACTTTTTAAACTTATTCTTTCCTATCATTTCACCTCTATGTGGGATAAATGAGGAATATTAAAGGACCGTAAAAAATAAAATTCACTTAAGCACAGAGACACCTTCCATCTTTTTCAAGTACCCACTGCTTATTGCTAAAAAAACACACCAAAACAGTGTAAGGAAAAGTCTATCTACACCAGTTAAACAGATCTTAAAAATGTGTCAATGGAGCAATTAGACAAGAACCATCTCTTTTGTCAGCCTTCACGTTCCCAAATGGTTCTCTTGTGTATCATGGGACACTTGTCTGCTTACAAAAGAAACAACCCTATTTACGAAATCTTAATGAAAAAGGGCATTACTAACTATTCTCTCTAAAACAGATTAAAAGCATTCTGTTTTCCCCTGGCTTTGATCTGTTGTGACAGAAACATCTACTTCACTCAACAGCAGACCTAGTCCACAGAAGAAGCTATTTTTATCATACTTATTTCTTGAATGGCAAAGCAGATTTCCTAACCTGTGAGAGAAGAGCAATATGCTCTATTTGCATTTTAATCCTTTGCCTTTACACGTGAGTATATCCTATGCATCAAAAGGTCCCTCCAGGGCAGTAATCTAGTAGAGGTGCAATTCCTGAGCTCCCAACTGGGATCTAACCCTTGTCCTTCTTGTCCTCTGCTCCTAGCACACAAAACAGACTAAGCTCTGAGACATCACTCAGCCCAAGTTAACTCTTATTTTCATCACCTCTCAGGGCAACCTCCTGAACAGCCAGAGCTGCAACAACTGTTGATGCCACTCCAGTGGTCAGACAGAGGCATGACGGTAAGTTCTACCTCTGAGAAAGAAAAATGTGATTTCCTGCATCTTTAGCAACCTCCAGGGAAAAAGAGAGGTATTTATGCTAAAAAAGCAATTGAAAGCATTTTGCTTTCTTGACTCGAAGTCTACTGAAAGGCCCTAAGGAAAAGCATGAACCCTATGGTTTGGTTCATCAGATCCATTGCTTTCAACTTAAACATCCAACAAGGATGAAAAAAGATTGATTTTCATAGGCTTAGGTGAAACCTTTCTCTCTGTGTGAGTTACCCTGGGTTCAGACTCCTGTAATGAAAAGTGTTAATTCAGATTAAAAAAACCAGAGACATGTCTAACTTGGAGAAAAGCAAGGGGATGGAGGAATGGACGGATATAACACAGCTTCCATATTTGCAAATATTTAAATTCTTAAAGCTGAACTTTAAGCCTCGTGAGGCTGCCCTTCACTCTTTCCAGACTCTTGTCAAACTTTTTTGCCTCTCTATTTTTACTGCAGTTAAGAGTGTATCAGGATACAACTTTTCATCTCATAAAATCAGTTCACATCAGAGGATGTGCCTATCTTTGCCAAACAGAATGAAATCAGGCAAAAACCCATTCAATTTCCATCTTATGCCAGGTGCAGGGCACTGCTTTCCTTGGTTAGTAAAAGCATGATAGTTTTTTTTGTTTTGACAAACACCAGCTAATCTCACCTCCACTGTTTCACTTATGAAGAAATGGTTTTCCAAGCTACCAAATAATTAGTACCAGTGTGGGTCACAGAACAATTTGTACTTTTCAGACCTAACTCATGAACTGGCTTGTTATGGAACATGCAAAAGGGAAAGGGAAAAAAAAATGGAAAAAAAATTAAAAAATAAAAATCAAACCTCCTTTCATCTTTTTCAAGCCACTAACTGGTAGGTTTGCATTCTTAGTTGAATTAATATGTGATTCTGCTCTGCTGCAAGTGCCTGAAATCTACCATGGAACAAAAATGAATCTTGAGGGCAAAGACAAAGTATCCAAGAAAAGAAATTAAGTACATCAAAAAGTAACTAGTGATATAAAGCTGTGCCAAGAAACATTACCTTGAAAATGAATATAGAAAAAGCATATTAATGCCAAAGCTAAATTAAATCTAACTGGGATAAGAAATATTAAAAATACTGAGTTTGTTGAAGCAAAGTCACAGAATGAAACCCACAGGAACTGTACTCTTTGAAAAGACAAATCAGCCTGAGACCAAGAAAGAAGGTTGAAACACAACATTAAAAAAAATGTACACACAGATTAGTCATTTCAAATCACATATTTTTCAGGAAAAAGCCAAGAAAATTATCTTAAGAAAATATATGTATACTCAGCTTATTAGGAACAAAGATGGAAATGCTTAAAGAGAGCCATAGGAAAAAGCAAAAAGATTTTGCCAATAGCTTTCAATGGAGAAAACAGATGGAGAAACCTACAACAGAAAGAACACAAAGCGTCATCCCGTTTTTCAAGTGCCTATCTAAAAGAAGACAGGCAAAGGCATTCTGAAGAACACAGTCTAGCTCCCAGATCTGGGAAGCAGCAACATTTGGCTACGGTAATGGCAGACAAGATTACATTCCAACATCTGCCCCTGCAGTTCAGGGAGGTTTGCCAGAATCAAACACAAATTTACAAGTTGGGATGAAAAACCCAAAACTGGATTGGCTTTATGTTACTACCTTTTGAAAACTAAGTTCAACTGAAAAACTGAGACAGGCATCAGATCAATGAACACACACACTGCTGATGCAAACAAAAAAAATAATGAAAAATTAATTCAAATTGTATTTTTCATACAACAAAGACTGTTTAGCAGGACAATCTCTATTTGATGGAAAAGCACCAGGCTCTGCCTTCACAACCAGAAGAACTTGTTATGCAAGCTTTAAACACAGTAGGTGGTAGTAGGGACTTCCCTTTAAAATGAACTGTAGAACATTAAACACAAATAGAACGCGTATTTTGTAGCGTAACGATTATTTTAAATGCTGGATTACTTAAGGGTCTGAACCTAAACAAAGTACATTGCAAGAGAAATTTAATAATAAATGAAGTATGAAACTGCAGAAATACGTGACTGAAAATGGAGACTATCCCAGCACAACGAAATTTCTGTGCTTCCTGCCAGTCACCACCTGTTGACAACTGACTGATAAATCTAAGAAGCCTTCCCAGCTAGATAGGGATCATCCAAAATGGCCTCTACCAAGACATTCTGTCTTTGTTCAGTCACTGCCAGTGATGAACAGGACACACATCCACCCACTCCTCTCTGTGCACTTAAAAAGGCATGGTTTGCAAGGTGCTCCATGGCAGCAGCCCCAGAGGCCCTGCTCTACTGCAGGAGGAAAACCTGCACAGGAGGGGTTAGCAGAGACAGGAGCAACAGTGCCTGGAAGAGCTACAGTCAGGGATATGGAAGAGGGAAGGATCACCACCAGAATCAGGCCTCAATTATCCATGGACAGATTATCCAGTTTGCTGTATAACTATGCGGCAGGTTCAGAAGCATTTGAGCTGCTTTCATCTAATCTAACTTGGGTCCAGAATCAGAAAGTTTTATCTGTACCAAACTAGACAGACAAGAGTGCATTTACCAGTTTGGATCAATACAATTTCAGAACAGCTCCCCTGACCTATTTCACCTCAGTACAATCCTGCAGTTTAATTTACAATATTTTGTGTGATCCATATTTTGCATTATCCCATTTCATTGTTTTCCCAGATAATAGAGAATTAACTGTACCTCATATAAACTCAAAACATGGCTGCAACAAGGTTACTCAAGGAACTCAAGAGATGATAAATTAAGAAATGCAGTGATCCTAGGTAAGGAGAAGCAACATTAAAATTTGTAAGTACAGAATATAAAATTAAAACAAGTTATTATACATTTCAAAAATGTGTCCAAAAGTAAAGAAGGGGGAAAAATGAAAAAAAAAAAAAAAAAAAAAAGAAAAAAGATAACTGAAGCACAGCACGAAGTACACCTCATCAATGGAATTATTTAACACCACACAAAACTGAAGTGCCTGAAATAGCAATTAAACAAAACAGCCTAACAAGGCTTTTCTATTTCTACAAGAAATAAACGTTCAGCATGACACTGTCATGTTCATAGGTGCTGCACTGAGTAATCATTATAATATGTAACATACTTAGAGTAAACTCTAGTTCACACAAATTGATATCCTCAGTAGAAAAAGGATTGATGATATGCTCATTTTTCTCCACCCTCTATTTAAGCCTTTTGAAATATGATTCAAATGGATTGTGCCACTGTTCCTAAGGGAGATTAAGACATTCACTTCTCAGTTATGAGCAGCAATCGCTACTCTTTTTGTTAGCTGCATACCTCTGTCCTTTGCTTAATCAAGAGAAGAAAACACACCCTAACAGCAAAGAAAACCATATTGCTGTCTATATCCAACAATAAATGGAGTGCAAGAGGTGGGGGCTTAGCAAAAAAACAAGACAAGGATTGGATTTTCAGAAACCATGGTTTTTTACTCTTTCTTTTCCACGAAATATTTTTGTTTCTTTAATGTGTTGGTAGTCATTTTAGTAACCTGCACACAAAGCATTTTTAAACATTGTCACATTAATTTTCTTTCAGTTCTTATTAAGTATATGGCATTTGGTTTACTGGAATTCTTACTCTTGTTCATACACCATAAATTGCTACAGAAATAACTTATAATCAGATGTGCATTTGCCTGTACTTCTCTCCATTAGCTTCACCACAACTTTTAGCTGGTACAAGCTCCTAAAAATCCCTCTTTGTGAGTACATTTGTGAGATCTGCATTTCAATAAAAAAATAGAGAAACTCTGCTTTGGGTATTGTCTTAATCCCTCCCTCATATATTTCAAGCCCGTATCATAAGAAGTTTGATGGCTTTACCCAAACACTTACAGGATATCATAAGGTAATCATCACAGTTGCCCTTCTCATCTTGATGTTCCACAGGGATTCCATTGGCATCGATCACTGCCTCTGATGCACAGTCTGCCACCAAGACTTCCTCAGAAACAACATCTGTTCCCAGAGTATCAGTGACAATATCTGCTTCTTCAATGTTATCGTGAACTACATGTTCTACGTGTCCAACTTCAGGTACATGCATTGACTCAGTTGTCAGTACATGTTCTGGTATGGACATTGTCTCTGCTGTTATGTCAGAAGCTAAAACATCATCCGGGACAGTGCAATGAGCCAAAGAAACCTCTTCGGCTACGTCTGTGTCCAGCACTTGTTCAGGAATAATGACTGTTTCAGACACATCTGGCTCGTCCATGATATCTGGGCACTGAACATCCTCGATAACAACATCCTCAATGACATCCTGGATTACTACTGAGTCTGGATCATCAGGAACAAAATTATGCACAGTTATATCTGAGTCGACTACATCTGAAACAAATACTGTTTCCTGTACTTCCACAACAATCTGATCTCCATCCATATGTGTTGCATCAGCTCCTGAAAAACACAATTAAAATAGCACTTAAATTGTAAAACTGTCTCGCATGAGGTGGTTAATAATTGAAATTACTTGTTTCACTTCAACTTTTACACTATGCTGCACTTTAGTAGAACTGACATAACAGCATGTGAACTATTAAGATAGGTAGATAAAGCAAGGCCTCAGTAGATGCTAACATAACTAAGATGAACAAGATTTTCTCTCTCAGGAAAGATTTGCAATTTTTAGACTCTCCCCCAATACCCAAACAACTACTACTTGACTGAAAGAACAGTAGCTCATTCATATTGCTCTGAGTAATAAAAACAACCCAAACTCAAAAGCAACTACTCTAGACAAAAGCACTGATGCAGCACAGACAATAGTCAATTGCATCTAATGTGAACACTTATCTACATATTATCTCCTTACAGACCTGTTGGATCAAAAAATGCATTTGGCTCATGTGGCTGCAATTCAAGCCCATCTTCATCCATGGCCTTTAACTCTCATCAGTCACAGTGTCTGTAGAAGATAAAGAAGAAAAGTTATTTCACTTGTATTAGGTGAAGAAAGTTGCCTCTGTCTATGCACAGAAAAGTTGAAATTTTGGGTGCATGGAAGTTAACACACAGCACCTCATGACTATAAGATTAATCAGATTTCAATCAGGGTTCCCTCAGTCTGGGATCCCAGCAATACTACTCCGGATGACCAAACATCCACTGTCTGTACTAGAGTGCAAGGTCCAACACTCTGGGTCCATTTCTCAAAACCCTAAGGCTTTACAAACACAGAAGCAGCTCATAAAGGAATGTGAAAATAAGACTTATCATCTTAAAAAAAAAAAAAAAAAAGAAGACAAAGCCTAGGCATATTCCTACTCAAGGAACACAAGTCCATATTTGATGGGGAGGAATATAGAACTGTCAAATTATTAAGGCTCAATATGATAAGTTAAACCTAGAGAGCTCGTTATCTCAAATGCACACCAGTTCTGATGTCCTCATGTTCATTCTTGGACAGTCAGGAAGTGTTCACTCTTATGTCACTTCAGGAACTCTAATCATCAACATAAACAGCTTCCAGAGCATAACATCAAATGTTTGCAAACCTAGATATGTAAATATTTTCAAAACTCTTGCCCTAAGACAAAGTACCGTAAGTATCACAAGTTAGTTCTCAAAAATCACCAAATGTCATGTTATACCAAAATTTTTGAACAGCACATCAACATTTCAATGCATAATGTCTTAGGATTTCGATCTTCTTAATGAAAGAACCAAACAAGACCACCAAGTTAAAATACTTGCAAAAATGTGAAACTGCAATCTGAATTCTGCTGCTTACATATGTGCATTACAGTTAGGATCAGGCAAACCTAGTTAGGGAAAATGCAGTCTAACATAAACTTGTACTACTCCCTTACACTTAAGTCCAACTACTTTCCTACACGCAGAATGAGCAAGAGGCAACAGACTGTTTGTTGCTTCATGTTTCTGCTTGTATTACTGTGGAAGTGGAAGATGTTATTTTTCTTCCTCCAAACATTTCTCACAGTCACAGGAAGAAAGCTCCCCATTTCCATGATACTTTCACAAAAGACAGACAAAACATCAAGATTCTACCCAAGGTTTCCATAAGAATCATAACCTTTCCAAATTACATCAACTAACATTTACATTCATTGAGTCTTTATCAGGGAAACAGCTATACAAAAGTAAAAATTAACTAGTCCAAAACACAAATCTAAACCCATAATCTAGAACAAGCATTTTCTAAATCTGCCTCACTTTTTAGCTTAAAATTTCTCAAGTCTTCACCTCTGGAACTCTCCCTTGGGGTGTTGTCCAGCCTCCAGAGCAGTCACTCAGGCCTTGTCTTTTATAGAAATTGAGGGAGAATTACAGCCAGACATTGAACTGGAAGAAAAATAGTGGAACACTAATAATTGTCCAATGTGTTCTGTATTTGTGTGATGCTCAGCTGGAAGGCATCTGTATTTTAAAGACAGCTGTGCTAACAAGTCATTGTGTTATCCAACTCGACATAAATCACCTCCCAATTATTCTGACTATCAAGCACTTACACCAGAAGAGCCCACTATTAAGAGAAATAGTCCTTCACCCAATGCTTTTTTTCAGAACCAAGAACAGAAGAAGAGTGTTTCTCAGCCTTAGATGCAAGAAATAGCTTGACTGATGGCAATCAATTTCTGCCATGCCACAGAAACAAGAGTGACAAAATACCATACAGTAATTCTAGTAAGTATTATTCATACCCAAAATGCTTTCCTTCCACATGTTCAACCAGTCCACTACCAATGTCCTTCCTATTCATCTTGTCATATTTTCTGTGTTGTCTTCACTGTTTCATTTCTTGTCTTCTGTTGCTTCTTTTCCAGTTTTTTGTGTGCCTACACCAATAGTATGTTCATTACCTCACCTGCTCATTTCATCCCTCCAGCTTCAAACTACAGTACACTCCCATCATTCACACAAACCTCAGCTACTCATCAATTTGTAGCAAAGATTGTATCAGCAATTAGGAGTGGGGTTTTTGGTAGGCAAAGGGGTACTAAAGGTTGGAAGAAATAAAACTGCTTCTCTCCTCAGACAACACACCCATAAGAAGATGGAACTCTCTGTCCATCTCTCTGGGAAAAGTTCAGATGCCCTTTGTGCCTGTGCTTTTAAGGGCTGTATTATCACACACATCAGCCTGCGATCTGCTGTGACCTGACCAGCCTGAAGTATCAGTTCACCACCAGCTACTGGAAGAACTGGCATTCGCTTTTCCCTGCTTCCTGCTTTCATCACCCACCTGACCATTACTCCACCACAAATTCCCACTTCTTATGATTCATGCCTGTACTTTCTCTATCCTATCCACTCCCTAAATTCCTCATTTCACTAAGTGAGGCACTCTTTCACTGTCCTTTTGTCTATCCTCTTCACCCATGAGATGCAGAGGTCTCCATCACTACTTTCCAGCTTCCTGTAAGTGCTTGCTGACACCATCTCTTCCCTGTTATTCTTGCTGTTACCTGGATTCCAGGGAACAGATGCTAAACCCAAAATGTCCCTGTGGTGTTTAGAGGGTGCAGTTTCACAGCAGTGATAGCCCAGCACACCTTCCACCTGCACACTGCATAACTCTAGCCTCTTCACTGGTCAGATCTTCTCACCTACACTGTCAAAATGTGCTCAAAACAAAGGCGCAGGCTCCAACAAACCAAAGACACTTCCTGCACACATGGGCTTTCAAGTCTGTGTCTTAAAAAGGCATCCAACATTTGCTTTGGTGCTTGTTCCAGGGTAGAAAGAAACCGCAATGCTTTCAGTCAATGAATCTCTTGTTAAATAATGTTTCTTATAACGTGCTTTAGCATACAGACCTCGGCAACACATCAGTGCACACCAATTCTTACACCTGTGCAGGATCATAAAGAGTTTAAAAGTGCTCCACAAGGGCACAGACCCCACATCCACAGAAATCTGCAGCAAGAAAAAGGCCAAAAGAGGATGCAGGCACTTTAAACTGGAATTAATGGAACTATCTGAAATAATAAAAGTGTCCAAATCAGAATCTGCAGTCTAAAGAGGTATAAAGTAATTTGTCTATGGCTGAGGTAAAAAAATACAAAAATATTCCCAAAATCACTTCAGGGTTTGAGCATTCTAACAAGGAGATGAGAAAACACTGTTTCTTCCTGCTTGCTCTTCTGAGCAGAGGGTGAGCACAGGGACACAAGACACAGCCACACAAAGGAAGGAACACCACAGGGTTCTCTACCTGTAGCAGCAGCTCCGTGACACAAGAAATACCAGAGCTGTTCCTTGCAAGCACCACAGAGAACATCTTCAATTCCTTGGCAAGCACCCCAAGCTCTGTGGTACCATAAAGGCTAGGAAGCAATTCCAGCAGTTCACTATCCTGCAAGAATTCAAGAAGGACAGAAACTCCTCTCATCCTTCCAAAACATTCTAGCTGACACTTACCACAGGACCTGGCATCAAAGCAAACAGAATCAATTATTCAGTTCCAGCTTGGGAACCCAAAATCTGAAAGGAAAGCAGGTGCCCAGCCATGTCCCTACACTTAGTCCTTCTCTTCTGGCTCTTTGTTCAAATCTCAGGAATTCTAGTAACACTCCTACCACTGTGACAAAAAAACCTGAGGCACCCAGAATCAGTTTTATAACCTCTGAATAGAACTAAACAACTACAACCTTTTACTTGGCTTGGGTCCATGCCAGCTTACTCAAGGTAACATTTTCAAGTGGAAGGACAGATGGAAAATTACATACTAATGGAAGAAATGGAATTACTATATTAGCAATAACCTTCCAAAATGAAAATGATCATGCGAACAATCAGTCAAGAGAAACAATGCAGACAGTACACCAGTCCTGCCACATTACAGGCCCTTGACTCAACAGACCTAGAAAGGCAATGAAGATGAAATAAAAAGAAACACTTTAAAAATAGAGTTCCTTAAAAGAGATTTAATATTCCACAGAAACTGTTTCTCTGCTCTCACCAAAAAATAAATTTAAAAAAAAAATTTAAAAAAAGGGAAATGGGGAAAAAGAAAAGGGAAAGAAAAGGGGAAACCTCAGAAAATCCATGCCTGTGAAAAAGATATATATAGGCATAGTCATTTGCCTACTCGGAATTTGCAGTAAGGCCATAAACCAAGTATTCAGGCATTGAAACTCTTACAAATCAAGGCGTAAAACGGCAAAATTCCCCATGTGCAAGTCTGGCCCCTACCCACGCTGGGATGACTTAGTGTACAGCCACAACCATGTTCCCGTCGTGCCTTGCTACATCCCATTAAAAATTGCGGCACGCCTGGCGTGTCCCAATTGGGTCAGAGCCCCGAGCCACCGAGGCTTCGCGGTGCTCCTGAGGCAGCTCTGGGCTCAGTCCACGCCACTGCTGCAGTGTCACAACTCGCCTGACGTGACCCACTTGTGGGGAACGCAAGGCACATACACACACACGCTGCTTTCAGTCGCACGCACGCGAAAGGCAAAAAAAAAAATAAATAAATAAAATCACACTCCTATAGGATTTAATTCCGGCCTTGAAAATAACCCCCGTTATTACTAGGTGCAGAAACAGAAGAATAAAAACGATGTTACAAATGTAACAACGTGATCATTCAGCTGCTAATTTCTTGACGCATCTCCGCCACTTTTGGCAGGAGAATCAGTGCTGCCGCTTTCATTCCAATTCTACAAAAAAAAAAAAACCCTCAAGTCATTCCCCTCTTTGTTGTAGTTCACTGGTAGGGTATTTGCAGAAACCGGTTAAAGAAAAGGGTTTTCTCCAGATTTCACTGGGATGTTGTGCGCCAGACGACAGTAATTCCAAAGGAAATAAGCTGATTCTTAACGAAACCTAAATTGGGAAAATGACCGATCCCAGGCGCACCTTTAAACCAGCACCAAGGGGGCCCCAAGGGGATTAGGGGGCTGCTTACAGGGCGAGTGGGCGAAGGCGGCTGCGGGAGAGCTCCCGGCGCTGCCGAGCCCGCGCCGCCCGAATCCCCGGCCGGAGGAGAAGAAGGAGATGGCGGGGCAGGAGAGGACCCGGCCGGCAGTCCCGGCGCGATCGCGCAGGGAGCCACCGCGGGCCGGAACGCGCCTCGCTCCGCTGCG